>NC_091983.1:32542706-32842706 GCF_044704955.1 Pristiophorus japonicus
AGGCTACCCCGTGCGATTTGATTTGACCAATCAATATGTAGGTTAAAATCCCCCATGATTACTGCCATTCCTTTTCCACATGCCTCCATTATTCCCTTGATTATTGCCCACCCCACCGTGAAGTTATTATTTGGGGGCCTATAAACTACGCCCACCAGTGACTTTTTCCCCTTACTATCTCTAATCTCCACCCACAATGATTCAACATTTTGTTCATTCGAGCCAATATCGTCTCTCACAACTGCCCTGATATCATCCTTTATTAACAGAGCTACCCCATCTCCTTTCCTTTCTTGTCTATCTTTCCAAATCATCAGATACCCCTGTATGTTTAATTCCCAGTCTTGGCCACCCTGCAACCATGTTTCTGTAATGGCCACCAAATCATACCCATTCGTAATGATTTGTGCCGTCAACTCATTTAATTTATTTTGAATGCTGCGTGCATTTAGGTAGAGTGTTTTAATACTAGTTTTTAAACCATGATTTTTAGTTTTGACCCCTCCTGCAGCCCCTTTACATTCAGTGGCCCTTTTTGTTTTTAACTTGGGTTTCTCTGCCCTCCACTTTTACTCAGCTTCTTTCTGTGTTTTGCTTTTGTCTCCTTTTTGTTTCCCTCTGTCTCCCTGCATTGATTCCCATCCCCCTGCCATATTAGTTGAACTCCTCCCCAACAGCACGAGCAAACACTCCTCCTCGGACATTGGTTCTGGTCCTGCCTAGGTGCAGACCGTCCGGTTTGTACTGGTCCCACCTCCCCCAGAACCGGTTCCAATGCCCCAATGCCCCAGGAATTTGAATCCCTCCCTGCTGCACCACTGCTCAAGCCACGTATTCATCTGAGCTATCCTGTAGCACTGGTAGCAATCCTGAGATTACTAATTTTGAGGTCCCACGTTTTAATTTAGCTCCTTGCTCCTTAAATTCGTCTCGTAGGACCTCATCCCTTTTTTTACCTATATCGTTGGTACCAATGTGCACCACGACAACTGGCTGTTCACCCTCCCTTTTTAGAATGTCCTGCACCCGCTCCGAGACATCCTTGACCCTTGCACCAGGGAGGCAACAGGCCATCCTGGAGTCTCGGTTGTGGCCGCAGAAACGTCTATCTATTCCCCTTACAATCGAATTCCCTCTCACTATCGCTCTCCTACTCTTTTTCCTGCCCTCCTGTGTAGCAGAGCCAGCCACGGTGCCATGAACTTGGCTGCTGCTGCCCTCCCCTGATGAGTCATCCCCCTCAACAGTACTCAAAGTGGTGTATCTGTTTTGCAGGGGGATGACCACAGGAGACCCCTGCACTACCTTTCTTGCACTGCTCTTCCTGCTGGTCTTCCATTCCCTAGCTGGCTATGGACCCTTCACCTGCGGTAAGACCAACTCACTAAACGTGCTATTCACGTCATTCTCAGCATCGTGGATGCTCCAGAGTGAATCCACCCTCAGCTCCAATTCCGCAACGCGGTCTGTCAGGAGCTGGAGACGGATACACTTCCCACACACGTAGTCGTCAGGGACACCGGAAGTGTGCCTGAGTTCCTACATGGTACAGGAGGAGCATAACACGTGACCGAGCTCTCCTGCCATGACTTAAATTCGTAATTAAATGGGTACTTTTCGGAATGGCAGGCAGTGACTAGTGGGGTACCGCAGGGTTCTGTGCTGGGGCCCCAGCTGTTTACATTGTACATTAATGATTTAGACGAGGGGATTAAATGTAGTATCTCCAAATTTGCGGATGACACTAAGTTGGGTGGCAGTGTGAGCTGCGAGGAGGATGCTATGAGGCTGCAGAGTGACTTGGATAGGTTAGGTGAGTGGGCAAATGCGTGGCAGATGAAGTATAATGTGGATAAATGTGAGGTTATCCACTTTGGTGGTAAAAACAGAGAGACAGACTATTATCTGAATGGTGACAGATTAGGAAAAGGGAAGGTGCAACGAGACCTGGGTGTCATGGTACATCAGTCATTGAAGGTTGGCATGCAGGTACAGCAGGCGGTTAAGAAAGCAAATGGCATGTTGTTCTTCATAGCGAGGGGATTTGAGTACAGGGGCAGGGAGGTATTGCTACAGTTGTACAGGGCCTTGGTGAGGCCACACCTGGAGTATTGTGTACAGTTTTGGTCTCCTAACTTGAGGAAGGACATTCTTGCTATTGAGGGAGTGCAGCGAAGATTCACCAGACTGATTCCCGGGATGGTGGGACTGACCTATCAAGAAAGACTGGATCAACTGGGCTTATATTCACTGGAGTTCAGAAGAGTGAGAGGGGACCTCATAGAAACATTTAAAATTCTGACGGGTTTGGACAGGTTGGATGCAGGAAGAATGTTCCCAATGTTGGGGAAGTCCAGAACCAGGGGTCACAGTCTAAGGATAAGGGGTAAGCCATTTAGGACCGAGATAAGGAGAATCTTCTTCACCCAGAGAGTGGTGAACCTGTGGAATTCTCTACCACAGAAAGTAGTTGAGGCCAATTCACTAAATATATTCAAAAGGGAGTTAGATGAAGTCCTTACTACTCGGGGGATCAAGGGTTTTGGCGTGAAAGCAGGAAGGGGGTACTGAAGTTTCATGTTCAGCCATGAACTCATTGAATGGCGGTGCAGGCTAGAAGGGCTGAATGGCCTGCTCCTGCACCTATTTTCTATGTTTCTATGTTTTAACCCTTCGATACACTTAAATTGGCAACAACAATGCTAAAGTTTACTCACTGATATAGAAGAGAAAAAAGAAAAACTACTCACCAACCACGAGCCAATCACTTACCCTCTTGGCTGTGAGGTCACCTTTCTGTTTCTTTCTACTTCTTTTTTACCTTCTCCCTGTAGCTGCACAAGCACGCCTCTCGCCGACCCCAGACTCGCGCCTCTTCACGCACCTCCTCACGCTGCTCCCGACTCAGCGACGCACCTCCTCACGCTGCTCATCCTTTATTAACAGAGCTACCCCACCTCCTTTCCCTTCTTGTATATCTTTCCGAATTGTCAGATACCCCTGTATATTTAATTCTCAGTCTTGGCCACCCTGCAACCATGTTTCAGTAATGGCCACCAAATCATACCCATTTGTAATGATTTGTGCCGTCAACTCATTTACTTTGTTTCGAATGCTGCTTGCGTTTAGTTACGTGCCATTCTATTCCTTATTCTTCCTCGGGAAAAGACTTGATAAAATGTAGCTGCTTTCTTATGTTCCTTTATTGTTTACAGTAGCAAAACTGGGGTTTTTTACAGTTTGACCAAGTATGCTCACTTGAACACTTCCTATCGTTTCTCTTTTAAGATGTTGAATGGCCTTCTGTGTATTTTGACATTTTAAGAATTTATTTACAATTTCCAGCATTTGCAGCTGTTATCATTTTTCTCTGCGCTGTGTTACAATAGCATTGTTACTCTCATGAAAATAAAGCCAGTCTGAAATCTAGATGATATTTTAATTTAAGTTTGTCACCCGATACATGTAAATGAAAAGATCATCTAGATTTCATATTGGCCTTAATTATCAGCTACCGTTTGTCACCTGATACATGCAGCTGGTATTTTCAGCTCGATTCAGTTGCATGTTTATTGTTTTTTTGGAAACTCTACATTTTAATTATGCGCGCCCAACTCTCTTAGGAGTCATACCGTCAGAGTAATTAAACTGGAACAAAACCTCGACAAATACTCATTGTGCAGAAACAAGTGGTGAATTGTAACACGGCTTTACCACATATCGTTATTTGCAAATCTTTATACATTGGAAGCATTGGTTTTACTTAGTTCAGCTACAATTTGAGAGCGTACTCAGCAACGACAAGGATGAGTAATTGAAGACTTCTCGTTTCAGTGATTATAATCAATGCTCTAGTGAACTGAGGTATGTTCCATTGGTATTTGCTTCTTTCATGGCCTGGCATGCCTTTTATTTGCAGGCATATATCACTGATAGCCTTCATGAAACTGTGACAATCTAGAATTCATTTCAAGTGTCAGTACTGTACCAGCTGAAATAACCCCTCATTTTGTATCCTTTTTATAACCTGCATGTTTCTGATTGCTTGGTGGTTACAGCCTGTTATGGTATTAACACATTGCACGATGAAGCTAGTGGATAAGAGTTCATACCTGTGATTCCTCCGCGCAGGATCGTGTGCTTTATGGTTCTGACCAGTAGGCAGAGAGTAAACGTGAGGTACCAATGGTGGGCACAGGAGGAAATAAAGAGGGCAAATCGTGTGTCACTGAGCTGCTGGTAGCCAGGTATCAGCGACGGTCTGGCAGACATGCATTTTGTCTTCCTGTCATCTCAGCTGGGAAATGTTAAGTGGCATGAAGCAATGCATAATTGTCACAGTCGCAGAGGGTGTACCTGGAGACTTTGACTGGGGCATTCTTGTTATAGGTTTTGTGCCAGAAGCCAGATTGAAGAATTCCGAAAGGGACTTTGGGAGACGTTAGCACAGCGTTGGGTGGCAATGATGCACTTATGGAACTTAGAGAGGAAACAGAGGTTTCGTATAGAATGGCAGTTGGAGATGGCAGAGGGATTGAGGGTACTTTTTTGGAGGAGGTGATTGATGACAGCAGATTTGATGAGGAGGGAAACAGTGCCTGTGCTAAGGGAGCTGTTTTATGATGTCAGTGATGACTGGGGCAAGATGGAGCCGTTAAGTGGTCAGGAGTTGGGTAGGGTAGGAGCTGTGGGTCGGGCTGTGGTGCCCCAGACGTCCTTAAGGGAATGTGATAATACGGCGGCCGCCATCTTTTTTCTGTCGGCCGACTTTTCTGTCGGCCCGAAAGTGGCGGTGACAGGTTCAACCGGTGCCGCCAACATGCAGCCTGGTACCCAATCTTAGATGCCGGCCCATTGATCCGGCCGACTCTCTCCCTGGTGGCCCAGTGGGCGCCACTAAAGGGGCTGCAGAGTTCGCAGCGGCCCTCCCTTTAAAAGAAGGGGGGGGGGGAACGTTGTGAGGCGTCAGTGTGACGCGGCATGTACGCATCGCGCTGACATCATCAGCACCGCATTGTTGTGCTGAGCGTAGCGCCCCGCGTGACTTTCTTTTCACTAAGAGCCCAAAACTGCACCGGTGCCGCGTCAGCGATTTAAAAAAAAAAGCTAATTCCAATTATGCGCTGCAAACCCTGCATGGGGCAAATTCAGCCCCACTATTTGCAAACACAATGGCTGTGTTTACCTTGCGTGGGCAGCAGTGGATCTAAATCTGACTTTGTTCCAACAGAAATACCACGTCAGCCAATGAAATTTAATATTATCTCTCTGGTGATTTTAAATGTGCAAATGTACACTGGGCAGTCAAACTGACTTGTGGCTGTTGTTTTGTATGTCACTGGGGAATATATTAGGCAAAGTAGCAGATGCTATTTCCAGTACCTCGCCCCTCCCTATCTCTGTAATCTCCTCCAGCCCCACAACCCCCTGAGATGTCTGCGCTCCTCTAATTCTGCCCTCTTGAGCATCCCTGATTATAGTCGCTCAACCATTGGTGGCTGTGCCTTCTGTTGCCTAGGCTCCAAGCTCTGGAACTCCCTCCCCAAACCTCTCCGCCTCTCTACCTCTCTTTCCTCCTTCAAGACGCTCCTTAAAACTAACTCTTTGACCAAGCTTTTGGTCACCTGCGCTAATTTCTCCTTATGAGACTTGGTGTCAATTTGTTTTTGTCTCAGAATACTCCTGTGAGGCACCTTGGGATGTTTCACTACGTTAAAGGCGCTGAAGAACCTTTAAGGGTCCTTTAACCAGACATATCAATAGGCAGCAGTCAGTATGGTTTGTGCAATAGATCAGATTTATTAAGCTTACAACAATAGTATACTTAACAAAAAGCGATAGTTGGACAAAAGCTCGCAGGCCCAGGTCCCTGTTTTACTTCCAGACACAGTCGATGTTGTCCTAAATCTGTCCCAGCAGTTTCTGTGCAAAGGTATTCTTTGAGTATTGATGTTTTAACCAATTTCTTATCAAAGGTTCGTTTGGCCAGTGTCTATATATGGGGCTAGATTTTCCATTATTTTGACATGCATAACGCCCACTTAACATCCATTTTAACGCTGAAATGAGGTGTAATGCCCAGATATCGCCCATTTAGCCACAAAATGGAAAATGACGGCCATTTTTCGGACACTTATCACCGAGCGTTACTTTTGCCATCTACGTAACACCGGGAAAAAAATAATACCGCCGCCCACTTTTCTGGGGCGGAATCAGCAGAATGGACGAAACCAACGTCCATAATATCTCCCGGCGTTACTTTCCGCACGTAATTAATGCCAAGATTTAATAATACCGACCGTCCACTGTTTTTTGTCGTAAAGATCACATTTGCCAAAACTAATGCCCAGTATATCGGCTATCTTTACTTTCGGCACCTCGCACACATCTCGCCAACAATTTCGCTCGCCGGAAAAAACACTGTGAAAAAGTTGAACGAACAGAAACTACTCACAGCGGTATGGACGCCATGTTCTAAATGGCACGTCGCATCATTTAAAAGAATGCTCTGCTTCAGCCTCGGGGCTGTTCGGATCTACTCTGGAGGTGTTTGGAGGTGTTGTGAACATCTGAACAAACATCTTATCTTACTGTGGACGATTGGAATTTACTAGGTGTCTTAGTGAGGACATTCATTCTTTGTGAACAATCGGTGAAAAACAGATAGCTGTTGGAATGGGGCCTGTTATTTCTCACCCTCTCTTGATGACTACTCCCATGCTGCAGACTCGAAATGGCAGAAGGTACACTCGACAGCATCATGTGCCCAATGTAAGTCATGACAGACTGATGAGGAGGACCAGACGTTACATCAACCCGCAAGTACAGGGAGAAGCGGTTTTATCTCAACTTGTGCGACGCCACCTGCCTTCAGAGACTGTGCTTCCACAAAGAGGTTATCAGTGAGATATGCCAGCTCATCAGGGGAGATCTGCAGCCTGCCAGCACCATCAGTACTGCACTATCCGTCAAGGTCAAGGTCATCGCGGCACTGTCGTTCTACACGTCGGGTTCTTTTCAGGCCTCAGCTGGCGACATTTGTAGTCTGTCTCAGCATGCCACACATTGCTGCATTAGACAGGTCACCGAAGCCCTTTATGCACGCAGGAGGGACTTTATCAGCTTCCCTATGACCAGGGAGGGTCAGACTGAGAGGGCTTTAGGATTCTACCGAATTGCTAACTTGCCCAAGGTACTCACATCGCGATGCGGGCACCTTTTCAGGATGAAGAGGTTTTCAGGAACTGCAAGGGATTCCACTCCCTGAATGTGCAACTCGTTGTCGACCACCAGCAAATTATTATGGCAGTGAATGTTAAATTTCTGGGCAGCATCCAAGATGCTCACATCCTGCGTGAGAACATTGTATCTGACTTGTTTACCAGTCAGCCACAAGGTCAATGCTGGATGCTCGCCACCTGGCTGATGACCTCCCTGCGTGACACCCACACCGAAGCTGAGAAGCAATACAACGAGAGCCACAGAGCCACTCGCAATATCGTTGAGAAAAGCATTGGAGTGCTTAAGCAGTGCTTTAGATGCCTGGACCATGCAGGAGGCGAGCTCCAATACCACCCTGAGCAGGTAGCTCAATTCGTGGTGGTGTGCTCAATGCTGCACAACTTGGCTATCAGGAGGGGACAAGAATTGCCAGAAGGGTCTGACGGTCCACCTCAGGAGAGAGAGGAAGAGGAGGAGGACGAGGTGAATGCTGACATCGGGCTACACCTGGAATACTGTGTTCAGTTTTGGTCTCCTAATCTGTGGAAGGACGTTCTTGCTATTGAGGGAGTGAAGCGAAGGTTCACCAGACTGATTCCTGGATTGCAGGACTGACATATGAGGAGAGACTGGATCGACTGGGCCTGTATTCACTGGAGTTTAGAAGAATGAGAGGGAATCTCATAGAAACATATAAAATTCTGACAGGACTGGACAGGTTAGATGCAGGAAGAATGTTTCCAATGTTGGGGAAGTCCAGAACCAGGGGTCACAGTCTAAGGATAAGGGGTAAGCCATTTAGAACCGAGATGAGGAGAAACTTCTTCATTCAGAGAGTTGTTAACATGTGGAATTCCCTACTGCAGAGAGTTATTGATGCCAGTTCATTGGATATATTCAAGAGGAGTTAGATATGGCCCTTACAGCTAAAGGGATCAAGGGATATGGAGAGAAAGCGGGAAAGGGGTACTGAGGTGAATGATCAGCCATGATCTTATTGAATGGTGGTGCAGGTTCGAAGGGCCGAATGGTTTACTCCTGCACCTATTTTCTATGTTTCTATGTTTCACAAAATCAGGCTGACGCTGAAGCCATTCCCCCGCCCCCCTGTAGACCATAGGAAAGGGCCCGTGGTGGCTACATAGCTGCAAGACTCTTACATCAGGAGCTCATAAATGAGCGCTTTGTCTGAAAGAACGTTGGTGGTATTTACAAGGCTGACACACTGCTGGGTGTGCAGGTCATACATCAATGGTGGGCATCACTTTGGTGACAGTGAAAGTTTAAGTTGATTCAAGTTAAGTGTAATTATACCCTTTCATGTTAAGGAATCACCAGTGTGTAACAGTGCAGCTAGCTGAGCCAATGCGCAACAAGGTTATGTTAAATATAAAACATTTAATCCGACTGAAATCATAAGTATATCTGTAAAAACCACCCCACCTCACCCCCGCCCCAGCCCACAACAAATTTATCACATTTACATCATTACAATGGTCCCCATTTCCAACAAAACAGAACACAAATGCAAACCAACAAGGTAGCCCCCTCGTCCCTTGCCCTGACCCTCCCACCAAAATAGCAGCAGCAACCTAAAAATATGCCCCAGACAACACCTGCAGCTATGCACCTCACTTTCCTCCCCTCCCCCCACCCCCTGCTTCTCCTCCCCACCTCTACCCCTTCCCCTTCCCCTCCTGACTGTAAGCTGCCTGGCCGAGGAGCTCCTCAGGTGATGCTTCATTGAGGGGGCCGGGGGGGGAGGGGGGATGACGGCAGAATTACTGCTTGGACGGATACGGGAGAGGACGGTTCCTGGCTCTCGTGTCGTTAGCAATGGGGGTGCGGCACCTTGGGGTGCTGTGCCTTGCTCCGGGACCACTGGGAGCCCTCTGCCACCAGTGTTCCTGGCTAACAGCTCCAGGGCCTCCTCCATCCCTTCCATGTTATGTATTATTTGTTGGACAAAAACTCGGTGCCAACTATGTGCTTGGTGCTTAGTAGGCTTTTTGCTGTTGGTGAATCTCCCTCGTGCCTCCCACAACAGCCAAACAAGCACACACCACACCCACACACACTTTCAGTCCCTCTCTGCTCCCTCTCTCTCTATCTCCTCTTCTGCGCATGTAATGATGACCCCTGACCTCCTGAATCGCAGGAATCGAGTGTTGCCATGCCGTTGCTAAGGATAGCGACACTTTACGACAGAAGGCCAGAGAGATTTAACGCTAACGCCCATTTCAGATCGCTCGTGGTAACGCCCAATTTCAAAAATGGAGACTTGGAGCTTTGAGAATGGGTGACAAGCCAACGATCTGAAAACCCATTTTTACCTCCCACGCCGGAAATAACACCCATTTTTAGGTGATCTGCACAAAAGTGTAAAATCTAGCCCATGGATTTTAACAAAATCACCTTGTTCATTTGGTTCTAATGGTCAAAATACCATTGTCACTCAGACCAGAGCTAGTATCCTGGCCACTCCTGCCTCCAGTAATTTTCCATCAATGCTACTTGTCCATGTTATCTTGTTTACAGATTCCATCATCTCCTCGAAATTCGCCTTATTTATGCTACTGTATTCTAACTGATAAGTTTGATTAGACCGACTCCAATTTCTACTTTGTTATTATAATAATGTGACCTTGGCTCGCAGCTCGTGTTAGTTTGTTATTGCTGATTGCCTTCGCGTACATTCGAGGAGCTTCTAGCTTTCCCATGTCCACAGAGAATCATGGGTAAGATTAATTTGGTCAATGACTACAAATTGAATATATATGTGAATCTCTAATACCAGTCTTTCTTACAGCGCTATATAAATAAAGTTGTTGTTGTTGTATGAGGTCAGGGAGTCGCATTTGCATGCACATCGAACTGTAATGTTAGGAGAGGAGCAGGATGTAAAGTTATAATTGTGGTGCTAATACCGGTGATGGTTTCTGCTGCTGTTGAACAACCTTGGTTCTGCTTTTGATGCCCTCATCCCTCCAAGCCACTCATAGCTTTTCATCCCCACCATTCTCCTGGTACAAGCTTCCTCTCTGGACCCTCGACTCCAAGCGCTGCATCTGGTTCACACCAGACTGGTTGCTCATCACCAGATCTGTCTTGACCATGTTCAGCAATAATACATCTATCTCTCAGTGCCCAAATCTTCTTATGAACTAGCATTATCCTTAAGGGTAAGGCAAATCCAAGACTCCTTTTTCTCAACAACCAACTGCTTTCTCCATCCCCCTACCCCCGCTCCCTCTGTCCTCACCTCTAAAGCCAAGTATCCATCACTGTGCCCACTAGCCAAATGCCAATTCCATATCATTCTTCACCTTCTCCCAAACACTTGCTCACCAAGCTCATTTCCCCCAAGAGATCTATCTTCTGTTCCTTCAAAACTCTCCCTACCCACTCCTGACCACTAAACTACTCCATCTTGCCCCAGTCATCACTGACATCATAAACAGCTCCCTTAGCACAGGCACTGTTTCCCTCCTCCAAAGAGTACCCTCAAGCCCTCAGCCATCTCCAACTGCCATTCAATACCAAACCTCTGTTTCCTCTTTCAGTTCCTTAAGTGCATTATTGTCACCCAATGCTGTGCTAACCTCTCCCAAAGTCCCTGCCACAAACCTTATACCAAGACTGTCTCAGTCAAAGTCTCCAGTTACATCCTCTGTGAATGTGACAGTTGGTGCATTATCCCCCCTGGTCCTCCTCGACCACTCCAGGACTTTCAACACAGTCGACCATTCCACCTTCCACCGCTGCCTTTCCTCCATGCCCCATATTCTGGCAACTGCCCTCACTTAGTTCCACTCTTACCTATCCTGACATAACCAGTGCAGATCCAGCGTTTCTCCTTCTGGGCCCACGTAGTGACCTCTGGCATACCCTGAGGTTTGATCCTTGGCTCCCTCCTTTCCTTTGTTTATATGCTGATCCTCAGAGACATTATCTATGTTATGTCTGTAATGTACTTATGAATGACTCCACGAGGCAATGTGTTGTACTCAAACTGTAGTGACCTTGGTCCTTTATTCGTAACTCCAGAGTGAAGCACAAGCATGATGGGCAGTCTTTTATACTGGGCCCTGCACACCTATGTAGGTGACCCTCAGGTCCCCTGCCACAGGGGCAGGAAACCCCTGTCTCCACCAGTTGCACCCTCTAGTGGTGCCAGCATAGTATATACACAGTATAAACCTTATTGATAGTACATCAGGTAAACAAGTCTCCATCTTATGCAACTACACAGTGACTACACAGAGAGTATATCTATAGTCTGCATATATGACATCACTCTCCTCGAAGTCCTTTGTGCCGATTACCTTTGCACTATGTGCTTAAGTGCCAATAGCCCTTGCACCTTGGTTGTGCTTTGGCTTGGCTCTCTCCCTGTTAACCCCCAAGTCATTTTGCCACAACGTTGGCTAGTGGTTACCAGTTTGGATGATTCAATGATGCAGTGGAGGTTCTGGGTATGATCCATGTGTGTGTCCATGGCTACATACATCCATTCCCCTGCCCCCTCCGCACCCCCAGCGAGACCATGCAGCAAGCCCATTACGTTGACATACAGGATCAGACACAGTGCAATTACAAAGAAAGGAAGTTACAGTTTGTATCGTAGCACTTAGGTTCAGTGACTTGCATTCGTTATGTTTTACGGTCGTGCGCCAGGATTGGGTAGATTGCATTCATGGTTCAGTCATGGTCACTACTGAGATAGCAGTACAGATATGCGAGGATGCTGGTTCCAGAGCAACCGGACGGGGTCATAGTCGTCTGATGGCAGTGCTGCACCCCCTGCTAGCGGGATGGGCTTGGTTCGCTCATCTTGCCAGGACTCAGGGCCTTTGCCATTGCCTGTGGTGGGCAGAGTCACAGATGTGTGTGGCCTCCCTGTCCTCCTTTGAGGGCTGCAGAATCTTCTGCCTGCTCTCTAATGGTGTTGGGAGCCTGATTGTTCCAGGTCCCGTTTGGGGAACTCGTTGGTCTTGACCTTTCCCGGACATGGCCGAGGTAGTGACTGGGTCTGGGGGCTACGCTGTCTCCACCCAGGTGGTGGGCAATGGCGGCCGACTTCGTGTATTGGTGCCGTTTTCGTTTCCATGTCCGTGGCGAATGGTGCCATTGGGTGCCTGCAGCGTGGGATAGACCTGGGGCAGGGTATCGGGATCAGTGCCTTCACCCTCCTGAGGTCGCTGGCCTATAACTTGTGGGGACACCTGGGACATCAGGATCAGCGCCTTCACCCTCCCGAATTCACTCGCTTGCTACTTTTGGGGACACTCTATTCCCGACATCTCGCAACAACATTTTGTTCTTTACATTAGGAATAGTACCGACATCTCGCAACAACATTTTGTTCACAATCTTAATCAGTTTGTTACATTGATTGCAATGCATATAATGTCTCTTTAAGTTCAGTTGGTTGGAGATGTCCTTTAAGAGAACCCTGCTGGTTTTACCCCAATCAAATCCTTTGTTAGACACCACGTGTTGGTCCCTCAGTGTTGCACCTCGTGATATGGCCACGGCCATATTTTTTTTAGCCACGCTGCACCTCGCTGAGGCAGGGACGCCATCTTGCCTCTGTCCTCGAGGTCGACTGCCTTGATCCTTCTCTCCCGCCATTCTGCCACAAAAGCTGGAAAAGTGCCTATGAATTCGATCTTCCTCCCCAGGAGTCCTGCCACTGGAGCCGGGAAGGTACTTTTAGGTTGTTCCGGTCAGATCATTACCACGCAGTCGGACGGTCTGTGTCTCAGGTGCTGCGCCGGTCTGTTCTCTGGTGCCTGGCCCAAGCGAAGGTGAGGTTTTGCTCTGACTCTGAGCACGGGGGACATCGATTGCTGGAGTGAAGAGGTCTTCCAATTTCCACTGCATCTTCCCCTTCCACCTTTTTCTGAGTAGCATTGGACCATCACCTGCAACAATCCACAGAGGTAACTTGTGCACCACGCCATTATGTATTACACTTACATTTGCACTACCAAGGACTGGGATCGGTTCCTTGGTGTAGGTGCGCAATTTTTCCTATACTGGAACCAGCTCGGGTCGTTTTTCGTTCCAAAGCCTCTCAAATCCTGGCTCATCATTGACTGGCTCACTCTCGTGTCCACATTCATGAAGACCGGAACGCCATTTATCTCGACTTCCATCTTCACTGGAGGACAATCGGTGGTGCAGGTATATACACTTTTTCTTGGGGCTGAGCTGCCTCTCTGGCCAAATCATCATACTCCCCACTGGATTCAAAATCATCTACTGACTCCTCTGCTGGACAGTGAGTCATATTTCTTTTACACATACGCTGGAGGTGGCCCTTCGTGTTGCAGGCTTTGCATATGTACTCAGCAAACTGACACTGGTGAGCCCTATGGTTTCCTCCGCAACGCCAGCATGGTGCTACTCGATTAACAGCTCTCGGCGGACTCTGAGTTTTGGAACTCTTAGGTCTGTGCTCTCTTCCCTGGGCAGAGCCACGTTCCACAGTCTTGCCTGTGAAAGGCACCATTCTGTGTACAGTACTTGCCGGGTTTGAGTCTATAGGATGAATAATTTGCTTGGTGCTGCAGGTCGAGGTCATGAACGCCTGACTGATGCTGATGGCCTTCTGCAGGTTGACTGTGGTGTCGGCAGATAATAGATGGTGAAGGAGGCCCTCATGGCCAAATCCCATAACGAAGATGTCTCGCAATGCTTCGTTGAGGTTCATGCCAAAATCACACAGCGCCGCGAGTCTCCTGAGGTCAGCAGCATATTTTGCAATCTTCTGGCCCTTTGGTCTGCGGTGAGTGTAGAATGTGTGCCTGGTTGTGAGGGTGCTCTGTTTTGGTTTTAGTTGGTCGCAACTTAGTTCAGTCAGCTCATATGTCTTATCCTTGGTCTTCGTGGGTGCCAGCAAGTCCCTGATGAGGTGGTAGACCTCAGGCCCACAACTGCCCGAGGTCTACCGCCTCGTCAGGGACTTGCTGGCACCCACGAAGGCCAGTAATGTGTCCGTCTCCCCTGCTGGGTCATTTGCCATGAAATATTGCTCGAGCCTTTCTGTGACGGCATCCCGATCATCACCCTCTGTGAAGTCTTTTAGTGTGCCAAAGGTAGCCATAATCGCATGTAAGTCCGTATTCTCTTCGCCAATTGTTATGTCTGTAATGTACTTATGAATGACTCCATGAGGCACTGTGTTGTACTCAAGCTATAGTGACCTTGATCCTTTATTTGTAACTCCAGAGTTAGGCACAAGCATGGTGGGCAGCCTTTTATACTGGGCCCTGCACACCTATGCAGGTGACCTCAGGTCTCCCACCGCAGTGCCCTCTGGTGTACAGCCTCTACCACAGGGGCAGGAAACCCCGGTCTCCACCAGATGCACCCTCTAGTGGTGCCAGCATAGTATATACACAGTGTAAACCTTATTGACAGTACATCAGGTAACAAGTCTCCATTTTATGCAACTATACAGCGACTACACAGAGAATATATCTATAGTCTGCATATATAACAATCTACAGGCATGGAGTCAGTTTCCTTATGTCTGCTAATGTCACTCGGCTTTGCCTATCTACCACCACCCTCGACCCATAACCATCTCTGCGTTGTCAATCTGCCTATCTTATATTCAGTCGTGGATAAAGCCGATCCCTTTGGGAGGGTTTAAACTAACTTTTCAGTGGGAGGGGAATGAGAAAAGAACAGAAATTAGATCAGAGGACAGAGAGATAAACAGCAACAAAATTACAAATATCTCAAAAATTGCAGGGATCAGATTGAGGAAAACAGCAAAAATGAAAGTATTAAATTTTATGTACGTCAATGTCCCTAGTGTAACTAATAAGGTTGCTGAGCTGCAGCACAAATTGCTACATGGGATTATGATGTGGTTGCATTAACAGAGACATGGTTCAAACAAGGCTAGGAATGGGTTCCTAATATTCCTGATTAACAAGTATTCAGGAATGATAGAGAAGAAAAAAGAGGAGGGGGTGTGACAGTGTTGATTAAGAACGATGTTACAGTTATAAATATAAAGGATATACTAGATGGTTATGGACTGAATCTATTTGCCTTGAGTTGAGGAACAGAGGGAGAGCTGTTGCATTATTGAATGATTTCATAGAGCTTCAAACAGAGAGAAGGAGATAGATGAGCAAATTTGTTGGCAAACCTCAAAGGCGTGTAACGAAAATAGAGAAGTAATATTAGGAGACATTAATTACCCTATTATAGACTGGGACATACAATGCTCAGGGAGGGAAGGAAAGGAATTTCTGATGTGTGTACAGAGAACTTTCTCGATCAATATGCCTCCAGTCCAACAAGGAAGGAAGCGGTGTTGGAACTGGTTTGGGGAAATGAAGTAGGGCAAATGGAATGTGTTATAGTAGAAGATCATTTACGTAACAGAGACCACAACATCATTCAGTTTAAAGTAATTATGGAAAGAGACCAGAAAATATCAAAGATAAAAATGCTCAACTGGGAAGGAGCTAATTTCAGTGATTTTAGAAGGATAGGTAGATTGGAAAAGGTGATTGCAGTAATGGAGCAATGGAGGCATTCAGGGAAGAAATAGTTCAGGTACAAACTAGGCATATTCCTTTGAAGGAAAAAGGTAGAGAATCCAAAGCTAACGTGTCCTGGATAACAAAGGAAATTAAAGTTAAAATAAAACAGAAAAATAAGGCATATGACAAATGTCAGGAGCAAGATTCAGTTAATAACCAGAAAGATTAAAGAAAGTACAGAAGAGAATTGAAAAAGTTAATACGGGAGGCAAAGAGAGGTTACAAGAAAAGATGAGCAGGCAACATTAAATTGAGCCCAAAAACATTTATAAACATATGGGCTAAAAGTTTGAGGTATTACCGCTGGTTGTTAAGGCCCATTTTGGGGGAAAAAATTATAGCTGTAAAACAACCAGGACTATTAACTCCACATATCAATGTTTATATTAATCGCAAGCCTAGTTCTTGAGCGGTAACCCTTGAGATTTGTAGGTAAAGTTTAATTGTTTTTTTGGTGGTTTGCTTATTTGAAACTGTCCTGGCTGAGATTGTAATACTGCGATTGTAATACTGCGATTGTAATACTTGTGTCAGCTGTGGTTCTGTGGGTAACACTCTCACCACTGAGTCAGAAGGTTGTGGGTTCAAGTCCCACTCCAGTACAGTACTGAGGGAGCGCTGCATTGTTGGAGATTCTATCTTTCAGATGAGACGTTAAGCCAAGGCCCCGTTTGATCACTCAAGTGGTCGTAACAGATCCCATGGCACTATTTTGAAGAAGAGCAGGTGTCCTGGCCAATATTTATCCCTCAATCAACATAACGAAAAAACAGATTATCTGTTCATTATCACATTGCTGTTTGTGGGAGTTTGCTGTGCACAAATTGGCTGCCGAGTTTCCCACATTACAACAGTGACTACACTCTAAAAGTACTTCATTGGCTGTAAAGCGCTTTGACTTTGAGATGTCTGGTGGTCGCAAAAGGCGCTATCTAAATGCAAGTCTTTATTTTCTTTTTGCATGTGTTACAAATAGGAAGATGCAGAATATTGCAAGTGATTACTTCTGAGTGACTAGAAGAGTAAGCTTGAGGTTTGGATTAGGAATCACCTATGGATGTTTAGTGTTTTGATTTCTGAAATCTGAAGTGTGAATTGAAATTGTTTAAGTTATTAAATCTGTGTACTCTGTCTTCACCATGGAATAATATAAACCCTTAAGTTGTCAGACTCTCTTAATGCAGTGACTGAAGTGGCCTCATAAGAACATAAGAACATAAGAAATAGGAGCAGGAGTAGGCCATACGGCCCCTCGAGCCTGCTCCGCCATTCAATAAGGTCATGGCTGATTTAATCTTGGCCTCAACTCTACTTTCCTGCCCACTCCCCATAACTCTTGACTCCTTTATCGTTCAAAAATCTGTCTATCTTCACCTTAAATATATTCAATGACCCAGCCTCCTCAGCTCTCTGGGGTTGAGAATTCCAAAGATTTACGATCCTCTGAGAGAAGAAATTCCTCCTCATCTCAGTTTTAAATGGCCGATCTCAGCATATTAATGAAATTATGACTACAGTATAATGGTTTCAAAGACTACAAAGCGTTGGATTTGAGCATTCCTGTCCTATCTTTTTCTTCCTGATTCATGAAAATTTAAACAAGCATTTAAAATAAAGAGCTTGGCTTAGTCTATATTCCTTTAGAATGAGATGTGTGGGTAAAGTGATGGGGGAGAGTCACTTTGGCTCAACGTAAAAAAAAAAATGACCTGTGGTCCCTTTCAACAACACTGAATGCTGCATGCCTTCTTCAGCACAAGGAGAGATATTAGACTTCTGAGAATTAACTTGCCCTATCGAAATAGTGCCATGGGATCTTTTACGTCCACCTGAGATAGTGCACATTGCGCTCGTTTCCAAAAGTGTTTTTCCCCCTTGAGTTCCGCTCAAACTCATTTGCATATCGCCAAACACAAAATCTGCCATAAACCAGCACATTTGGACAGTGTTGTAGAACGTAATTTCTTTTTAAGTTTTCCTTTAAAAAATATCCCTTGATATATTTAAGCGTGGTAATTTGGTGCAGTTTGATTAATATAGCTGAAAATGGTTTAGCACAAAAATAAGCATTTTTAATCACAGTGTCAATCCACCACCTGTGAGCTACCCCATTTAAATTACTCTTCTACTTTTGTATGGTACAGTAGTGGCAAAGCAAATCAAATGTCAATATCTAAGTAGAATATCCAGGCCAAAGCTTCCAGTGTAACAGCGTGGATATCTTGTGAAAATGACATTTAAAAATTATACAGAGCCATTTGCTAGTTATATTGGTATACAGTAGTTGGTTGCTCAGCAAATTCTTTAAAAATTAAATTCAAAAGCTTTTAAAATGCTGTTTTTCCATTCAAAAGAACCAGCTTAATTTTTGGAGCCTCTTCGAAGGCCTTTAAATGGACACAATTATCGGAAACTCCTAGTGGTGATTAATTCACCCTGGGGGTGGGGCCAGTTTTGTGGGTGGGGCCTGCTTCTAGTGGGATGCTTTCTAAACTAACGTAAAAGATCGCAGAAACTTGATTTGCACTGAACGCAATTTGCACTTAAAATTCCGCGATCTTTTCCGCCGGTTACGCAGATTTTGAGCGAATTGCACCAAAAAGACCAACGCAACTGAGTGGAATCTCTGCCCTGATGTACTCCCCTCAACATTCAATTTGGGCAGTTTCACACCAGCCGCCTGTTATACGCCCCACTCGATATTCAGTTATATCGAAGTCAGTGAAATCAATATTCTGAGGGTCATAAATCTGTGTAATTCTCTGCCCCAGAGAGCTGTGGAGGCTGGGTCATTGAATGCATTTAAGGTGGAAATAGACAGATTTTTGGATAAGGGAGCGAAAGGTTATGGGGAGCGGGCAGGGAAGTGGAGCTGAGCCCAAGAACAGATCAGCCATGATCTTATTGAATGGAGGAGCAGGCTTAAGGGGCCAAATTGCCTACTCCTGCTCTTATTTCTTATGTTCTTATATCAGGTGGGCGTATAATGGGTGGCCGATTCACTACTGGCTAATTGGTAGCAGTGACCGTCGCACAGTCCTTGTGGAGACGAAGTCCTGTCTTCACACTGAGGACACCCTCCATCGTGTTGTGTGGCACTACCACCGTGTTAAATGAGATAGATTCAGAACAGATTTAGCAGCTCAAAAGTAGGCATCCATGAGACACTGTGGGCCATCAGCAACAGTGGATTTGTATTCCACCACAATCTGTAACCCAATGGCCCGACATATTCCTCACTCTACCATTACCATCAAGCCAGGGGATCAACCCTGGTTCAATGAGGAGTGTACAAGAGCATGCCAGGAGCAGCACCAGGGGTACCTAAAAATGAGGTGCCAACCTGCTGCAACATGCATGCTAAACAGCGGAAGCAGCATGTTACATGCAGACCAAAGCAATGCCACAACCAACGGATCAGATTAAAGCTCTGTAGTCCTGCCACATCCAGTTGTGAATGGTGGTGAACCATTAAACAACTAACAGGAGGAGGAGGCTCCATGAATATCTCCATCCTCAATGATGGTGAGCTCAACGCGCGAGTGCAAAAGACAAGGCTGAAGCGTTTACAACCATCTTCAGCCAGAAGTGCTGAGTGGATGATCCATCTCAGCCTTCTCTTTGAGTTTCCACCACCAAAGAAGCCAGTCTTCAGCCAATTTGATTCATTCCACATGATATCAAGAAATGACTGAGTACATTGGATACAGCAAAGGCTATGGGCCCCGACAACATCCCGACTGTTGTGCTGAAGACTTGTGCTCCAGAACTAGCCGCGCCTCTAGCCAAGCCATTCCAGTATAGCTACAACACTGGCATCTACCCGACAATGTAGAAAACTGCCAAGGTATGTCCTGTCCATAAAAAGCAGGACAAATCCAATCAGGCCAATTACCACCCCATCAGTCTACTCTCAATAATCAGCAAAGTGATGGAAGGTGTCGTCAGCAGTGCTATCAAACAGCATTTACTCACCAATGACCTGCTCACCGATTCTCAGTTTAGGTTCTGCCAGGATCACTTGGCTCCAGACCTCATTACAGCCTTAGTCCAAACATGGACAAAACAGCTGAATTCCAGAAGTGAGGTGAAAGTAACTGCCCTTGACATCATTTGATAGATTGTGGCATCAAGGAGCACTAGTAAAATTGAAGTCAATGGGAATCAGGGGGAAAACTCCCCACTGGCTGAAGTTGTACCTAGCACAAAGGACGTAGTGGTTGGAGGCCAATCATCACAGCCCCAGGACATCACTGCATGAGTTTCTCAGGGCAGTGTGCTAGGCCCAACCATTGTCAGCTGCTTCATTAATGACCTTCCCTCCATCATAAGTTCAGAAGTGGGAATGTTCGCTGATGACTGCAGTGTTCAGTTCCAATCGCAACTCCTCAGATAATGAAGCAGTCCATGCCTGCATGCAGCAAGACCTGGTTGACATTCAGGCTTGGGCAGATAAGTAGCAAGTAACATTCACACCATACAAGTGCCAGGCAATGACTATCTCCAACAATAGAAAGTCTAACCACCGCCCCATGACATTCAACGGCATTACCCTCACTGAATCCCCCACCATCAACATCCTGGTGATCACCATTGACCAGAAATTTAACTGGACCAGCCACATAAATATTGTGGCTACAAGAGCAGGTCAGAGGTTGGGTGTTCTGCGGTGAGTGTCTCACCACCTTACTCCCCAAAGCCTTTCCAACATCTACAGGGCTCAAGAGAGGAGTGTCATAGAATACTCTCCACTTGCCTGGATGAGTGCAGCTCCAACAACAGTCAGGAAGTTTGAACCATCCAGGACAAAGCAGCCCGCTTGATTGGCACCCCATCCACCACCTTAAACATTCACTCCCTCCACCACCAGCGTACCACTTCCCAAACCCACTACCACCTAGCAGGGCAAAGGTAGCAGGTGCATGGGAACACCATTACCTGCAAGTTCCCCTCCAAGTCACACACCATCCTGACTTGGAAGTATATTGGCGTTCCTTCATCGTTGCTGTTTCAAAATCCTGAAACTCCCTCCCTAACAGAACTATGGAACTACCTTCACCACAAAGACTGCAGCGGTTCAAGAAGGGGACTCACCACCACCTTCTCAAAGGCAATTAGGGATGGGCAATAAATGCTGTTCTTACCAGCAACGCCCACACCCCAGGTAAAAATAAAAATAAGTTAATGTCACCTACTATCGCTAAACTCCACAAACTCCACTGCCTCCACTCCCTCTAACCCACTGAATTAAAATTATTATCCTTGTTTGTAAATTCCGTCATGGCCTCAACCCACCTCACTTGTGCAACCTGCTCCAGTCCAATGTCCCATCTGTTATATATGTATACTTGTATTTACTCTGTACAGCCGTCAGAGGGCTATCCCCTGGAGTCCCATAATCCCTTGGGAGCACAGGTATTTAAGGAGGCTTCACAAGTTAGAGAGGCACTCTGGAGACCTGCAATAAAAGACCAAGGTCACACTTTACTTTGAGCTCAGTGTTCAGTCTGACTCTTTCTCCATACACAACAACTGGCGACGAGATACAGATAGCGAACCCAAAGATGCAGAGAACAGTGGGCATCTTGGAGAAATTCTCGGAGGGAGATGATTGGGAAACTTTTGTGGAGCGACTCGACCAATACTTCGTGGCCAACGAGCTAGATAGGGAAGAGAATGCTGCCAAACGAAGGGTGATCCTCCTCACCGTCTGTGGGGCACCAATGCATGGCCTCATGAAGAATCTGCTCACTCTAGCGAAACCCACGGAAAAATCGTAAGACGATTTGTGCACACCGGGAGCATTTGAACCCGAAGGAAAGCGAGGTACCGGTTCTACACCTACAAAATGTCTGAAGGCCAGGAAGTGGCGAGTTATGTCGCCGAGCTAAGACGCCTTGCAGGACATTGCGAATTTGAAGGACATTTGGAGCACATGCTCAGAGACTTTGACGTACTTGGCATTGGCCACAAAACATACTTGCCAAACTTTTCACTGTAGAGACCCGAACCTTGAATAAGGCCATAGCGATAGGCCAGGCGTTTATTGCTACCAAAGCAAATCTCTCAGCACACAAATGCTGCTACAAGTACTGTGAACAAAGTGATGTTGTTTTCGAATCGTAACGTACAGGGCAGGTCACACATACCTGCAGCTACACGTCCGCAGATGTCTCAGAGTCCAACATCAAGGGTGATAAATGCAAAGCCATTAACACCTTGTTGGCGCTGCGGAGGTGATCATCGTTTCCATTCATGCCGATACAAAGAGTATGTTTGCAAGGGCTGTGGAACAATAGGACACCTCCAATGAGTGCGCAGGCAAGCTGCAAAGCCTGTTAAACCTGCAAACCACCATGTTGCAGAGCAGGACAGATCCATGGAAGATCACGATGAACCAGAGTCTCAGATCGAGGAGGCAGAGGTACATGGGGTGCACACATTCATCACGAATTGTCCCCTGATAATGCTGAATGTTGAACTAAATGGACTCCCGGTGTCAATGGAGCTGGACATAGGCACGAGCCAGTCCATCATGGGCAAAAAGACTTTCGAAAGGTTGTGGTGCAACAAGGCCTCAAGACCATTCTTAACTCCAGTTCGCACGAAACTAAAAACTTACATGAAAAAACTAATTCCTGTAATCGGCAGTGCTACTGTAAAGGTCTCCTTCGATGGAGCGGTGACAAGCTACCACTCTGGGTGGTACCGGACGCTGCTTGGCAGGAGCTGGCTGGGAAAGATACGCTGGAACTGGGACGACGTCCGAGCGCTATCGCTCGCTGATGACACTTTGTGTGCCCAGGTCTTAAACAAATTTCCTTCGCTGTTCGAACCAGGCATCGGGAAATTCCAAGGAGCAAAAGTGCAGATCCACCTAATTCCAGGGGCGCGACCCATCCATCACAAGGCGAGAGCAGTACTCTACATGATGAGAGAAAGGGTAGAGATCGAGTTAGACCGGCTGCAAAGAGAGGGCATCATTTCCCCGATCGAGTTCAACGAGTGGGCCAGTCCTATCATCCCAGTCCTCAAGGGAGACGGCACCATCAGAATCTGTGGCGATTACAAAGTAACTATCAATTGTTTCTCTCTGCAGGACCAATACCTACTACCAAAGGCCGACGACCACTTTGCAATGCTGGCGGGAGGAAAGACGTTCACGAAGCTGGATCTGACTTCAGCCTACATGACGCAGAACCTGGAGGAGGTTCTTAGTCAACTCAACCGCATGGTGTTCCATGGGAAGGAGGATTGCGGCGGACGGCATCAGGCCCACCAACGCGAAGACGGAGGCAATCGAGAATGCACCGAACGTGAAGGAGCTGTGGTCATTTCTGGGACTCCTGAACTACCTTGGTAACTACTTACCGGGTCTCAGCACACTGCATGTCTTACTATGAAAAGGGGGCGAATGGGTTTGGGGCAAAAGCCAAGAAAATGCCTTTGTAAAAGCAAGGAATTTGTTATGCTCAAACAAATTGCTTGTGTTGTATGATCCATGTAAGTGTTTGGTACTAGCAGGTGATGCGTTGTCATATGGCGTTGGGTGTGTATTGCAACAAGCTAATGATTTTGGGAAACTGCAACTGATTGCTTATGCATCCAGGAGTCTGTGTAAGGCTGAGAGAGCCTACAGCATGATTGAGAAAGAAGCGTTAGCGTGTGTCTATTAGGTAAAGAAAATACATCAATACCTGTTTGGGATAAAATTCGAATTAGAAACTGACCATAAGCCACTCATATTCCTCTTATCTGAGAGTAAAGGGATAAATACCAATGCATCGGCCTGCATCCAGGGATGGGCACTCACACTGTCCGCATACAACTACGCCATCCGTCACAGGCCAGGCACAGAAAACTGCGCCAATGCTCTCAGTAGGCTGCCATTGCTCACCACCGGGGTGGAAATGGAGCAGCCCGCAGATCTAGCCATGGTTATGGAAGCATTTGAGAGTGAGCAATCACCAGTCACTGCCTGGCAGATCAAAACCTGGACAAGCCAGGACTCCTTATTATCTCTAGTCAAAAGCTATGTGCTTCACGGGAGCTGGTCCAGTGTCCCAGTGGAAATGCAGGAAGAGATAAAGCCGTTCCAGCGGCGCAAGGATGAACTGTCTTTACAGGTAGACTGCCTTCTGTGGGGCAATTGAGTAGTGGTCCCCAAGAAGGGCAGAGACACCTTCATCAGTGACCTCCACAGTACCCACCCAGGCATCGTAATGATGAAAGCGATAGCCAGATCCCACGTGTGGTGGCCCGGTATCGATGCGGACTTAGAGTCCTGCGTTCACAGATGTAATACATGCTTGCAGTTAAGCAATCTACCCAGGAAGCGTCGCTAAGTTTATGGTCTTGGCCCTCCAAACCATGGTCTAGGGTACACGTCGTCTATGCAGGCCCGTTCTTGTGCAAAATGTTCCTTGTGGTTGTAAATGCGTACTCCAAGTGGATTGAATGTGAGATAATGTCGGCTAGCATGTCCGCTGCCACTACTGAAAGCCTGCGGGCCATGTTTGCCACACATGGCTTAACCGATGTCCTGGCGAGCGACTACAGGCCATGTTTTACCAGTGCTGAGTTCAAAGAATTCATGACCTGTAACGGGATCAAACATGTCACATCTGTCCGTTTAAACCAATGTCCAATGGTCAAGCAGAGAAAGCAGTGCAAACCTTCAAGCAAGGCTTGAAGAGGGTAACTGAAGGCTCACTGCAGACTTGCCTATCCCAAGTCCTGCTTAGCTACCGCAAGAAACCCCACTCAGTCACTGGGATCCCACCTGCTGAACTGCTCATGAAAAGAGCACTTAAGACAAAGCTCTCGTTAGTTCACCCTGATGTACACGAACAGGTAGGGAGCGGGCAGCTTCAACAAAGTACATACCATGATAGAGCAAATGTGTCATGCGAGATTGAAATCAATGATCCTGTATTTGTATTAAATTATGGACAAGGTCCCAAGTGGCTTCCCGGCACTGTCGTGGCCAAAGAGGGGAGCAGGGTGTTTCGGATCAAACTTTCAAATGGATTCATTCACCGGAAACACTTGGACCAAATCAACTCAGATTCACAGACTATCCTGAGCAACCCACCTTGGACCCTACCTTTTTTGATCACCTAACCTACACATCAGTGGCAACCGGCACCACGGTTGACCACGAAGCAGAACCCATCACCCACAGCAGCCCTGCAGGGCCCAACACACCAGGCAGCCCAGCAAGGCCAGCTGCACAGCAGCCCAACGAGGGCCCAAAAAATGATTCAACAACACCAGCTTTCACACCGAGATGATCAACCAGGGCAAGAAGGGCCCCAGATCGACTCACATTGTAAATAGTTACACTGTTGACTTTGGCGGGGAAGTGTTGTTATATATGTGGACTTGTATTTACTCTGTACAGCCACTAGAGGGCTCATCACCTGGAGTCCCAAGGGATCCCACAATACCTTGGGAGCACAGGTATTTAAGGAGGCTTCAGAAGTTGGAGAGGCACTCTGGAGACCTGCAATAAAAGACCAAGGTCACACTTTATTTTGAGCTCACAGTGTTCAGTCTGACTCTTTCTCCATACACAACACCATCCATGTCTGTTGCCCCTCTAATTCTCTCCTGCAGTGCTTCCCTCTCTGATTGCTGTGCGCAAGTTGCTGCTCCATTTGCCTGGAAAGAAGCAGCGACTACACGTGAAAAGTAATTAATTCATTGTGAAGCAATTTGGGATGTTTGGAAGATGTGTGAATGCTATATAAATGCAAGTTCTTTTTTTACTGCAAAATCCTTCTTCTTCTTCGGCAGTCCCTGGTATCGAGGATGACTTGCTTCCACGTCAAAAAAGGGATGAGTTCACAGGTGTTTCAATGAAGGACCTAATATTCCAGGTCCCGAACTGCATATTGAAGGGTGGAAGATGCCTGTGCGTGGATTTTTTTAACATGTGGTGGCCATGGCACACGGGCTCGACAGAGCTAGGTCTTCGTCCAGGGGCAAAGATTAACCAAGACAACTGGAGACCAGCCCTGCTGCAAAATCCAGCTCGGTTGAGAGACACGTACTTGCTTTCTCCTGCCTTCTTTCTCTCTCCACCTGGATGGAAATATCATTTGCTAGTTCGATTCTAGGTATTCAACACTCTTCCACCTCACCGCACTCTCTAGTAAGAGAAAACAAGGGAATGCTATGTGAAGGTAGAGTAATTCTGTGCTCTCTATTGTGGTTGAAAAAGCTGGACAAGCATAATTGACGTAGAGGTCAGGATAGCCCTTCATTTGGGTTGCCTTCTCTTGCTTTCTTTTACTGGAGAACAAATAAACAGAATAGTAATGAATCTCAGATTTTAATTGCCCCTGCCTGGCGGAAACCAGGCCGGGGTGGGGGGGTGGAAAGTGGGTGGGGGGGGGAGAGGAATAGGGGAGAGTTATAATAAAGCCAATCACTTGCTGCCTTTCTGCCGTGTCCCGATCTTAACCGGCTCTTCTGAGCAGGCAAACAGGACACCCGCACAAAGGAAGCGGAGTCCATCTTTAAATATGCAGATCAGGTCCGATGATCTCCTCAGGATCCGATCTGCATTTTCAATCTGAAACCTGAGCGGGGGACAGTGCCGGCTCCCGGTCAGACAAATCTGCCGGGAGCCAGATCCTGGCCCAGAAGAGGTCCAGAAGGTAAGTTTAAAAGTTTTGTTTTAGGTTTCCTTGTGGGTCGGGGGGGGGGGTGGGGTTGGTGGTGGGGGCAGGAGTGCTCCTCCAGGCCTCACACGGAAGCCTTTGGCCTCCCTTGCACTGCACTACCCCTTCCCGATCTTCAGCAGAGCCTTCCACCCTCTCCTTATCATGGCCAGAGTCTTTGCCCGCCCCCACTGCTGACTGTAGTGGACCAATCGCACGGTGACTTCCTGCCGCCATGTGCCCGCTCCTGCCCGCGGGTGAGACTCTGCAGAGATGCAGTCAAATGAGGCCCCGATGTTAAGGTCGGCAGAGCCTCCAGGTCTCCGAACTTACTGGTTTGTCGCCCGCTACCAGGCTCCCACGCACCTTTCTTCCCCCCACTGCCTTTCTTCCCCCCCACTTCAAAAATCGAGGCCCTCGTGTCGGACACTGGCAGCCAACCAGAACACAAGAAGGCATCAAAAATGTAGGTGCGAAGTGCCAATTTTTGGACGTGTCCTGCAAAATCTACAATAATTCAAAGATGTGTCAACCAGTATCTCCCTGGGAATGGTGCAAGAATGACATCGCCATAGCTTGGAAACCACTAGTTTGCCCATCCTCTCAGCCAGGGAATAATGTCACGTTAAGTGTTCCAAAGTGGGAAAAAAATAACTTACCAGATATTGGGGTGAGGGGAAAAATCAAAATAGAAGAAATTCTGATTAAAATATTTGGAAATGGCAATATAATGTGTCAGATTTTACTGTAGCAGGGCATCTAACGGTGTCTGCCGTTAGTTAGGCTTGCCCCTGCACCCTTCAGCCCAAAATGTTTTTGCCCACAAAGTTACTGAAACTGCGAGAGGATGACAGTGGAATGAGGCAAACAAAGCATCTGTGAACCTGAGTGAATAGGACAACCAAACAGTACCGACTGAAAATTCGGTACGGGGTTGATGACAGCCACAAGGCGGGAGTTTCTGCACCAGATGCAGAATCCCTCCCACGAGCTATATTAGGCTTATTGCCCCCGAAGGAAGTGGAGCGCAAAATCTCGCACTCCACTTCCTCTCGGGGGCGGGACCGGGGTGCAAAGGGACGTGAGTTTTCCAGCGCTACACGGAGGGATGCGTAGTGCTGGCGGGAAGACAGGGTCCTTCCCTTCCATTAAAGGGGAGGGCCAAGCAACCGATTCTGTAGGGGGGAGAAGTGACCATTGCTAGACCACCAGGGAGCGGGGTGCCGTGGCAGCAGCTTGGGACACAAGCGGAGTGCCGAGCGGCAAGATCGTGGCACAGACCCCGCGATCTGCAGCAAAGAAGGCGGCGACCGGTAAGATGGCCATTTTCTTATTTTGTTCACCGCCGCACATCCCCCTTAATCTTCACGCCACGAGCGGCCTAATGCAGGCATTGCCCACGGAAGCTTCACGGGGCGATATCGAATTTTCGCTCCGGGGTGAAATCGGGCCGCTGCGCATGGTGATGACATCATTATCACTGCTGCAGCGGCCCGGGGAACTACTGTGGGGACTAACGGGAGGCGCATAACGACCCGAATTTTCTCCCTATGTCTCCTTAACCAATGAGATTGAAGGATTCGGGAAAAAAACAGCAGAAGGACTGAGAAGGAGAGTGAATTAAAGGGGGTGAATTCAAAGTCAAATCAGGTACTGAAAGAGAAATAAAGTGGGAAAGAAAGATTGGATTAAGAGAGAAAAATGAAACAGAAAGAAAAAGTAAGATTTAAAACAATGTTTTAGACATTTTTAATATCTCCGTAAACAATTCAAAACCTGAAGGAATGAGACTACACACTTGTAATAGTTAATTCTTGGTGCCAGAGAGGTTCATTGGCAGTCATTAATACTTATCACATCTTTAAAAGGGTGCTTACACTTGTAATTACTAGCTCTGTATAACTGCGGTGGGTTTAGTTCGTATCTACTAATCAAATACAGCAACTTCATGATGTTCAATGCATTTCAATGGTGAAGCCGTCAGTGAGGTACTCTTTTCACGAAGCTAACAATGGACAGCGTAACTGGGACAGCAACTGCTGGATATTTGCATTTAACATAAGAACATAAGAAATAGGAACAGGAGTAGGTCTTACGGCCCCTCGAGCCTGCTCTGCCATTCAATAAGATCATGGCTGATCTGATCATGGACTCAACTCCACTGCCCCGCCCGCTCCCCATAACCCCTTTTCCCCTTATTGTTTAAGAAACTGTTTATTTCTGTCTTAAATTTATTCACTGTCCCAGTTTCCACAGCTCTCTGAGGCAGCAAATTCCACAGATTTACAACCCGCTGAGAGAAGAAATTTCACCTCATCTCTGTTTTAAATGGACAGCCCCTTATTCTAAGATCGTGCCCTCTAGTTCCAGTCTCCCCCATCAGTGGAAGCATCCTCTCTGCATCCACCTTGTCAAGCCCCCTCATAATCTTATACATTTCGATAAGATCACCTCTCATTCTTCTGAATTCCAATGAGTAGAGGCCCAACCTACTCAACCTTTCCTCATAAGTCAACCCCCTCATCCCCGGAATCAACCTAGTGAACCTTCTCTGAACTGCCTCCAAAGCAAGTATATCCTTTCGTAAATATGGAAACCAAAACTGCACGCAGTATTCCAGGTGTGGCCTCACCAATACCTTATATAGCTGTAGCGAGACTTCCCTGCTTTTATACTCCATCCTCTTTGCAATAAAGGCCAAGATACCATTGGCCTTCCTAATCACTTGCTGTACCTGCATACTATCCTTTTGCGATTCACGCTCAAATACCCTCAGGTCCCACAGCACTTTGCAATCTTTCTCCATTTAAATAATAACTTGCTCTTTGATTTTTTCTGCCAAAGTGCATGACCTCACACTTTCCAACATTATACTCCATCTGCCAAATGTTTGCCCACTCACTTAGCCTGTCTATGTCCTTTTGCAGATTTTTTGTGTCCTCCTCACGCATTGTTTTTCCTCCCATCTTTGTATCGTCAGCAAACTTGGCTACATTACACTCAGTCCCTTCTTCCAAGTCGTTAATATAGATCGTAAATAGTTGGGGTCCCAGCACTGATCCCTGCAGCACCCCAATAGTTACTGGTTGCCAACCATCTGCTCCTCACCTGAAGTTGCAGTACCATTTGCGCATAAATAATGGCGAACGTCATTAACCTTACTGTCATTTTGTCAGCAAGTCCAGGCCTAATGATTTTAAAGTGGCTACGTGCTCAGATAAGAGCCACCAATGTGAATTCCATTGCACTCTTGTCAATACCTCTCCACATCGGAGACTTTTGATCTTGGACATGCTGCCATATGGTGGAAGAAGATGGAGACAAGGCTTTTTCATACTGTGGCAGAAGAAGAATTTAAATGAGTGATTCCCTTATAGATTCGGAACACTTTGTAGCCTGTTTAAGAGCAGCATCAGTCAAGATCCTATTTTATTAAGGGCAGTGGAACCTCTCAATTAGGGGATGATATGTTAGAAGGATCATCAATTGAGGTCATATGGGTTGAACTGAAGAACAAAAAAGGGGTGCTCATACTGGTGGGAGTGTACTATAGACCAAACAGTCAGAGGGAGATAGAGGAGTAAATAAGTAAGTAAATTTCTGAGAAGTGCAAAAACTATACAGCAGTAATAGTAGGGGATTTCAACTACCCTAATATTAACTAGGGTAGAATTAGAGTGAAAGGTATAGAGGGTGCAGAATTCCTAAAATGCATTCAGGAGAACTTTTTTAGACAGTTCGTAGCAAGCCCAACATGGAAGGGGGCGGTTCTGGACTTAGTTTTAGGAAATGAAGCTGGACAGGTGGAAGGGGTATCAATGGGAGAGCATTTTGGTGCTAGAGATCATAATTCAGTTAGATTTAGGGTAGTTATGGAAAAGGACAAAGATAGACCAGGAATAAAAGTTCTCAATTGGGGAAAAGCCAATTTTACTAAACTGAGATGTGATTTAGCCAAAGTGGACTGGAAACAGCTACTTGACGGTAAATCAGTGACAGGGCAATGGGAGGCATTCAAGGAGGAGATTGTGAAGGTTCAGTACAAATATGTTCCCTTAAAGAAAAAGGGTAGGATTAACAAATCTCGAATCCCCTGAATGTTAAGGGGCATACAGCTTAGGATAAAAAAAGAAAGGGAGGCTTTTGACAGATACCGAAGGCTCAATACTGCAGAAACCTTAGCGGAGTATAGAAAGTGCAGGGGTGAAATCAAAAATGAAATTAGGAAAGCAAAGGGAGAGCATGAAAAAATGTTGGCAAGTAAAATTAAGGAAAACCCAAAGATGTTTTATGAAAACATTAAGAATAAGAGGATAACTAAAGAAAGGGTAGGGCCTATTAAAGGCCACAAAGGTAATCTATGTATGGAGGCGGAAGATGTGAGTGTGGTTCTTAATGAACACTTTGCATCTGTTTTCACAAAAGGGAGGGGTGATAGAGAGATTGCAATCAGAGAGGAGGAGTGTAAAATATTAGATGAAATAAACATAGTGAGAGAGGAGATATTAAGGGGTTTAGCATTTTTGAAAGTAGATAAATCCCCAGGCCCGGGTGAAATGCATCCTAGGCTGTTAAGAGAAGCAAAAGAGGAAATGGCAGAGGCTCTGACCATGATTTTCCAATCCTCGCTGGCTACAGGTGTGGTGCCGGAACACTGGAAGATTGCTAACGTTGTACCACTGTTTAAAAAGGGAGAAAGGGATAGACCGAGTAATTACAGGACAGTCAGCCTAACCTCGGTGGTGGGAAAATTATTGGACAACATTCTGAGGGACAGGATTAATCTTCATTTGGAAAACATGGATTAATCAAGGATAGTCAGCATGGATTTGTTAAGGGAAGGTCTGACTAACTTGATAGAATTTTTTGAAGAGGTAACAAGAAGGGTCGATGAGGGTAGTGCATTTGATGTAATGTATATGGATTTTAGCAAGGCTTTGATAATGTCCCACATGGCAGACTGATCACGAAAGTAAAAGCCCATGAGATCCAAGGCAAAGTAGCAAGCTGGATTCAAAATGGCTTAGAGACAGGAAGCAAAGAGTAATGGTTGATAGGTGTTTTTGTGACTGGAATACTGTTTCCATTGAGGTCCCACAGGGCTCAGTACTAGGTCCCTTGCTTTTTGTGGTATATATCAATGATTTCGACTTGAATGTAGGGGGTATGATTAAGAAGTTTGCAGATGATACAAAAATTGGCTGTGTGGTTGACAATAAAGAAGAAAGCTGTAGACTGCAGGAGGATATCAATGAACTGGTCAGGTGGGCAGAACAGTGGCAAATGGAATTTAATCCAGAGAAGTGTGAGGTAATGCATTTGGGAAAGGCTAACAAGGCAAGGGAGTACACAATAAATGGTAGGACACTGAGAAGTGTAGAGGAACAGAGGGCCTTTGGAGTGCAGGTCCACAGGTAGATAAGGTGGTTAAGAAGGCATACGGAATACTTGCCTTTATTTGCCAAGACATAGAATACAAGAGCAGGGAGATTTACGAGTATTATGTATGTAACCTTCATGTAACTGTAACCTTCATGTAACAGCACTGCATACTATATACAACTAAGAAATGCACACCTTGACCACAGGGGGTGAACTTTCACTAGGGTTGTAGGGCTGGACAGGCGAATGGAACTCAAGGTAGACAAGTCCCCTGGTCCTGATGAAATGCATTCCAGGGTATTAAAAGAGATGGCGGAAGTTATAGCAGATGCATTCGTTATAATCTACCAAAATTCTCTGGACTCTGGGGAGGTACCAGCGGATTGGAAAGCAGCTAATGTAACAGCTCTGTTTAAAAAAGGGGGCAGACAAAAGGCAGGTAACTATAGGCCGGTTAGTTTAACATCTGTAGTGGGGAAAATGTTTGAAACTATCATTAAGGAAGAAATAGTGGGACATCTAGATAGGAATAGTGCAATCAAGCAGATGCAGCATGGATTCATGAAGGGGAAATCATGTTTAACTAATTTACTGGAATTCTTTGAGGATATAACGAGCATGGTGGATAGAGGTACACCGATGGATGTGGTGTATTTCGATTTTCAAAGGGCATTCGATAAGGTGCCACACAAAAGGTTACTGCAGAAGATAAAGGTACGCGGGGTCAGTGGAAATGTATTAGCATGGATAGAGAATTGGCTGGCTAACAGAAAGCAGAGAGTCGGGATAAATTGGTCCTTTTCGGGTTGGAAATCGGTGGTTAATGGTGTGCCACAGGGATCGGTGCTGGTACCACAACTGTTTACAATATACATAGGTGACCTGGAAGAGGGGACAGAGTGTAGTGTAACAAAATTTGCAGATGACACAAAGATTAGTGGGAAAGCGGGTTGTGCAGAGGACACAGAGAGGCTGCAAAGAGATTTAGATAGGTTAAGCGAATGGGCTAAGGTTTGGCAGATGGAATACAATGTCGGAAAGTGTGAGGTCATCCACCTTGGGAAAAAAAACAAAAAAGGGAATACTATTTGAATGGGGAGAAATTGCAACATGCTGCGGTGCAGAGGGACCTGGGGGTACTTGTGCATGAATCCCAAAAAGTTAGTTTGCAGGTGCAGCAGGTAATCAGGAAGGCGAATGGAATGTTGGCCTTCATTGCGAGAGGGATGGAGTACAAAAGCAGGGAGGTCCTTCTGCAACTGTATAGGGTATCGGTGAGGCCGCACCTGGAGTACTGCGTGCAGTTTTGGTCGCCTTACTTAAGGAAGGATATACTGGCTTTGGAGGGGGTACAGAGACGATTCACTAGGTTGATTCCGGAGATGAGGGGGTTACCTTATGATGCTAGATTGAGTAGACTGGGTCTTTACTCGTTGGAGGTCAGAAGGATGAGGGGTGATCTTATAGAAACATTTAAAATAATGAAAGGGATAGACAAGACAGAGGCAGAGAGGTTGTTTCCACTGGTCGGGGAGACTAGAACTAGGGGGCACAGCCTCAAGATACGGGGGAGCCAATTTAAAACCAAGTTGAGAAGGAATTTCTTCTCCTGGAGGGTTGTGAATCTGTGGAATTCTCTTCCCAAGGAAGCAGTTGAGGCTAGCTCATTGAATGCATTCAAGTCACAGATAGATAGATTTTTACCTAATAAGGGAATTAAGGGTTATGGGGAGCGGGCAGGTAAGTGGAGCTGAGTCCACGGCCAGATCAGCCATGATCTTGTTGAATGGCGGAGCAGGCTCAAGGGGCTAGATGGCCTACTCCTGTTCCTAATTCTTATGTTCTTATGTTGTGGGAGACACTCCTAGCCTGGTCTTTCAGGTATAAAAGGGGAAGCTCCACCCACCCTCATCACTTCTTGGTCCTGTGAATAAAGGTTAGGTCACAGTGTGACTTTGTCTGCAGAATGTGCCTCGTGTGAATTTATAGTGGTGTGTAAGGACACAACAACGAGGATGTTGCGGAGTGGAGAATTTTAGCTATGAGGAAAGATTGGATAGGCTGGGGTTGTTTTCTTTGGAACAGAGGAGGCTGAGGGGAGACCTTATTGAGGTTTATAAAATTATAAGGGGCTTAGATAGATTGGATAGGCAGGACCTATTTCCTTTAGCAGAGGGGTCAACAATCAGGGGCATAGATCTAAAGTAATTCGTAGGAAATTTAGAGGGGATGTGAGGGGAAATGTTTTCACTCAGATGATGGTGGGGGTGCAGAACTCACTGCCTGAAAGGGTGGTAGTGGTAGAAATGCTCACCACATTTAAAAGTACCTGGATATGCACTTGAAGTGCCGTAACCTACAGGGCTACAGACCAAGAGCTGGAAAGGGGGATTAGGCTGGATAGCTCTTTGTTGGCTGGCACGAACACGATGGGTCGAAATGGCCTCCTTCCGTGCTGTAAATTTCTATAATTCTATGATATTTTGGTACTGGAGAGAATTGTAAATGGGGTGGGTGGGGTAATAGAAAATAACCACATAAGGAAATAATTAGAAAGTGCAGACGATTTTATAAATGACAGTTTAATATTTTGGGGCCCTGAAAGAACCTCGAGACCAAGCTGGAGGCGAGCACAGCACAGGATTTACATTTGCTCTTCCCAGCTGGTCCCTGTGTCCTAGCACTGTTCCTGCTGCTCGTTCAACACTCCTCCCTCTTGGTGAGGGTTTACCGAGACCTGATTGGTGCCTAGAGCCGCCAGATGAGTGGCGTGAGCAGGGCTGATCTCGGAGAGCGAGGGGAATAGAGAGGAGCATTGGACTGGCATCAACTATCCACCAGGGCTCAGTGTGCAGCAGTGTGTGCACATTGAGGGACTATATATATCTATATATTAAACAAACAGGTATTAAACACCAGAAGCAACACCTACACACTGCAATCCCTGCATACATTCATGGGATTGATATCTTCAGTTATTGTGAGGCTGGATCTGCAACACACAATATTGTTTCCCTGGTAACAATTGTAAGGGTGGGATCAGTCATTCCGTGCACCGTACTGTTTGAGCGGCTGTATTTAACATTTATTACATAAGAGTAATTGAAGGAAGGCAAATTTCTCCAACTGTCTGGTGTTAAGGTTGCGGGGCGCCGGCTCCCTCGGCGGCCGGGAGGTGTCTGCAGTTCCCCCGCCCGGCTCGGCTTTCGGGCGCTCTCCAAGTGACTGAAGCCAGCCGGGCGTACCGTCAATAGGCCTGACCCGGGAGAGAGAGAGGGAGGAGGAAATCGGAGAAAGTGGGAGGGAGAGGAAGAAAGGGAGATGAAGAGAGAGGGAGGGGGAGAGGGAAAGAGGGAGGAAGAGAAAGGAAGAGAGAGGGAGAGGGAAAGAGGGAAGGAGAGGGGCGAGGGAGGAAGAAGGAGGGGAAGAGGGAGGAAGAGAAAGGGGGAGAGGGAAAGAGGGAGGAAGAAAGAGGGAAGGAGAGGGGAAGAGGGAGGAAGAAAGAGGGGGAGAGGGAAAGAGGGAGGAAGAAAGAGGGAAGGAGAGGGGAAGAGGGAGAAAGAGAAAGGGAGAAAGAAATAGGAGAGGGAGAAAGGAATAGAAAGAAAGACTTGCATTTATATAGCGCCTTTCACGACCACCAGATACCTCAAAGCGCTTTACAGCCATTGAAGTACTTTTGGAGTGTAGTCACTGTTGTAATGTGGGAAACGCAACAGCCAAGTTGTGCACAGCAAGCTCCCACAAACAGCAATGTGATAAAGACCAGATAATCTGTTTTTGTTATGTTGATTGAGGGATAAATATCGGCCATGGTTATGGGATTGTCCACCTGAGATGGCAGACGGGCCTCGGTTTAACATCTCATCCAAACGACAGCACCTCTGACAATGCAGTACTCCCTCAGTACTGTAATGGAGTGTCAGCTTAGATTTTTATGCTAGAGTCCCCTGGAGAAGTGTTCTGCCCTTCTGAGCCACAGCTGACACTGGAGTGCGAGAAAAGGGAAAGAGGGAGGAAGAGAGTGAGAATGGGGAAATAGAAATAAATAGGAGTAGGAGAGAGAAAGAGAAAGGAGAGAAAAGAATAGAAAGATGGAGCCAAGGAAAGAGAAATTGAGAAATAGAAGGGGCGAGAAAATGGAGAAAGACACAGGGAAAGAGAGGAGGAGGGGAGAGAGATGAGAGAGAGGAGGAGAGGGGTATCAAGGGTGGAGAGAGAGGGAGGAGAGAAGGTAAGAGGGAGGATGAGAGAGGGAGGGACAGAGAGTGGAGGATGAGAAGAAAAGGAGAGAGGGATGAAAGAGGAAGTAGGGAGGAGGGGAGTTGAGGGAGGAGGAGGTGAGGGAGAGAGAGGGTGAGAGGGAAAAGGAGAGGGAGGGAGAGAGGGAATGGGGGAGGGAGGGAGAGGTAGGGGAGAGAGAGGGAGGGGAGGAGGCTACGACTGGCACTATCTGTGGTTAGTTGGAGCTGTGATGTGACGTTGCCAGGACTATAAAGCAGAAACTCAATCACATGTTGCTCCTTCCCCTGTGCCCTGGTCCTGTCATCTCTCTCTCTCTCTCTCCCTCTGTTTCCTGCAGTGGGTTGTCAGGCTGGGAGAGGGAGCTGAAGTTCAGTCTCTGGGCGCCGCTTCTCTCTGAGAGGAGGAGCATTTTCTTTTTTTTCTCACTTCTGCTGTCAGGATTTTTATTTTCCGCGAGGTGAGTGAGGCATTGCTGCATTAACGTTCTTGTGAGTTCAGCTACTTAATATGTATATGTACAAAATGTTATTTTGTGTTGTTCCACAAGAAGGCGACTCAGTGGGAGTGATGTTGAATGCAGTTTGGCTGGGGAACCGTGTGTGTAACAATTCCGGGCAGCGTGCATTCTCCAGCACATATGCTTGAAATAATTTGTATTTCAATCGTTGAGATAAGTACAGGGTATATGTGTTTTTGGATTTGCGCTTTGTTTTCTGCCTGATGTCCAGAGAGGCTTTAACCTTCTTTGCACTGATTGCAGCCAAAGCAGTGTTTCTGCAATATATTTGTCTTTGTTACTCTGGCGGAGAAAAGCAATTTTGCACCTTTTCTCTCGGGGCTTGCTCTCCCCCACCCCCCATTTTAACGTGATTCATTTGCAATCGTTTTGATGAGCTACGAGTCTATGTTGCGATTTAATATTTTTAAGTGGCACCTAAACGTCAATCTGGCAACGTTTAGTGTTTCTGAGATATTCATATAACTATACACGATTTGAGATGCTGCAAAATTAGCAAGGAAATGGCTTTTGAATAGTTTAAAAAAAAATGGCAATAGTGTGTGATGTGTAAAGTTTTTCATGTGATATGAAGGTACAACAGTCGCAAAAACGTTCACCCCTTCTCCAGGATACTGCAAGAACTGACATTCCCCCCATTATGACGAGACAACATTTTTCCATCCAACTACATAGTCAAAGTCAAGCTAACTTTCTGAATGTAGGTGAAACATTTTGTGCCAAGGTTTGGTCTGAATCAGGGATAAAGCTTTATTTTGGCACAGGCACGGTATTTTTTTAAAATACTGAATGGTTGACTTCTATTAGAGGGGCAAAACTGGTCTGATCCAGGATTCAAGGTTATTAAGGAAATTCAGGGAGGGTCCCGGAACATCAGATACAGTTAGGATCTGTGGTCATATCACAGCAAATATCCAAGTTTAAAAGTTTTAGTTCTGGCAACTGGTTGAATAGGAATAGTAAACGACTAGTCCTGAGTTCAGTTACTATAAAGATACAAGTTAGGGACAATTTTTCTTCTGATAGTTTTCTGTTTATTTGCGTTCACCCCCACCCCAAAAAAAGCAATCCCTTTTTATAAAATGTCCCACTATTCCAATTTTAATGTTGTGCTCCCCTTCCAGTTCAATTTTCAGTCTATATGTTTGCATCAATATTCTGGCACAGATTAGTGAGAATGATAAATATTTCTAAGCAGAATACTTCATGTATACTTCTGTATATTTATAGTATCTGCTATGGCTCAGTCGGTAGCACATGTGCCTCTGAGTCAGAAGGTTGTGGGTTCAAGTGCCACTCCAGGGACTTGAGCACCTAAATCTAGGCTGGCACTCCAGTGCAGTGCTGAGGGTGCACTGCACTGTCGGAGGTGCTGTAAAAGATCCCATGGCACTATTTCGAAGAAGAGCAGCGGAGTTATCCCCAGTGTTCTATATTTATCCCTCAACCAACATCACAAAAAAAAAAGATTATCTGGTCATTATCACTTTGCTGTTTGAGGGAGCTTGCTGTGTGCATATTATCTGCCCTGTTTCCTACATTATAACAGTGACTACACTTCAAAAGTACTTAATTGGCTGTATAGTGCTTTGAGACGTACAGTGGTCGTGAAAGACGCTGTATAAATCCATGTCTTTCTTTCTTTTCCATGGTTCTTTGGATCAGTGAAGTAATATTGTCTGCTGGTCCTGATCAAAAATTATCAGATCATTGAACCAGTGGAAATTTTGACTTTTCAGTTTCGTGTTCTTAATCCAAAGAGTAATTACAAATCCAGATATGAGCTTTTGGACTTTGTAGTGTGCTTTTAGAATAGATTTTGATCATCTGGAGCACTGCTTTCAGTTTTGGGCACCGAATGTCAGGAAGGATATATTGACCATTGAGGCAATACAGTGCAGATTAATAAATGATCTCCTAGTAAAGGATCCTCAAGGAATGAGTGACCATAATATGGTTGAATTTCAAATGCAGTTGGAGGGTGAGAAAGTTGGATCTCAAACCAGGGTCCTAAGCTTAAATAAAGGCAACTACAAAGGAATGAAGACAGAGTTGGCTAAAGTGGACTGGGAAAATAGATAGTGTGGGACGGTTGATGAGCAGTGGCAGACATTTAATGAGATATTTTATAACTCTCAACAAAAATTTATCCCAATGAGAAGGAAAGCCTGTAAGAGAAGGGATAACCATCCGTCGCTAACTAAGGAAATAAGGGATGGTATCAAATTGAAAACAAGGGCATACAATGAGGCCAAGACTAGTGGGAGGCCAGAGGATTAGGAAAAGTTTAAAAGCCAGCAAAGAAAGACTAAAACAATAATAAAGAGAGGGAAGATAGATTATGAAAGTAAACTAGCACGAAATATAAAAACAGATAGTAGGAGTTTCTACAGGTATATAAAAAGGAAAAGAGTGGCTAAAGTAAATGTTGGTCTCCGAGTGGATGAGACTGGAGAATTAATTAATAATGGGGAACAGGGAAATTGAACAAATACTTTGTATTGGTCGTCAACGGTCGAAGACACTAAAAGCATCCCACTAGTGGGTAATCAAGGGGATATAGGGAGGGAGGAGCGTAATACAATCACTATCACTAATGAAGGAATACTAGGTAAAATAATGCCCTGTATCATAGTGTCCTAAAAGAAGTGGCTGCAAAGATAGTGGATGCATTGATTGTAATCTACCAAAATTCCCGGGATTCTGGGGAGGTCCCAGCGGATTGGAAAACCGCAAATGTAACGCCCCTATTTAAAAAAGAAGGCAGACAAAAAGCAGGAAACTATTAGCCTAACATCTGGAAAATGCTGGAGTCCATTAATAAGGAAGCAGTAGCAGGACATTGAATCATGCTTTTATAAATCAAGCAGATTTTATAAAATGGTTTTATGAAAGGGAAATCGTGTTTGACAAATTTACTGGAGTTCTTTGAGGATGTAATGAGCAGGGGGATCCAGTGGATGTAGTGTATTTGGATTTCCAGAAGGCATTCGATAAGGTGCCACGTAAAAGATTACTGCACAAGACAAAAGTTCACAGGATTGGGGGTATATATTAGCATGGATAGAGGATTGGCTAACTAACAGAAAACAGAGAGTCAGGATAAATGGGTAATTTTCCGGTTGGCAAACAGAACTAGTGGGGCCTCAACTATTTACAATCTATATGAATGACTTGGATAAAGGGACCTAGTGTAATGTAGCCAAGTTTGCTGATGATACAAAGATGGGTGGGAAAGCAAATTCTGAGGAGGACACAACAATTTGTGAAGGGATATAGACAGGCTAAGTGAGTGGGCAAAAATTTGGCAGATGGAGTACAATGTGGGAAAGTGTGAGGTTATCCACTTTGGCACAAAAAATAGAAAAGCAAATTATAATTTAATTGGAGAAAAATTGCAAAGTGCTGCAGTACAAGGGGACCTGGGGGTCCTTGTGCATGAAACACAAAACGTTAGTATGCAGGTACAGCAAGTAATCAGGAAGGCAAATGGAATGTTGACCTTTATTGCAAGTGGGGGTAATTAAAACATATAAGATAATAAGAGGGCGCGACAGGGTGGATGCAGAGAGGATATTTCCACATAGGGGAAACTTAAACTAGGGATCATAATCTCAGAATAAGGGGCCACCCATTTAAAACTGAGATGAGGAGGAATTTCTTCTCTGAGATTTGTAAATCTGTGCAATTATCTGGCCCATAGAGCTGTGGAAGCTGGGTCATTGAATATATTTAAGGCAGAGATACACAGATTTTTGAACGATAAGGGAGTGAAGGGTTATGAGGAGCAGGCAGGGGAGTGGAGCTGAGCCCAAGAACAGATCAGCCATGATCTTATTAAATGATGGAGCAGGCTTAAGAGGCCAAATGGCCTACTCCTGCTCCTATTTCTTATGTATGTTCTTATGACCTGTCAGTTCAACATCAGTTGTGGAGAAGTTATTGGGTTCTATCATCAGGGGTCGGATGACTGAACACTTAGACAAGTATGAGCTGATCAAAAAGAATTAACATGAATTTATGATGGGTAGGTCATGTCGGACGGACCTAGCTGAATCCTTTGAGTAGGTCTCAAACATGGTAGATAGAGAAGTGTCTATGGATGATTTCTATATGGACTTTCAGAAGGCATTTGATACTGTTCCGCACAAGAGATTATTAACGAGATTAAAAGTACACGAAATTGGAGGTAACCTTGTGACAAGGGTTACTAATTGATTGGGAGTTAATTACGTATATATTTCCCAACTCCTCTAAAAACAGTTTGCAATTGTTTACCTCAGCCGTTTCCCTTAAACAAATCTTTCTTTACTTACTGTTATCTTTAGCAAATAGACTTGCTGCCCCTGTCTTATTACCCTAAAACTAAACCATTCATTGGTGATGTCATTACTAACACTTATTCCCTTACACTGACACTTTACATTTCAGAAAACAAGCAATGCATTCTTTTTACCATACTTCAAAGTCATCCTGTTTATATCTTGGAAAGCCTGACAATGCATTCGTTTTACGACACTTCAATGTCATCTTGTTTCACAAAGAAGTTCGACTGTTAAACTTTTAACTCCCCAAGATGTTCAACCTACATCTCTCCAGGATGTCTAACACATCATCATAGGCAGTCTCTCGGAGTTTTGAGGATGACATTTAGAGACCGCATGGATGAACTACAACAATTGTACATCCCTGTCTGGCGTAAAAATAAAAAAGGGAAGGTGGCTCAACCGTGGCTATCAAGGGAAATCAGGGATAGTATTAAAGCGAAGGAAGTGACATACAAATTGGCCAGAAATAGCAGCGAACCCGGGGACTGGGAGAAATTTAGAACTCAGCAGAGGAGGACAAAGAGTTTGATTAGGGCAGGGAAAATAGAGTACGAGAGGAAGCTTGCAGGGAACATTAAGACGGACTGCAAAAGCTTCTATAGATATGTAAAGAGAAAAAGGTTAGTAAAGACAAATGTAGGTCCCCTGCAGTCAGAATCAGGGGAAGTCATAACTGGGAACAAAGAAATGGCAGACCAATTGAACAAGTACTTTGGTTAGGCTTTCGACAAGGTCCCACACAAGAGATTAATGTGCAAAGTTAAAGCACATGGGATTGGGGGTAGTGTGCTGACGTGGATTGAGAACTGGTTGTCAGACAGGAAGCAAAGAGTAGGAGTAAGTGGGTACTTTTCAGAATGGCAGGCAGTGACTAGTGAGGTACCGCAAAGTTCTGTGCTGGGGCCCCAGCTGTTTACATTGTACATTAATGATTTAGATGAGGGGATTAAATGTAGTATCTCCAAATTTGTGGATGACACTAAGTTGGGTGGCAGTGTGAGCTGCGAAGAGGATGCTATGAGGCTGCAGAGTGACTTGGATAGATTAGGTGAGTGGGCAAATGCATGGCAGATGAAGTATAATGTGGATAAATGTGAGGTTATCCACTTTGGTAGTAAAAACAGAGAGACAGACTATTATCTGAATGGTGACAGATTAGGAAAAGGGGAGGTGCAATGAGACCTGGGTGTCATGGTACATCAGTCATTGAAGGTTGGCATGCAGGTACAGCAGGCGGTTAAGAAAGCAAATGGCATGTTGGTCTTCATAGTGAGGGGATTTGAGTACAGGGGCAGGGAATTGTTACTACAGTTGTACAGGGCCTTGGTGAGGCCACACCTGGATTATTGTGTACAGTTTTGGTCTCCTAACTTGAGGAAGGACATTCTTGCTATTGAGGGAGTGCAGCGAAGGTTCACCAGACTGATTCCCGGGATGGCGGGACTGACATATCAAGAAAGACTGGATCAACTGGGCTTGTATTCACTGGAGTTCAGAAGAATGAGAGGGGATCTCATCGAAACGTTTAAAATTCTGACGGGTTTAGACAGGTTAGATGCAGGAAGAATGTTCCCAATGTTGGGGAAGTCCAGAATCAGGGATCACAATCTAAGGATAAGGGGTAAGGCATTTAGGACCGAGATGAGGAGAAACTTCTTCACCCAGAGAGTGGTGAACCTGTGGAATTCTCTACCACAGAAAGTTGTTGAGGCCAATTCACTAAATATATTCAAAAAGGAGTTAGATGTAGTCCTTACTACTAGGGGGATCAAGGGGGTATGGCAAGAAAGCAGGAATGGGGTACTGAAATTGCATGTTCAGCCATGAACTCATTGAATGGCGGTGCAGGCTCGAAGAGCCGAATGGCCTACTCCTGCACCTATTTTCTATGTTTCTATGTTTCTATTCTTGATTGGCAGGATGTGAAAAGTGGTCTTCCTTAGGGATCTGTACTGTGGCATCAATCTTTCATCATATATATCAATTACGTGGGTGAAGGAATAGATCGTTACATATCCAAGTTTGCAGATGACCATAAGTTGGGAATCAAAGTAAGTTGTGTAGATGGCAGTAGGAAGTTACAAAGGGATAGCTTTAATTAGTTGGAAAGACTGTGGCCGAATATGGGGAAGTATGAGTTTAACCACTTTGAATCCAAGAAAGACAAATAAAAATATTTTCTTAATGGCGAGAGACTAGGAAATGTGGAGGAGCAAATAGATTTGTGTGTCCAGGTACACAAATCATTAAAAAGCTTGGACAGTTGCAAAACAGCTAATGCAATGTTGGTCTTTATCTGAAGGGGGCTGGAATACAAAAGGTTGGAAGTTATATTTCAGTTGTACAGAACCTTGGTCAGATCCCTCCTGGAATACTGCGTTCAGTTTTGGAATGATGTACCTCAGGAAGGATATATTGATCTTGGAGGGAGCGCAGCATAGAGTCACTAGAATGATACTGGGCTGAAGGGGTTAAATTATGAGGACAGGCTCCATAAAAATGGCTTGTATTCCCTTGAGTTTAGAAAGTTGAGCGGTGATCTAGTTGAGGTGTTTAAAATGATAAAAGGATTTGATAGGGTAAATACAGAGAATGGGGAAATTCAAAATAAGGGGGCACAATCTTAAAATAAGAGCTGGATCATGTAGGAGTGAAATCAGGAAGCATTTTTTTTACACATAAGAGTTGTAGAAATTTGGTACTCTCTCGCTCAAATGCCCATGGATGCTTTATCAATTGAAATTTTCAAGACAGTTCGATCGTTTTTTGTTCGGTAAGGGTATCCAGGGATATGGAGCAAAGGTGGATAACTAGAGTTGAGGAACCATGATCTAATTGAATGTCAGAACAGGCTTGAGCTGCCAAATGACCTACATCTGTTCCCATCTTTCTATGTCAGCGGCATGTCCTGAGCCCTGTTTTTCTAAAAAATAAGTTAGTATAGTAATATTTGAAACTACGATAGTTCATTCCCCATTGACCGTCATTTTGTATGGATTACATAGAAACATAGAAACATAGAAAATAGGTGCAGGAGTAGGCCATCCGGCCCTTCGAGCCTGCACCACCATTCAATAAGATCATGACTGATCATTCACCTCAGTACCCTGTTCCTGCTTTCTCTCCATACCCCTTTAGCCGCAAAGGCCATATCTAACTCCCTCTTGAATATATCCAATGAACTGGCATCAACAACTCTCTGCGGTAGGGAATTCCACAAGTTAACAACTCTCTGAGTGAAGAAGTTCCTCTTCATCTCAGTCCTAAATGGCTTATCCCTTATCCTTAGACTGTGTCTCCTGGTTCTGGACTTCCCCAACATCGGGAACATTCTTCCTGCATCTAACCTGTCCAGTCCCATCAGAAGTTTATATGTTTCTATGAGATCCCCTCTCATCCTTCTAAACTTCAGTGAATACAGGCCCAGTCGATCCAGTCTCTCCTCATATGTCAGTCCTGCCATCCCGAGAATCAGTCTGGTGAACCTTCGCTGCATTCCCTCAATAGCAAGAACGTCCTTCCTCAGATTAGGAGACCAAAACTGAACATAATATTCCAGATGGGGCCTCACCAAGGCCTTGCACAACTGCAGTAAGACTTCCCTGCTCCGATACACAAATCCCCTTGCTATGAAGGCCAACATACCATTTGCCTTCTTCACTGCCTGCTGTACCTGCATGCCATCCTTCAATGACTGATGAACTGTGACACCCAGGTCTCGCTGCACCTCCCCTTTTCCTAATCTGCCGCCATTCAGATAATATTCTGCCTTCGTGTTTTTGCCCCCAAAGTGGATAACCTCACATTTATCCACATTATACTGCATTTGCCATGTATTTGCCCACTTGCCTAACCTGTCCAAATCACCCTATAGCCTCTTAGCGTCCTCCTCACAGCTCACACCGCCACCCAGTTTAGTGTCATCTGCAAACTTGGAGATATTACACTCAATTCCATCATCTAAATCATTAATAAATATTGTAAACAGCTGGGGTCCCAGCACTGAACCCTGCGGCACTCCACTAGTCACTGCCTGCCATTCTGAAAAGGACCCATTAATCCCGACTCTCTGCTTCCTGTCTGCCAACCAGTTCTCTATCCACGTCAGTACATTACCCCCAATACCATGTGCTTTGATTTTGCACACCAATCTCTTGTGTGGGACATTGGATGTGGTATATTTGAAAAGTTCAAATATACCACATCCACTGGTTCTCCCCTGTCCACTCTACTAGTCACATCCTCAAAAAGTTCCAGAAGATTTGTCAAGCATGATTTCCCCTTCATAAATCCATGCTGACTTGGACCAATCCTATCACTGCTTTCCAAATGTGTTGCTATTTCATCCTTAATGATTGATTCCAACATTTTCCCCACTATTGATGTATAACTGGCTAACTGGTCTATAATTACCCGTTTTCGCTCCCTTTTTTAAAAAGTGGTGTTACATTAGCAACCCTCCAGTCCATACGAACTGATCCAGAGTCGATAGACTGTTGGAAAATTATCACCAATGCATCCACTATTTCTAGGGCCACTTCCTTAAGTACTCTGAGATGTAGACTATCAGGCCCTGGGGAGTTATCGGCCTTCAATCCCGTCAATTTCCCTAACACAATTTCCCGCCTAATAAGGATATCCTTCAGTTCCTCCTTCTCACTAGATCCTCGGTCCCCTAGTACATCCGGAAGGTTATTTGTGTCTTCCTTTGTGAAGACAGAACCAAAGTACTTGTTCAGTTGGTCTGCCATTTCTTTGTTCCCCATTATAAATTCACCCGAATCCGACTGCAAGGGCCCTACGTTTGTCTTCACTAATCTTTTTCTCTTCACATATCTATAGAAGCTTTTGCAGTCATTTTTTATGTTTCCGGCAAGCTTCCTCTCATACTCTCTTTTCCCCCTCTTAATTAAACCCTTTGTCCTCCTCTGCTGTATTCTAAATTTCTCCCAGTCCTCAGGTTTGCTACTTTTTCTGGCTAATTTGTATGCCTCTTCCTTGGATTTAACACTATCCTTAATTTCCCTTGTTAGCCACGTTTGAGCCACCTTCCCCGCTTTATTTTTATTCCAGACAGGGATTGATTGGCCAACCTTAGATTGGTTTAAAAAAAACTTCGTAGGCCATGGTAATGCAGAGTTCTGTACTCGACCTTTCTTCCCCATCCTGATTCACCTTCTGTAATGTACCGAATTTCTCAGCATACCAATTTTAATGTGGAGTTTTGTTGATCCGTTGGCACTGGTCACTTTGATGATTGTTGTAATTCTGTGTTTATTTTGGTATCAAGTCTTTTACTAAATACTGAAAGTATCAGATCACCAATAAAATGGAACACTTTTATTTTATCTAGTACTTTAATAAATATATAGACGCACATGAGATTTGGTGATTTTTGCACCAAATTTACTAATCATTTGCACCTAGTTTATAGTTGAGGAAAGAAACTTCCAGTAACACTTCCACTGGAGTCTTGGCTCGCTGTTTCTGCTAACTCTGCGTAAATTCTCCCTCGTTAGGTCAGTCACAATATTACAGATTGTTGGTTGTGACTGCTTGCCCTCACATTAAAATACAGATATTGTTAGTGGATTCTTCCACTCACCCACTATAGTGTGTGTTCAGAAAATATCTGTCGTAATTGTGTTTCATTGACATGAAAATAAAATATTTGTGGTTCATTATGTGGAAAAGTGTGGGACGGAATCTGTTGCCGACAGAAGTTTTTAAACGTGCAACAATTCAGAGAATATCTTTGTCGTATTGGAATGTAGTACTTGGGAAATCTTCTTTGTTATTTAGTTCCAGTTGTAAGATCAGGAAGTGTGAGCTAATGGAGTTTTGTGGAGTAACTACCCGTTTGCTAGGTAGTGCTCAATTGCACTTGGGTCCGGGTTTGCTTCAATTATCCATTGGTGGGAGGCTGCATGTTTTTGCTTCTCATGCACTTTGTGATGTGAAACTATTTTGCTATCCTGGAACATTGAATCATTTGTCAGTTGATACAATTGACCACTCCATCCTCCTTCAACGCCTCTGCTTCATGATCCACCTTGGTGACGTCACTCTTGCTTGGTTCAATTCTTACCCGTCCCAACGTATACAGCACATCTCTTGCAATGGCTTCTCCTCCCTCCCAACACAGTCACCTTAAGAGTGCCTCAAAGGCTACATTTGCCCCTCTTAATATTTATCTACATGTTTCATCCATAGATGTGGGTTCAGTTTCTACATGTATGCACCCAGCTTTACCTCTCCATGCGTATCCACAATGCCATATCATCAATGTGCGGCCAGACTCTTTATCCAACATAAAATGGGAGATGAGCCAGAGCTTTCCTCAACTTCCTATTGCCAATACGAAAACCATCCTACTCGATCCCTGCCAACAACCCTAGCCTCCAAACCCATGTATTCCTCTAGCTGCTCATTCAGAATCTTGATGTCCTGTTCTGGCTGAGCTGAGCTTGAAAGTCCATTTCATAAGAACATAAGAAGTAGGAGCAGGAGTAGGCCATTTAATACGATCATAGCTGATCCAATCATGGACTCAGCTCCACTTCCCTGCCCGCTCCCCATAACCCCTTATTCCCTTGTCGGTTAAGAAACTGTCTATCTCTGACTTAAATTTATTCAATGACCCAGCTTCCACAGCTCTCTGAGGCAGCAAATTCCACAGATTCACAACCCTCTGAGAGAAGAAATTCCTATCCATTACTAAGAGTATCTATCTCCAGCTCTGCAATCTCGCCCACCTCCATTCTTACCTCAACCCTTCCACTGGTGAAGCTCTCATGCGCACCATTATCTTCTTGCTGACCTTCCAAGCTCACCCTACATAAACCCCAACTCGTCCAAAACACGGTTGACCACATTCTATTGTGCACCCTGTCATCCTGCGTCTGTTCAGCGTTCTCCATTCCTCAACATCCTCATCTTTGTTTACAAATTCCCCTCCGACTTTGCCTTTCCCTTCCTTTGCAATCCCCTCCAGCCCTATTTCCCTTTTTCTAGCCTCCTGAGCATCCATCCCTTGCTTTGTTCCATCTTTGGTTCCAGATGAGTTGATCCTACATTTTGAATTTGTCTCTTTTGCTATGCTACCACTTTCACAAGCCTCCTCAAAATCTGTCTTTCTGATTCTCTTCTATCACTACTGCTTTGTGTCTGTATCTTCTCCTCTGTAAAGTGCATTGGGGCATTAACTGTCTTAAAAGTGTACAAATGCATCATGCTAACTGTTGATTTGTCTGTACGTCTCACTTTTTCAGTCCGTTTGTGCCTCTTTGGCCCTGTTTATGTGTCATTCTGTTCATGCCCTGCCATGCCATAGGATTTCGCTCTGGGGACCATGTGGAGATCCTATGAGGTTGTCAGATTTTTGGCCCAGACAAACACATTGGCCCCAAAGATGCCATCAGAGAAGCCTGAAAAATGTCAGGCCAAAAGAGGGAGTGGTACTAACTGTAAAAGACGTAGTTTATAATTGGCAGTGCTTCTCCCTGGGCTCAGGAATAGGGAAAGCCTTCCCCCATCCTTCTTACTGCCTTTTGATAGTCAGCACCCGTGGCACCCTAACATCTGTCCAGCCCACAGCAGAGGAAGTACAAGAATCAAAGTGAACTTGGATGACTGAGTTGCAGCCCAAAGATGCAGTTGACATGTGGGGCCCTAAAGTACCCTCATAAAGGAGATGCAGTAAAGTCCCAGATCTGCGGGGAAGTGCCTTTGATTGTAAACGGCCATTTTCACAGCTGGTAGGGTCAATGTTCAGAGACCTTCTGGTGCAGAGTCCCCCTCAGCAGGAGTGCGGAACTGAGAACTCTCTGTCGAGGTCTGTATGCCCACTTTGAGTCACTACCAATTTTTCCGGCATCATTTCCGACTCCTGTCGAATGAGACTTTACACTGGTTGTGGCGTTTCTGTAAAATGTGCCTCAGTATCTTTAGCAGCTGGCAGTGTGCTTGGTCTTCAGCTCTCGGCTCCACCTGTCTCCTCACATGCAGCGCCTCCGGCACCTACACAGAGAGAAGATGAGGGCTAAAAAATCATTGTGAGAGACATAAAAACGGAGAAACAAGAAACGGGGAGAGAGCACAAGACCCCAGGGGTATACAAAGCCATCAGATTTATGTTCATCTGAGGCTGCCCATTCCCTGTGCCACAAGCACAGTGTCTCAAGAATGATATATTCTATATTTTACTGTATTTTCTTTTGTATTTGTTGACTCACAAATGCAATGTTTCTGTAGTTGTCGACTGACAAAAAAAATCTACAGTAATAGTACGTTTTTCCTTTGGGTATCTAATAATAATGTCTTCCAGGAGTTAGGACTGAGGGACCCAGAAATTTGTTTGCACGTGGATTCAGGAGCAAACCCAGCGATGGCAAAACAGTGCCGCAACTGATATGTAGGAGGGTCGTACAAAATATGGCCTCTTGCGTCATTGTTATGCGACTGGCGGGCTGGGAATGTTAATGGTGGCGGTGGGGGATAGGAGGAAAGTTGTTCGGTTGGGTTTCTGACACTGGGCCTACAGTAAGTCGGGTGGAGGGGAGGTGGGGGGGGGGGTGCGGTTGTTGGAGATTGGGATGGGGGTGAGCGATGATAGGCAGTGGCCTCCAGTTTCAATATTGAACCAGCAGGATCAATCCCGCTTCATCTGGCCCTGGGAGGACAGACGCACCAACGTCAGTGTTCTCAATCAGGCCAACATCCCCAGCATCGAAGTACTGACCACACTCGTCCAGCTCCGTTGGGCGGGCCACATTTTTCGCATGCCCGACACAAAACTCCCAAAGCAAGTGCTCTACTCGGAACTCCTATACGGCAAGTGATCCCCAGGTGGGCAGAGGAAACGTTTCAAGGACACCCTCAAAGCCTCCTTCATTGAGTGCAACATCCCCACTGACACCTGGGAGTCCCTGGCCCAAGACCGCCCTAAGTGGAGGAAGAGCATCCGGGAGGGCGCTGAGCACCTCGAGTCTCGTCGGCGAGAGCATGCAGAAACCAAGTGCAGGCAGCGGAAGGAGAGTGCGGCAAACCAGTCCCACCCACCCTTTCCTTCAACCACTGTCTGTCCCACCTGTGACAGGGACTGTAGTTCTCCTATTGGACTGTTCAGTCACCTGAGAACTCACTTTTAGAGTGGAAGCAAGTCTTCCTCGATTTTGAGGGATTGCCTATGATGATGATGATCTGGCTCCACATTCAGGCCAGTAGAACATTTTTAGTGGCAACCTCCAGTGGTCCCATTAAGGACCTCTGCTTTGGCTGCTTCAAGTCTGAGAATACTGATGTGCACGGTGCACGCTGTGGTCAGTCCAGATCCAGTTTTGCAAAGGACCGGAAAGAGGTGTTCGACCCCCTCATTACATGGGCAACGGGCCTAACACTAGTTTCAGACGCTCGCCCTCGACAACTCCAGTTAGGCCTAACTAATTTGACGTGCAGTGATCACCCAGTGTGCATTGAGTGCCCGCACACTGCACCGTGTTTGGACCTTTTACTGCCTGTTTTCCGAGGCCCTGGAAGTGTGTCAGTATTTTCAGAAGCCCCAACAAAGAAAGCTTGAAAATCATCTGCCTAAGCGCATCAGTCTGCCTTTGTGCGCGTGCTTTATCGTCTCGTTGAAGGAAAGGGTGGGTGGGACTGGTTTGCTGCGTGCTCCTTCCGCTGCCTGCGCTTGATTTCTGCATGCTCTCGCCGACGAGACTCGAGGTGCTCAGCGCCCTCCCGGATGCTCTTCCTCCACTTAGGGCGGTCTTTAGTCAGGGACTCCCAGGTGTTGGTGGGGATGTTGCACTTTATCCAGGAGGCTTTGAGGGTGTCCTTGAAACGTTTCCTCTGCCCACCTGGGGATCACTTGCCGTAAAGGAGTTCCGAGTAGAGCGCTTGTTTTCGGAGTGTTGTGTCGGGCATGCGGACAATGTGGCCCGCCCAACGGAGCTGGTCGAGTGTGGTCAGTGCTTCGATGCTGGGGATGTTGGCCTGATCGAGAACACTGACGCTGGTGCGTTTGTCTAATTTGGCTAAGATCAAAATTTTTTCTCTTGTTTCCTTTTTTGCTCTATCCTTTTTCTCCATCTCCTTTTCTCTCTCTATTTTCTCTATTTTGTTCCCTTTCATCCCTGTTCATATCCTTCTGAATCTTTCTCCCTCTGCTTTGTCTCTTACTCTGTCCTTTTCTCACGTTTGTCTTTATTTTCTATTACTATCTCACACTATTCAGTTTTCACATTCCCCCTATCTCTTGCATCTCCAGCTCTGACTCTTTGCCTTTTCCATGTGCTTTCCACCTCTTTCTCACATTTCCCTCTCCTTGTTTGTCACTCATTAATACCAGCCTCTTGTCCTTTTTCACTTTTTTCTCTCTGTCGCACTTTATCTTATACCGAATATCACTTTATCAAACTTTTTTCCTTTCTCTGTTTTCTTTCTCTCCCTACTTAGAATCATAGAATGGTTACAGCACTGAAGGAGTCCATTTGGCCTGTCGAACCCGTGCCGGCTCTCTGCAAGAGCACTTCAGCTAGTCCCACTCCTCCACCATTTCCCCGCAGCCTTGCAAATTTTTTTCCTTCAGGTACTTATCCAATTTCCTTTTGAAAGCCACGATTGAGTCTGCCTCCACCACCCTTTCAGGCAGTGCATTCCAGATCCTAACCACTCTCTGCGTAAAAAAGTTTTTCCATGTCAAGCTTTCTTTCTCTCTACTTCGGTGTTTCTTTAAATCTGTTTCTGCCTTTCTCTTTCACCTTTCTCTTTTTTTCCTGTCTCTACATTCCTTTCACTGTCTTCCCTTTGTCTCCCTCTATCTCTCTTACTGTCTCCTCTCACACTTCTTCCCTCACCCTCCATATTTTTCTTTCTCTCTTGTTGTCTTCTCCCTTATTTTGCAAGGTCTGACATTCTCTCTCTGTGTTCCTAAATTAGGGACCTGTTGGTTTCCCCACTGCACCAAGATTGGATCTTTGGGTTCGATATTTTCAATCTTAACTGCAACTGATGTGAATGAAAAATCAATTTGTGTTTTAATAGTCAAGCAGCTTTAAACAAAAGGGAGTTTTCTGTCTGCAGAAAGATTATCTTCCTGTATTGACCAGGATTACTGGAATGTGATTTAGGCTATGGTTATTCACTGAATTGCACTGTCAGCTCCCAGTACAAATATATTTGTGGTTACATGCTTTCAGCAATGGTAATGGCCAGATTTGTGAGACATCAATCTTTGTAGCAGTTGCATCTGGACTGGTTGTTTGGCATCTAACAGCAAAAACAACAACTTGCATCTATAAAATGCTTTTAACGTAGTAAAACATCTCAAAGTGCTTCACAGGAGCCTTATCAAACAAAATTTGACACCGAGCCACACACGGAGAAATTTGGGCACATGGGGTCAAAGAGGTAAGCTTTAAGGAGCGTCTTAAAGGAGGAAAGAGAGGTACAGAGGCAGAGAGGTTTAGAGAGGAAACTCCAGAGTTTAGGGCCTAGGCAGCTGAAGGCACGGCCACCAATGCTGAAGTGATTAAAATTGGGGATGCACAAGAGGCTAGAATTGGAGGAGCGCAGAGATCTCAGAGGGCTGGAAGAGGTTACAGAGATAGGGAGAGGGCGAGGCCACGGAGGGATTTGCAAACAAGGATGAGACTGAGGATAGTTTGTTTTGGTTTGATGAATAATACCATTTATTTGGCTTAATTGAGGATTTTTCTGACGTGTTGCAGTCGTCACCGTGTCAGTGGTCTCTCTTTAGAAAATTCAGTCTGTCAGCGATCTAATGACCCTGCTGTTTGCTGTAAAGGGGAAAAGGCTGCAATAGAAATGCAAGTAGTGCCTCTCTCCCGAGGCTCCAAATTCAAGGAATCATCGTTAAGGCTGAGCTATGAGCTTGCCTCAATTTAAAGCTTGTCTCAATCTGCTACGTTAATCATTATTTTTACAGAATTCTTTGTGCAAAGCAAATGTTATCTTTTCTTCTTCCCTCAGGGTGTGACCCAACATCTAGTGCTTGGTTTAGGTATGTTAATTTGCAAGGTACCTGGACTGGAGGGCAAATATCCAAAATTTTTCAAAGAAACGAGAGGCTGTGATTAGTATTTTCCAGCATTTCCATAGATACAGAAGCTGTTCCTGAGGATAAGCATGTTAGAAATATTATCCCAAGACTTTTACAAAAGGATGAGGCACAAACCCAGGAATTAAAGATTAAGGAATTACAGACCAGCTAGCCTAAGGTAAGTACTGGAGCATGTGACTGAGAGCACTTTAAGGAACACTATCATTGTTCAGTGAAAGAAAGCAGAGGCTGGCCACGAGGAGTAGTCACCATGGATTTACAGAATAATTGGGTGCTTCACAAATCTAGAATTTTTTGAGGCATTAATTAACTTGGTGAGTGAACAGCCCAACATATTATAAAGTAAAGAACCTGCATTCATGTAAAGCCTTTCACAACGTCTCAAAACACTTCATAACCAATGCAATACTTCTGAAATATAGTCATTGTTGTAATGTAGGTAAATACAGCAGCCATTTTGTGGACCACAAGGTTCTGTAAATAGCAATAAGATAAATGACTAGATAAGCTGTTTTAGTGAGGTTGATCGAGGGATAAATGTTGGCCAGGACACTGGGAGAACGTCCTACTCTTCTTTGGACAGCTCCATGGAATCTTTTGCATCCACCTGAAAGAACATAAAAACATAAGAAATAGGAGCAGGAGTAGGCCTTTTGGTCCCTCGAGCCTGCTCCGCCATTTAATAAGATCATGGCCGATCTGATCATGGGCTCAGCTCCACTTTCCTGCCCGCTCCCCATAACCCTTTACTCCCTTATCACTCAAAAATCTGTCTATCTCTGCCTTAAATATATTCAATGACCCAGCCTCCACAGCTCTCTGGGGCAGAGAATTCCATAGATTTACAACCCTCTGAGAGAAGAAATTCCTCCTCATCTCAGTTTTAAATGGGCGACCCCTTAGTCTGAGACGATGCCCCCTAGGTTTAGTTTCCCCTATGAGTGGAAAAATCCTCTCTGCATCCACCTTGTCGAGCCCCCTCATTATCTTATATGTTTCGATAAGTTCACCTCTCATTCTTCTGAACTCCAATGAAAGGGCGGACGAGACTTTGTTATAAGCACCTTAAGTAAATAGGACCATATAAAAGCAATGAAATACTGCGTTTTATCATGAGGTATAAAAATTGAGATGTAATGGGGAATTTCTGTAAAACTTTAGTATCACAGTTGGTCGCCAGTTTGCCGTTTTGGGCTCTATAGTATGAAGCAAAACTGCAAACAATGTTCCAAATGTTGAGGCAATCGAGAGGGTACAGCACAGGTTCACTAGGATGCTGCTAGGTAAAAGGAAATACAAACTTGAAGATAAATTGGGGTCATTTTTATTAGAGCAGAGAAAATGACAGGATGATTTGATAGAGGTGTTTAAAATTATGAAGGGATGGGAGAAAGTCGGCTGTTTCCGGAAGGGACATAGAAATAGGATTGATTTAAGAGATTTAGGACATAGCAGGCGAAATGCTTTGACCTAGAGGGCTATAAGGCTCTGGATGCACAACTGGAGTTAGGGATTGAAACAGAGCCTGTATCAACATTTAAAAATAGGTTAGATAGTTGGTTGAAGGAAAGGTGGATAACGGGATTTGGGAATAGGTCTACTGTTCGGGTGGTGGGTAGAATCCAACATGGACTGATTGGGTCGCACGGCATGTTTCCATGTTGTAAATTTTATGTCATTCCGAAACATCTCACCAGAAAGACGGTACTGTACTGCAAGAAATGTCGGCCAGATTATGTGCTCAAGTCTCTGGAGTGGTGCTCGAACCCTTGACCTTCCGAGAGCCTCCACAAAGCCAAATTTAGCAATCCTGCAGTCCCAGTGGAGAGCATCGCTCGAAGGGCAGGTTGCAGAATCAGTGATGCGATGTCGCAGTCTTAACTCCGACATGCGCACGAACAACACAGGATTGTTGAAATGATCAACAATCCACTTTAATTTTTGGAAGGTATTTCATAATATTTCACTTACAAATAATTTGGAGTAGGATATCTCTTGTAACATTATAATATTATAACATTTGCTATGTGGCTAGATGTGTATGAGATATTGATAGCATTTAAAGAGATAGAATCATAGGGGTAGAAATTGCCCCCCGCCCGGCTTTACGTGAATGCGTTTTTACCGCAGCTGCGGTTCAGGTCGACCCTTTTGTGAAATTCTGCTGTTTGTTTTTTTTGTTTCAACCCGGAAGTCGGTGTAAATGGGGGCGGTGACTACACCTGAGGGGCAAAGATGCGGCGGTGACAGCAACTGAGGGACGGAAGTTGGGGGTGGAGGGGCGTCACCGCCCGCCGCGTCATCACGGCGCCACATCACCATGGCTTTTCCCTTCAATTAAAGGGGAGAGCCTCTGCGCTTTTTAAACTTTGGGCCACCAGGGAGGGTTTCGGCTGAGCCAGTAGCCTGGTACCCAAGAGGGGGTGCCAGGCTGCCTGTTGGTGGCCCGGGGGCATAACTGTCGGGCTGACATGGCAGTCGGCCGACAAAACAAAAACATGGCGGCGGAGGCAGTGAGCCCTCCCCTTTAAGGGAAGCCGCACCTCCGCTGCAGAAGGCCACAGCCTCACTGGACCACCGGGAAAAAGGTTGTTTTGCCGCCGTCGGGGGGTGGGGGGGGGGGGGGTAGATTGGCGGTGCGCACAGTGATGACGTACTTAACACCGATCGACAGCAGCAGAGGGGTGGTGGGGTGGGGGTGGGATTGGGGCACCGCTGGGAAAATTTAGGTGGGCAATTGGGCTTTCACCGGCCATTCCACCAAAAGTTGGCGGTGGTAACAGGCCTTAAGGAAAGGGACAATTTCGGCCCCATAGAGTCATTACGGCACCGAAGGAGGCCATTCGGCCCATCGAATCCATGCCGGCTCTCTGTAGAGCAATCCAGTCAGTCCCATTCCCCCGCTCTACCCCCTAGCCTTGCAAGTGTATTTCCCTCAAGAGCCTATCCAATTTCCTTTTGAAATCATTGATCGTCTCTGCTTCCACCGCCCTCGTAGGCAGCGAGTTCCAGGTAACTACCAGTCGCTGCGTAAAAAAGTTCTTCCTCATATCCCCCCTGGATCTCTTACCCAAAACCTTAAATCTGTGTCCCCTAGTCCTTGTACCATCAGCTAATGGGAACAGCTTTTCTTTGTCTACCTTATCTAAACCTGTCATAATCTTGTACAACTCTTATCAAATCTCTTCTCACCCTAACCCCAACCCTAAGATCTGGGCCAATTCGACGGGTAGGTTAAGGAATGACAGATTTTGATGTAGTGAAATATATGCCTTGCAACATGGAATGTGAAACATAGCCATAATAAGCGTGTGCATCAGCAAAGATGGGAAATGAAAAGGAAATGGGTAAGATAATTGGCCATTCACCGAAAGCATTCAATCAACGTGAAATTGTTATTAAGGAGATTAATCATATGCCAGGATGGACCTCAAGAATATTTGTTTGTCGGCGAGACAAATTATTCTAATCTTGTCCTAGGAGAGTGAACCATTCTACTGAGCTGTAGAAATAAATGTGATTTTATTGCATTCATCTGTTAAGACGAGTGTTCCGTTTCGGCACATGACCTTCAGGAGACTAATACATTGTAGAAAGGTCAGGGAAAATTTAGGATTCTAATTTGTGAACAGAGATTCTTCGAACGGAGAACAAAGGGTAGAGAGAAGACATAACCCAGGTTTTTTAAAGTGTAAGTGTTGGACAATGTTACTTAATTTGAGCTGTGAGTGCAAAACAAGAGGACATAAGAATAACATTAACAAGCCTTGAACACGACTTAAGATACATGTGAAAGTACATATGAACATATGAAAAGGGAGCTGAGAAAAAAATCTAAAGCTGGGAAATTCCTTGAGCTGCCTTCACTCTGCCGTCTTAACTTCGCTGGAGGTGAGGCGGAAAACCTGTTTATAAGAAAGAAAGACTTGCACTTATATAGTGCCTTTCATAACCTCAGGATGTCCCAAAGCGCTTTACAGCCAATGAAGTACTTTTGAAGTGTAGTCAGTGTTGTAATGTAGAAAATGTTGCAGCCAATTTACGTACAGCAAGTTCCCCCAAACAGCAACGTGATCATGATCAGATTATCTGGTTTTATTTGTGATGTTGGTTGAGGGATAAATATTGGTCAGGATACTGGGGAGAACACCCCTGCTCTTTTTCAGATAGTGCCATGGGGGGCTTTTACGCCCAGGTCTCGGTTTAACGTCTCATCCGAAAGATGGTACCTCTGACAGTGCAGCAATCCCTCAGCACTGCACAGGTGTGTCAGCCTAGATTTTGTGCTCAGGTCTCTGGAGTGGGACTTAAACCCTCAGCCTTCTGACTCAGAGGTGAGAGTGCTGCCCACTGAGCCACGGCTGGCTTGAATGTAAACAGGGTTGTCGCCACATTTCTGGTGAAGTGTGGGTGACAGAGCGGAAGCAGCTCCGAGGATGTCCCAGCCTATGAGGCCAATCAACGCTCACCCTGTCCATTCAGTGGTGCACCCATTCACCATGGGTGTCTGTCCAAGTCAGGTTTGGTGTAATCTCCAGTTTGTATGACAGATCCAGTCACAGAAGGAAGGATAGTGCCATCATTAAGTGAGATGAAGGGCAGGCTCTGCTCCTTACAAGGCCAAGCGGGTAATCCCAGTTCAGGCTGTGATTCAGCGTATCTGTGTCTTGATCTTTAGCCTTCTGCTGGACGCCTGCTGGAGTAACAGTGGGAGTCTGGTGGAATTGTGAGGAAAATCAGCTGCCTTATGTTCAAATTGCCCAGACAAGTGCCTAAACTAACAAAAAACATTGGAGTTTCCAGGAGCAGGAAAAGGCCATTAGGCCTAACAAGCCACTTGTTTCTGACTGCTCTTAATGCCAACTGGATGCCGCCTTCCCTTCTCTTTCATTCCCTGCTCTCTGTAGCAGCACATAAGTGTCAATTTGCTTCAGTTACTGATGAGTCATAACATTTTGGATTGAAACGTCACTCAGGACTTGAGCGCATAATCTAGGCTGATATTTCAGTGTAGTACTAAGAGAATGCAATATTGTCAGAGGTGCTGTTTTTTCACTTGGGCATTCAACCAAGGCCTTATCTACCTATTCAGGTGAACATAAATGGTCATTCATCTCATTTGTATGTTGGGATCTTGGTGTATGGAAATTAACTGCCATCTTTGCCACCGTTATTATATTGTATTATTATACCACGAGGATTATTTGGGACATAGGAGCAGGGGGAGGCTATTCTGCTCCAGAGCCTGTTTTGCCATTCAATTTGATTATGGCTGATCTGTACCTCAACTTCATTTACTCATCTTTGCTCCATATCCCTTGATACCCTTGCCCAACAAAAATCTATCGATCTCGGTCTTGAAAATTTCAACTGACCCTCAGCATTCACACCTTGTGTGAGTTCCAGATTTCCACTACACTTTATATGAAAAAGTGCTTTCTGATTTCACTCCTGAATGGCCTAGCTCTCAGTTTACGATTATGCTTGCTTGTTTTGGATTCCCCACCAGTGGAAATAGTTTCGTAACTAACCTATTGAATCCATTTATTATTTTAAAGACCTCAATTCTGAATATGTGATTAGCACTAAATAAATGCCTTTTTAAAATTCTAGTTGCTGCTGGAATCCAGTTACAATCACTGATTCTTGATTATTTTGTGTTTACTGCTACCTAATTGGTCTTCCCTGCTCACCAGACCTACACACCAATCAGCATTTGCTGGGAGTCTCACAGTGTAGATTGTGACTTCCCGCCTTACTTTGGGGGTTGTAGTCGTGCATGTTGTTGTAACTTTCATGGGTCTACAATGGATATTCTCTAGGGCTTAGTGTCACCAGTCACTCCTGTAATGCGATCTTGCATCCTCTGCAGTCACTCCTGTAATGTGATCTTGCATCTCCTGCAGTCACTCCTGTAATGTGACCTTGCATCCCCTGCAGTCACTCCTGTAATGCGATCTTGCATCCTCTGCAGTCACTCCTGTAATGTGACCTTGCATCCCCTGCAGTCACTCCTGTAATGTGACCTTGCATCCTCTGAGAGAAGGCATGAGATTGCTAAAACGACAGGACTATTTTAGCATTCGTATTGTTAATGAAAACTATTTAATGGATCTATGGGATCTGTGGTTGGAAATCGGACAGACAGGTGACTGCGAAGAGAAATGCAGAGAAAGGAGATGGAGATGACAGTAAAAGATGAGAGAAGGAGCATACATTGAGAGCATTGAGGAATCCTGATTGCCCACATGGTGGTCGCAGCTTGCTGTTTTTAAGTATGTTTGATGTATTTGGCACGACTGGATAGCTCAGGTACGCAGCTCACAACTGCAGCTCTTACACTTGGGTCTCTTCAGTGTTGACAGCTGTGCTGGTAACTAAGAAGCAGCTATGAATTTGTTGTTTGTGGGAGTATTATTAACAGAAGCTGTTTTGGCTTCTTACTTCATCTTTAACAAAAATGTTGAGCGAATGTTAAAAACAACAGCAATTAAGCCCCATTAAATGTGCATTTCTTCCTGAATAGCTTCTGAGATGAATATTGCAGCAATTCCAAATCTGAAGCCTGATTCACAGTCACCTGCACTGAGTGCTATATTTGTCATTCATTTAAACACAAATGGTAAAGCTGCGAGCTTCTTGTTAACAAGTCACTTTGAATACGTCAGCGCATGTGCTACCGTCTCGGTTCGTGCACTGATGCCATCCCGTGACACTTAACGTAAGTGCAGAAGAGTATTTAGGAATCAGAGTAAAAAAAGAGCATTTTGCCCAAACAAATTTGTCCCTTTTCGATTGATTTGAAACCTCACTTGCCGTTTCCATAGTAACTGAGGTTGGTTGCAGCCTTCAAGCCACTTCTGGCTCCTGTTGGGAATGACGCAAGGTTCCAAAATGTGTGGCTTGAGTAAAGGAAGACTTGGACTTATATAGCGCCTTTCACAAGAACCGGACGTCGCAAAGCGCGTTACAGCCAATAAAGTACTTTTGGAGTATAGTCACTGTTGTAATGTGAGAAATGTGACAGCCAATTTGCGTACAGCAAGCTCCCACAAACAACAGTGTGATAATGACCAGATAATCTGTTTTTTTTGTTACATTGATTGAGGGATAAATATTGGCCAGGACACCGGGGATAACTCCTCTGCTCTGCTTTGAAATAGTGCCATGGGATCTTTTACTTCCACTTTTGAGAGCAGACGGAACCTCGGTTTAACATCTCATCCGAAAGAGTACAGTTCACAGCTGCTAGAGATTCGGAGGAGGCTGCTTTCATTATTCCATCCTGTCTTCCCCATATGGAGCAACTTAGTCTCAAGGGCCATTTCTTTCTCTTTTTTTTCCCTCTTCCTACTCAATGTATATTTTTTCAATAAAGACGTAAGTTCACTCTTTTAGTGACGATTTTAAATTGATACGCAACTCAGAGGGTAGGTGGCGATTTGCTGTTCTGCTTAAATCTGGCTACTAGGTGAGGTGCTTGGACAACCCGGACTGATTTATCCTCTGATCTTCTCTGCTGCCCTGTGGGAAGTACCTCACGTCTACTCAGCGCCTCCCCCGCAGTGATGGATACCGGTGTTCCAACTTGTGAGAGAATGACAATTATAAATCTAAGGGCTGGAGCTAATTTACTGTGCCTTTCAGAATTCTTCAAGAACCAGGGCTCAAATGGACAGATGCGGCCTCCAACATCCTTGACACCGGGATAATCCCGGAAGTCTGGCACCATTCCAAAATAGTTGCCACCCCAAAGCCAGGAAAACCACCAACGATCCCAAAAGCTACCGTCCCATCACCCATCTGTCTACAGCCTGCAAGGGGGTCGAACAGATTGTCCTTAACCGGATAAAACCGGCTTTAGAAGCTACCCTCCCAAACGAGCAGGTGGGTTTCAGAGAGGACAGGAGCGGTTCTGACCAGGGCCTAGCACTGACTACCAACATTGAGGCAGGGTTCCAGAAACAGCTGAAGACTGGAACTGCCATCAGAGACGTCATGGGCAGACGGCACTGTCTGCTGTGAAGGCCTGCTACTGAAGCTTTCAATGATCATCCAATGCCGCGAGTCCCTCAGGTTTATCAACACCCGGACGAGCAACCATAAGTTCCGTGTCTACCTTGGTGACAAGTTCAGCCGAACACGGAGGCTCAACAATGATCTGCCACAGGGGTTGGTGCTCACACTGGCCTTTTTCAACACCTACACGGCGCACATGCCCTGCTCCAAATCCTGGAAGTTTGCCTTTGCCAATGAGATAGCACGGCTGACACAGGCCTCAATGTTAGAGGAAGCAAGTAGGATGTTCACTAGTGATTGGACCTGTAGGAATTCTCCTTCCAGACCTGGTGTCTCCGCCCCAATCCAGAGACGACAGTTGTGTCGCCATTCCATCTGAACAACAAGGCCGCCAGGAAATAACTCAACTTTTCCTTCTGTGGAAGGCAACTTACCCATGAACCACACCCAAAGTACCTGGGTGTCACCCTGGACAGGACTCTCTCCTGTTGGCCTCATCTCACCAACACTGGCCAAAAAGTAAAAACCGGGGTGAACCTGGTCCGGAAACTCGCTGGAACATCATGGGGGAGCACAGCCAGAACACTGCACAACACGACAGTGGCTCTTGTCTACTCTGCTGCAGAATACTGCTCTGCCTTATAGTCCTGCAGCCACCACACAAAGATCGCGGATGTGCAGCTAAACACTGCCATGAGGACGGTGTCCGGGACGCTTAAGCCCACTCCAACTGCTGTTCCACATCGCCCCGCCCGCCATCACTCCAACTGCTGCCCCACATTGCCCCACCCGCCAGTCATTGCTCCTCCACCATACACCATGAGATGGAAAATATCATGAACAACATCGACCTACCCATTCATGAAGACTTGAAAAACCCACCACAAAAGTGCTTAAAATTGCGCCGGCCATTCTGGGAAAAAGCAGCCAATATTTACACAGCTGATATCGACCCACCGTCCAGAGTGGACGGAATGGTGGGACACGGGCAACATAAAGCACCAACGCCTCAACACTGACCCAACAGCAGAGGTCCCTGGCTCCGACCTTCAAATAGTGGACAGCGCTCGACCCAATCCGCACAGAGCACGGATGATGTGGCCACCTGCTCCACAAGTGGAAGGTGAGGGACGACCTGAGGTGTGACTGTGGCCATGAGTCCTAGACCAGGGAACACATCACATCAACCTGCCCACTGAGATCTGTTGTGGGAGGCTCCTCATTTCTTCACTCGGCATCTCAGGACACCATCGAATGGATCGAGAAACTAGACATCCCATAATAAGCTTTTCCCATCATACGAAAGTAGTAGTACTGTGCCTTTTATTGCCATCTCCTCCCCCAGATTTTAATACTCAGTCCCTATATCGTCCTCTTGTAAAATGATCTCCCTTTTACATATGGAGCTGGTTATAATTCACGTTTTCTGTTGTTGCTGAGTAGACGTACTCAGACCAGGAATTAGCAGTAACTATTACCACTTGCTTAGCCCACCAAAACTGCAGTGGACCTTTTTAGCCAGTTGTGCCAGCTTGATTGCAATGTAGTGCAGACACTGTCAGAAAGCAAAATTCATGATTTATTCAAAAGGGTAATTATGCAGATGTTATCTTGTGTTGTGCATACAGTGCCTTGTAATGAAGTAACTTGGTGTGTATGTATTTGCTGCTTTGTACAAGAAGATAGGAAAGTAATTATGAATAGATCCTTTTATTCTGTCCATGAGCAGTGCTGTATAATCTTTCAGATGCATTCCATATGTAACCTTTTACTATCGTTTTCTGTGCCCTCCAAAATGCATTTGGCAACATCTGTTGATAAGAGTATTGTTGGTGTGTCTTTATTTATATATTACATATTAGGAATTGATAGGAAAAAAAAGAAAAGTAAGTAGTTTCGAGGGTGAAGTAGGTTATAGTTTTGTTTTAGACTGTGGCGCTGTATGTTACCGTACTAATTACCTGTTGAGATTAGGACCTGGGCTTGAGCTCCCAATTTCCAATACAGAACAATTCCAATCTCAGTCTAACTGGTTGAGGCAGCAAGTGAGCATGTCCCTCTGGCAATGGAGGAAAATTTGATGGTCATTTACCCTAGGTTCTGCTTCTGCTCCCGTTTGTGTCTAGTATCTTTTTGATGATGCACGACCAGGGAGAAAAGTTACTGTTATAAAAGTGGGAGTCACACAAAAGAAAAGCCGGCAGCTGGCTAGGGCAGTTAATAGCTCAGAACAGGAAGGTTGCAGGTTGCATCCTTGCTCTTGCTGATGGGCAGTGATAAGGACGATTAACATTGGCCTCAGCGTTCCTGTGTTAGAGAAGGGCAAGTCACCAAAGGGTGCTGCTCCTAATACCTGCCGAAGGTACACATTTGTGGGCATCGGACGATGACTGGGAATTGAGCTAGGTTCTGATGCTCTCTGCAGTAGAATTGACCTCTGACACTCACTGTCGAGGGCCACACATGACCACATGGTAGAGGTGTGGGAGAGCTCTGGTGGACCCAGCAACGAGTCGGGGCTTTCAGAAGGGCAAGAGACAAATTGACTGTAACTTTGTCGGAAGAGCAGCGGAGAGTCTGTTTACACGCGTAGATGGGGCTCCCGATACACTTCTGACTGTAACGAGATAATGTATCGCGCGCTCTAGCTAGGAGGTATAGGGAGAGGTATTGAGAGAGAGGGTCTGTGAAGGAGCGCCATCTTAAGCTCCACATGGCTGTCTGAGATTTCCCAAATAAATAGAATTAAGTTGAACTAAGCGTGTTCAAGAGACTATAAAATACATGGTATCAGAAGCGGAGACTTCCAATCTTTCGTCAAACGCATCTACGACTGAAATATTATAACTAAGACTTTTTTTGAGCCAATCGAAATCGATATTAAGCAGTGCAGTGCAGAGCGTGCTTCCTACACATCGCGCATGGATCCATGAAGGGCGTTAAATAGTCATAAGCTTGTAACATAGAGGCATTAGTAAACTAAACTTAAAGTGGCATAGGTTATTGTAGAGCCTCGATTGAAACGGTATTTCTACAAATACTTGGCCACGATATTTTACTATTAGACATGTTCTAGTCCTCTGGGTATTTGAACTGTATACAAACTCAAAGTCCAAAACAGTAGCGAGCTATTATGACCATGACGGTGCCAACTCCCACGCACACTCCTGTCCCACCTCCATTGCAGGTGACTGGCGATTTAAAAGCAAACTGGAAAAAAAAATCAAACAACTGTGGGACAGCTACGAAATTATCACGAATATTGTGGAAAAGGCAGATAGAATTAGGGTTGCAACGTATATCACTGCCATTGGCAGCGATGCCCTAGATATCCACAATAATCTTCTCTACAAATCAGAGGAAGACGAGCAGGAATGGGAAGAGCACTGTAAAGGTAAAACCAGTATCACCTATGATCGATACCAGTTTAAGAACTGTGTACAAGGGGACGAGCGGTTTGACAGATATCTCGTGAAAGTGCGGGAGCTAGCAGCGTCATGTGATTTCAGCGATTTGAGGGATGCTTTCATCAGAGACCGCATGGTCTGCGGAATATCTGATAACACTGCGTAAGAGGCTGTTGCAAGAATCAAGCATAACACTTGATGATAAATGTGTGATGCTCTGTAAAGCCACAGAGGGCCTTTGTGATCATTGAGGGCCAAAGTGCACCACTGATTGGCTCATGCACTGCTCAACAGCTACAACTGATAAAAGTGCAATCAGAATATCGCGGTGGTAAATGAACCACGCGAATCGCAAACTATGAAAAATGCAAGCATCTCGCTAGCGTCAAAAATTGATGTCAACAATACGTATCTGGATGTGTTTAAGGGACTTGGGCACATGCTAGGGACAGTTCACCTTGAACTTAATGACACCAGCTGTAATGCCACCCAGATGGGTGCCAATAGCGATCAAACGAACGCTAAACGAGGAACTCGATCGTTTGGAAAAACAACAAATCATCACGAAAGTGGTTGAACCGACGGACTGGATATCCAGTCTAGTGACTGTACAAAAACCAAATGGAAAGATACGAGTATGTATCGACCCTCAACATCTGAACAATGCCCTGAAACATGGACACTATCCACTTCCTGTGATCGATGACATCTTGCCACAGATGTCAAATGTAAAAGTCTTCACTAAAACCCTAACCCTAAATGCAAGGAGGGTTTCTTGCAATGTGAACTAGACACAGAGTCCTCCTACCTCACGACCTTCCAGACTCCATGGGGACGATATCGATATAATAGAATGCCATTTGGCGTCACTCCCACCCCGGAAATCTTCCAGCAGAAGCTAGACCAGAACCTCGAGAGTCTAATTGAAGTCTACAAGATTGCAGATGATATCTTGATCACTGGACGCGGTGAGACACTTAAAGAGGCCAATCGTGATCATGACGCAAACTTATGCAAATTCATGCAGAGAATCAGAGAGCGAAACATCAAACTAAACTTCGATAAGTTTGAATACAAGAGCTCCCAAGTGAAATACATGGGACACATACTGTCTAGTGATGCTCAAAGCCGACCCAAGCAAAGCGTTTGCAATGAACTAAATGCAGAAACCGCAGGATGTCGCAGGTGTACAACGATTTTTCAGCATGACAAAGTACCTCGCAAAATTCTTGCCAGGTCTTTCTGTCATGTATCTTACATTATTATATATAACTGTATTCTAACATGCTATACATGACTGTAATAAGATATGACCTGTAACCACCAGCATACCTTACCACCAGGGGTCCACTTGCAAGAGACAGGTATATAAGGACAGGTCTCAGGCAAGTGCAGCATTCCAGAGCTGTGAAATAAAGGTGCAGGTCCAGAGTGACCTTGACTTCACTACACGCCTCGTGTGAATCTGTACTGAGGGGACAGGACTTTACACTTTCAGACCTCAGTGGGCCTCTGCGACGGCTTACTCATAAAGACACGGTCTGGAAATGGACTGAAGAACAAGACAAAACATTTGAAGCTATCAAACAACTCGTGACAGATTCTCTGGTGCTCAGGTACTTTGACCACAAACTTGTAACTGAAGGTCAAGGAGATGGTTCGAGCAAGGATCTTGGGTTCGTCCTTCTGCAACAGTGACAACCAATTGCATACGCGAGCTGAGTGCTCACTCCAGCAGAAATGTGATACTTTCAAATCGAAAAGGAGCTGCTTGTTCATGTCTTCAGAATGGAATGAAATCATCAATATGTATACGGTCGCAAGATCATGCTATAGACAGACCATAAGCCTTTGGTTGCCGTACAACGCAAGCTGTTATCTGCAGCACCCAAGCGACTACAATATCTGTTAATTCGGCTCAACAATATGACGTTGAAATAAAGTATTAACCAGGAAAAGAAATGTACCTGGCTGACACCCTCTCACGCGCATACCTCTCAAATGTGGAGAGATCACGGACAGAAATTGCAGTGGAATGTATCCACATGTGGACTTTCTCCCACTCTCCAAACAAGGACTGACTACCATACAACGCGCAACTGCAAGCGACTCCACACTACAACTGATCATACAACAAATCACAATGGGATGGCCAGAAACCACACATGAATGCCTGCCTGAAATGCATGCATACTTCAAAGTTCGTGACGAACTCACATAGTTTTCAAAGGCTATCGCTGTGTCATACCAAAATCCCTGAGATCCGACATTCATCAGCGATTTCATGCTGCTCACACTGACGTCGCGAGCACTCTTCAACGTGCCAGAGAATCCATGTACTGGCCAGGACTGAACATTGACATAAAAGACTATGTTTCAAAGTGTGAAATATGTAACATACCTATCAATAGAGCCAACCAAAAGAATCATTGATGAGTCACAACCTCCCTCAGAGACTATGGGAAAAGATTGGTTGTGACATATTCACACTTGATGGCAAAGACTACTGGTGCACAGTGGACTACTACTCGGACTATTTCAAGATAGACAATCTGCATGGAAAGAAAGATGCCATTGTCATCATCAAACACCTCAACCACTTCTCTAACCACGGTATTTCAGACAAAGTTCAATCCCTTCAACTCAATACAGTTCACAAACTTTGCCACAGAATATGGATTCGATCACGCAACAAGCTCACCAGAATATCCACAATGCAACGGAAAGGTTGAGAACGCGGTTAAGCTCTCAAAGCGGTTAATCAAGAAGACAAAGACTATGGTGACTTCTACATGAACCTTCTCATCTGGCGAAACACACCAACTGAAGGCCTTGATAGTGCACCAGCACAACGCTTACTCAGTCGTCGCACAAGACAAACATCCCAATCACAAATGAACTACTCAAACCAAGAATCATACACAACGTCATCGTCAACAAAGAAAAGAACCATGGCAAACAAGCACACAACTACAACAGAGGTGCTATAGCACTTCCTACACTGCAGGAAGGAGGCTCAAACAAACGCGAGAAAGCAAAGAGTGCAAAGTGCTCAGGTTCAGTAACAAGTTGACATTCGATCATATCAGGTAATTACAGAAGATGGCTGTGTGTATCGCAGAAAGAGGAAACATTTGAGAAAGCGTGCTGAGACCTTCATTGAAACTCCAGAGATCTCAGTGACACCCACACACGATCTGCTGCCAACACAGCCAACTAACCCGCCAAACAGCACTTCAACGACAACACATGAAAACTGGGATATGTTGCCTGATATTTCCCCTCGGAGCACTAATAAAGGGACTAAAGCGATAATTGCACAGAACACCACTGAAACAACCAGTTTGAAGTGAAGCAACAGAATCTGCACAGCACCAAAATACCTGGAGCACTATGTACAGAAATAAGAAATCATGAACACTGGACACTTGGATAAAGAATTAATAAGACAAGAGTTTTGTTGTTTGTTAAACTTGTAATTATTTAATATATGTATTCATAAGAAGTTAACTACCCGGTTACATTGAAGCTAACTTTAATTCATTTTTGTTTCTTATGAAAGGAAAGGTGTAACGAGATAATGTATAGCATCCTCTAGCTAGGAGGTATCGATATAATGTATAGCGCCCTCTAGCTAGGAGATATCGATATAATGTATAGCGCCCTCTAGCTAGGAGGTATAGGGAGCTGTATTGAGAGAGAGGTTTTGTGAAGGAACACCATCTTAAGCTCCACATGGCTGTCTGAGATCTCCCAAATAAATAGAGTTAAGTTGAACTAAGAGTGTTCAAGAGACTATAAAATACACTGACAAAGTTACATAGAAACATAGAAAATAGGTGCAGGAGTAGGCCATTCGGCCCTTCAAGCCTGCACCGCCATTCAATGAGTTCATGGCTGAACATGCAACTTCAGTACCCCATTCCTGCTTCCTTGCCATACCCCTTGATTCCCCCTAGTAGTAAGGACTACATCTAACTCCTTTTTGTATATATTTAGTGAATTGGCCTCAACAACTTTCTGTGGTAGAGAATTCCACAGGTTCACCACTCTCTGGGTGAGGAAGTTTCTCCTCATCTCGGTCCTAAATGGCTTACCCCTTATCCTTAGACTGTGACCCCTGGTTCTGGACTTCCCCAACATTGGGAACATTCTTCCTGCATCTAACCTGTCTAAACCTGTCAGAATTTTAAACGTTTCTACGAGATCCCCTCTCATTCTTCTGCACTCGAGTGAATACAAGCCCAGTTGATCCAGCCTTTCTTGATATGTCAGTCCCGACATCCCGGGAATTACGATGGCACAGCGGCAGCAATTCAAGGCCATGATCCTTGATACAGTAAACTGCTTTAAAAAAAAAAGTGTGGTTCAAAGATGAAACGTTTGAAGAACAGGCACAAGTTTAATTCCTACTCAATCCTTTGATGTGCGGTTTCTATTTGAGCAGTGTAAAGTCTTTATTCTACAGCATGAAACCACACGAGGTACATTCTAGGGACAAGGCCACTCACTGACCTTAACTCTTTATTACAGCACTCCAAAAGTGATGACCCTGTGTGGGACCTCCCTTTATATACTTGAGTGATCAGGTAAGGAGTGTCTCCCACAAGTTCACCCCCCTGTGGTCAAGGTGTGCATCTGTGTTGAGTGTGTACAGTAATACAGTGGTGTTACATTGTAGTTACAAACATGACATCACCTTCCCCCCCCAAAAAAAATCTTATTGGGGATCATAGGTTTAGTCTTTCAGGTGGTCTGCGCTCCCTCGTGGAGCGCCGCAGTTGGGGCTCTGGTTGTTGGACACTGACGTGAGTGTCTGTCACCTGTGGTGATTCCGGCCTGTCCGGGCTGACCGCAGGAACTGTGCATTCCTCTGATTGCTTTTGTTGCACATTCACTGGCGGTAGTGTGAGCTCCATCTCATGGTCTTCTTCAGGTTCCTCCGTGTCATTGCTGAACCTTTTTTTTACTTCTTCCAGAAGCTTGCGGCATATCTGGCCATTGTTGAGTTTTACCACAATGACCCTATTCCCTTCTTTGTCAATTACGGTACCCTCGATACATTTGGGCCCCATGGCATGATTGAGGACGAATACAGGATCATTTATTTCTAAACATCTCTCCCTTGAATTACGGTCATGGTACTTGTTTTGTGCTTTACGCTTGCCCTCAACTATGTTGGTCAGGACTGGGTGGATGAGGGACAACTGAGTTTTGAGTGTCCGTTTCATGAGTAACACTCCGGGCGGGATCCCCGTGAGCGAGTGCGGTTGGGATCTATAGGCCAGCAGGAGGCGCGATAGGCGGCATTGTGGGGAGGGTCCTTGAATCCTGAGCATCCCTTGCTTAACGATTTGGACTGCACGTTCCACCTGGTCATTGGAGGCCGGCTTGAATGGCGCAGTCCTGACGTGGTTGATGCCATTGCCCGACATAAACTCCCGGAATTCATAGCTCGTGAAACACGGGCCATTATCACTAATCAGGCTGTCCGGCAAGCCATGGGTTGCGAAGATCGCATGTAGGCTTTCCACGGTGGTGGATGACGTGCATGAATTCAGGATGATGCACTCGATCTATTTTAAGTACCCATCTACAACGATAAGGAACATCTTCCCTATAAACGGGCCCGCGTAGTCAATGTGAATGCATGACCATGGCTTGGTGGGCGAGGGCCACGGCTGAGCGGGGCCTCCCTGGGGACATTGCCCAGCTGGGCACATGTCGTGCACCTGCGAACACACTGTTCCAAGTCTGAATCAATTCCGGGCCACCAAACGTGTGACCGGACAATGGCCTTTATCATCACAATGCCTGGGTGCTCGCTGTGGAGTTCCCTGATGAATGCCTCCCTGTCCTTCTGGGGCATGACTACCCGGCTGCCCCATAGTAGGCAGTCAGCTTGGATGGAGAGCTCATCCGTCCGTCTGTGGAATGGTCTGACCTCCTCAGGGCATGCTCCGTGTGCGGGCACCCAATCCCCAGTCAGGACACACTTCTTAATCAGGGATAGGAGGGGATCCCTGTTTGTCCAGATTTTGATCTGGCGGGCTGTGATTGCGGAGCCTGCACTGTCGAAGGCATCGACAGCCATGACCATCTCAGCGCTTTGCTCAGCTGCCCCCTCGGTGGTGGCTAGTGGGAGCCTGCTGAGCGCGTCAGTGCCGGGCCAGTGCCGGATGGAGTAGTGTGAGAGCCCATCGCTGTATGTGAGCTGATGCATTGGCATTGACGGCCTTGCTGTCTGACAACAGGGATGTGAGTGACTTATGATCCGTCTCTAATTCAAACTTCCTACCAAAGAGGTACTGATGCATTTTCTTTACACCACAGACACATGCAAGCGCTTCCTTCTCAACCATCCCATATCCCCGTTCTGTTTGAGAGAGCGACTTGGAGGCATAAGCCACAGGTTGTAGCTGGCCCTCAGCATTACCCTGCTGCAGCACGCACCCAACCCCATAGAACGATGCATCACATGTCAGAACTAAACTTTTGCAAGGGTCGCACAGGGTCAACAGCTTGTTTGAACACAGTAGGATTCGCGCCCGATCAAAAGCCCGTTCCTGACAGTCCCCTCAAAACCAATCATAACCCTTACGCAGGAGCACGTGTAGCGGCTCCAACAACGTGCTCAAGTTCGGCAGAAAGTTCCCGAAATAGTTCAACAGTCCCAGAAATGAACGCAGCTCCGATGTGTTGCAGGGCCTGGGTGCTCATTGAATCGCCTCTGTTTTGGATTCGGTGGGCCGAATCCCATCTGCAGCAACCCTCCTGCCCAGAAACTAAATGACACACAGGTTGTGGAGATGTTCCTCGGTGTCTCGACCCGTGATGAGGATGTCGTCCTGGAATACGATCGTTCCAGGGATGGATTTAAGCAGGCTTTCCATGTTGCGTTGAAAAATCGCGGCCGCTGATCGAATGCCAAACGGGCTCCTGTTATACGCAAACAGTCCCTTGTGCGTGGTGATGGTGGTCAGTAGTTTAGATTCGTCGGCCAGTTCCTGGGTCATATAGGCTGAAGTGAGGTCCAACTTAGTGAACAGCTTGCCACCTGCCAGCGTGGTGAAGAGGTCCTCCGCTCTTGGGAGCGGGTATTGGTCTTGTAAGGACACCCGATTAATGGTGGTCTTGTAGTCGCCACAGATCCTGACAGAGCCATCCGCTTTAAGAACGGGGACGATGGGACTCGCCCAGTTGCTGAATTCAAACAGGCGAGATGATGCCCTCTCGCAATAGCCGGTCCAATTCGCTTTCGATTTTTTCCCGCATCACATACGGCACTGCTCTGGCTTTGTGGTGCACTGGCTTGGCGTCCGGGGTGATGTGTATCACTACTTTAGTGCCTTTGAAAGTCCCGACGCCCGGTTGGAAAAGTGAATCGAATTGTTGTAGGGCTTGTGAGCACGAACTTCGCTCCACCGAGGACATTGCGTGAATATCCCCCCCATTTCCAGTTCATCTCGGCTAACCAGCTCCTCCCCAACAGTGCGGGACCATTGCCCGGGACAATCCAGAGTGGCAGCCGGTTCACTAAGCCATCGTGCATGACAGCCAACATTGCACTGCCTAGCACCGGAATGATTTATTTGGTGTAAGTCCTTAATTGTGTCTCGATACATTCTAATTTGGGTCTACTGGCTTTGAGTGGCCATAGCTTCTCGAATTGTTGAACGCCCATGAGTGACTGGCTGGCCCCCGTGTCCAGCTCCATGAGTACTGGGATACCATTCAATAAAACCCTCATCACCATTGGTGGCGTTTCGGTGTATGAACTGTGAATATTCGCCGCACGGACCCGCTGAACCTCAGCATCCATCGATTTGCCCCAAAAGTCATCCTGTTCCACAGAACCCTCTTCTGGTCCATCCACCTCATATATCAGTCTGGTTGCACACTTTCTGCACATACGAGATAAATGGCCACTGAGGTTGCAGGTTCTGCAGACAAACTGTTGGAATCTGCAAGATCTAGCTGACTGTTTTCCCCCACACCTCCAGCATGAGTTAAAGTTTCCATTGTTGGGAACAAAGGGACTATGACCAGGCATTCTGCGCTGACTGTCCCTCTGACTGCTCTTAAGTACCCTATTAGTAGGTGTCAATGGCCCCATCCCGGACTGCATTGTCCACTGTGATGGCGTGAACGTCGTTCAGCCTGCTGTTGTCTCTGTTGAGGTCCTACTCTGGGGTCTATTACTGCCTGATGAATGTCGGACTGCCCCTGCCTGCCCATGGGGCTCTTGAGTAGCATTGATGATGTTGACTTCCTGATCCATCGCCGCATTGGAGGCAGAATTGCACACGTAAATCATTTTTGTCTCTTCCTCCCCCGCCATGAAAGTCTGAGCCAACAACGCCGCCACTTCCAAGGTCAAGTCCTTGGTCTCAATTAACTTGCGAAAAATTCCCGCATGACCGATACCCTCGATAAAGAAGTCCCTTAGTATCTCCCCCCTGCAGGTGTCTGTGAACTTACAGACGCTGGCCAAGCGTCTGAAGTCCACTACAAAGTCCGTTATGCTCTGTCCTTCACGACGTCGGTGGGTGTAGAATCTGTGTCGAGCCATGTGTATGCTGCTTGCCGGCTTGAGGTGCTCCCCAATCAACTTGCTAAGCTCTTCAAAGGTTTTGCCCGATGGCTTTTCGGGTGCCAGTAAGTCCTTCATGAGCGCGTAAGTCTTTGGCCCACAGCTGGTCAAAAGATGAGCCTGACGCTTGTCGGCCGCTGCATCCCCCAGCCAGTCTTTGGTAACAAAGCTCTACTGAAGCCTCTCGACAAAATCATCCCAGTCTTTCCCAACACAGTACCGTTCCTCTGTGCTACCGGTGGCCATTCTCGTGGGTCCTGAATTCCCGTTTCTCGTCGCCAATGTCAAGTCCTTACTCTACAGCATGAAACCACACAAGGCACATTCCAGGGACAAGGCCACTCAGTGACCTTAACTCTTTGTTACAGCACTCCAGAAGTGATGACCCTGCGTGGGACCTCCCTTTTTCTACCTGAGTGATCAGGTAAGGAGTGTCTCCCACAAGTTCACCCCCTGTGGTCAAGGTGTACATCTGTGTTGAGTAATACAGTGGTGTTTCATTGTTGTTACAAACATGACAAGCAGGATTGTGAAAGGCAATTCTTCTGAGAAAGGAAAGATCTCTTGTACTGGTATACAGTCAGTTTTGCAAAGGATGAAAGAAAAAAAATCACTGTCTGTCTATATTCTAATCCCAGTATTATGTTAGATAAAGAGGAAATCTAGCATCTCACAAACTGTATTTGGTCCAGTCAGCTTCTACCAGACCTGACGGCGAGAGAGTGAGCTTGATTGTTACATTACTTATTTTTAAAAATATGCACATTAAAAGATGAGTGTTGACCCACCTTTTCTGTCTATTCTCCCATTGTATGTTTCACCCACACCCAAAACCACCATCACTTCCAAAAGCCTCTTGATAACTAATCTCGTCAACTGCTTTTGGTTCCCCCTTTAATTGCTTCTGTTATCTGCTCAGCATCTCCTTCCACTTTATAAAATGCTCCGACAGGTCCTATGTGAGAGGCATTATATAAGTGAAAGATGTTGTTATTAAGCTGTGAAGAGAAATGTAGAATATTAGCAAAGTGCTAGCTGGATGGATCAACCTATAAAGAAGCTTTAATACATCGGACCACATGTTCTTGTTGAAGCCAAGCACGCATTTGCTATTGGCAGACAAGTTTGACTTGCATCCAAGTACTAAAAGCTGACATTCTGCTCGTGTACAGGGGATTGACAAGTGAGTATTAATAAGGGATGAAAATCTGTTGTTACACATTGCAGCATATTTTGCAGTAAGTGCCAGTAAGATCAGATGTGTGAAACGTTTCTCCAGTAAATTACAATGGACAAATGATTTTTTATCATATCAGATTTCAAGCCTCACTCCATTGTTTGGGCTATTGCCCAATAGAGACAGAAGTCTGCGTCCAGCTTTAGACTTTAGTGACTATTAAACAGAATCATAGAATCATAGAATAGTCATCATCATCATAGACAGTCCCTCAGGATCGAGGAAGACTTGCTTCCACTCTTAGCATGAGTTCTTAGGTGGCTGAACAGTCCAATACGAGAACCACAGTTTCTGTTACAGGTGGGACAGATAGTCGTTGAGGGGAAGGGGGGCAGGAAGCCTGGTTTGCCGCACGCTTCTTCCACTGCCTGCACTTGATTTCTGCATGCTCTCGGCGACGGTACTCGAGGTGCTCAGCGCCCTCCCGAATGCACTTCCTCCACTTAGGGCGGTCTATGGCCAGGGACTCCCAGGTGTCAGTGGGGATGTCGCACTTTATCAGGGAGGCTTTGAGGGTGTCCTTGTAACGTTTCCGCTGCCCGCCTTTGGCTCGTTTGCCGTGGACGAGTTCCGAGTAGAGCGCTTGCTTTGGGAGTCTCGTGTCTGGCATGCGAACTATCTGGCCTGCCCAGCGGAGCTGATCGAGTGTGGTCAGTGCTTCTATGCTGTGGATGTTGGCCTGGACGAGGACGCTAATGTTTGTGCATCTGTCCTCCCAGAGGATTTGCAGGATCTTGCGGAGACATCGCTGGTGGTATTTCTCCAGCTAGAATAGTACAGCATAGAAGGAGACCATTCAGCCCATCGAGTCTGCACCGGCTCTTTCGAAGAGCGATCCAGTTAGTCCCACTCCCCCGCTCTTTCCCCGTATCCTTGCAATTTTTTCTCCTTCAAGTTTTTAATCTAATTCCCTTTTGAAGACTGCTAGTGAATCTATATCCGCATCAGGCAGTGCATTCCAAATCCTAACCACTCGTTGCGTAAACATTTTTTTCCTCATGTCGCCTCTGGTCCTTTTGCCAATCACCTTAAATCTGTGCCCTCTGGTTCTCGAACTTTCAGCCATTGAAACATAGAAACATAGAAACATAGAAAATAGGTGCAGGAGTAGGCCATTCGGCCCTTCGAGCCTGCACCGCCATTCAATGAGTTCATGGCTGAACATTCAACTTCAGTACCCCATTCCTGCTTTCTCGCCATACCCCTTGATCCCCCTAGTAGTAAGGACCTCATCTAACTCCTTTTTGAATATATTTAGTGAATTGGCCTCAACAACTTTCTGTGGTAGAGAATTCCACAGGTTCACCACTCTCTGGGTGAAGAAGTTCCTCCTCATCTCGGTCCTAAATGCCTTACCCCTTATCCTTAGACTGTGACCCCTGGTTCTGGACTTCCCCAACATTGGGAACATTCTTCCTGCATCTAACCTGTCTAACCCCGTCAGAATTTTAAATGTTTCTATGAGGTCCCCTCTCATTCTTCTGAACTCCAGTGAATACAAGCCCAGTTGATCCAGTCTTTCTTGATAGGTCAGTCTCGCCATCCCGGGAATCAGTCTGGTGAACCTTCGCTGCACTCCCTCAATAGCAAGAATGTCCTTCCTCAGGTTAGGAGACCAAAACTGTACACAATACTCCAGATGTGGCCTCACCAATGCCCTGTACAACTGTAGCAACACCTCCCTGCCCCTGTACTCAAATCCCCTTGCTATGAAGGCCAACATGCCATTTGCTTTCTTAACCGCCTGCTGCACCTGCATGCCAACCTTCAATGACTGATGTACCATGACACCCAGGTCTCTTTGCACCTCCCCTTTTCCTAATCTGTCACCATTCAGATAATAGTCTGTCTCTGTTTTTACCACCAAAGTGGATAACCTCACATTTATCCACATTATACTTCATCTGCCATGCATTTGCCCACTCACCTAACCTATCCAAGTCGCTCTGCAGCCTCACAGCATCCTCCTCGCAGCTCACATTGCCACCCAACTTAGTGTCATCCGCAAATTTGGAGATACTACATTTAATTCCCTCATCTAAATCATTAATGTACAGTGTAAACAGCTGGGGCCCCAGCACAGAACCTGCCTGCCATTCTGAAAAGTACCCATTTACTCCTACTCTTTGCTTCCTGCCTGACAACCAGTTCTCAATCCATGTCAGTACACTACCCACAATCCCATGTGCTCTAACTTTGCACATCAATCTCTTGTGTGGGACCTTGTCGAACGCCTTCTGAAAGTCCAAATATACCACATCAACTGGTTCTCCCTTATCCACTCGACTGGAAACATCCTCAAAAAATTCCAGAAGATTTGTCAAGCATGATTTCCCTTTCACAAATCCATGCTGACTTGGACCTATCATGTCACCTCTTTCCAAATGCACTGCTATGACATCCTTAATAATTGATTCCATCATTTTACCCACTACCGATGTCAGGCTGACTGGTCTATAATTCCCTGTTTTCTCTCTCCCTCCTTTTTTATAAAGTGGGGTTACATTGGCTACCCTCCACTCCATAGGAACTGATCCAGAGTCAATGGAATGTTGGAAAATGACTGTCAACGCATCCACTATTTCCAAGGCCACCTCCTTAAGTACTCTGGGATGCAGTCCATCAGGCCCTGGGGATTTATCAGCCTTCAATCCCATCAATTTCCCCAACACAATTTCCCGGCTAATAAGGATTTCCCTCAGTTCCTCCTCCTTACTAGACCCCCCGACCCCTTTTATAACCGGAAGGTTGTTCGTGTCCTCCTTCGTGAATACCGAACCAAAGTACTTGTTCAATTGGTCCGCCATTTCTTTGTTCCCCGTTATGACTTCCCCTGATTCTGACTGCAGCGGACCTACGTTTGTCTTTACTAACCTTTTTCTCTTTACATATCTATAGAAACTTTTGCAATCCGTCTTAATGTTCCCTGCAAGCTTCTTCTCATACTCCATTTTCCCTGCCCTAATCAAACCCTTTGTCCTCCTCTGCTGAGTTCTAAATTTCTCCCAGTCCCCAGGTTCGCTGCTATTTCTGGCCAATTTGTATGCCACTTCCTTGGCTTTAATACTATCCCTGATTTCCCTTGATAGCCACGGTTGAGCCACCTTCCCTTTTTTATTTTTATGCCAGACAGGAATGTACAATTGTTGTAGTTCATCCATGCGGTCTCTAAATGTCTGCCATTGCCCATCCACAGTCAACCCCTTCAGTATCATTCGCCAATCCATCCCAGCCAATTCACGCCTCATACCTTCAAAGTTAGCCTTCTTTAAGTTCTGGACCATGGTCTCTGAATTAACTGTTTCATTCTCCATCCCAATGCAGAATTCCACCATATTATGGTCACTCTTCCCCAAGGGGCCTCGCACAACGAGATTGCTAATTAATCCTCTCTCATTACATAACACCCAGTCTAAGATGGCCTCTCCCCTAGTTGGTTCCTCGACATATTGGTCTAAAAAACCATCCCTTATGCACTCCAGAAAATCCTCCTCCACCGTATTGCTTCCAGTTTGGTTAGCCCAATCTATGTGCATATTAAAGTCACCCATTATAACTGCTGCACCTTTATTGCACGCACCCCTAATTTCATGTTTGATGCCCTCCCCAACATCACTACTACTGTTTGGAGGTCTGTACACAACTCCCACTAACGTTTTTTGCCCTTTGGTGTTCTGCAGCTCTACCCATATAGATTCCACATCATCCAAGCTAATGTCCTTCCTAACTATTGCCTTAATCTCCTCCTTAACCAGCAATGCTACCCCACCTCCTTTTCCTTTTATTCTATCCTTCCTGAATGTTGAATACCCCTGGTTGTTGAGTTCCCAGCCCTGATCATCCTGGAGCCACGTCTCCGTAATCCCAATCACATCATATTTGTTAACATCTATTTGCACAGTTAATTCATCCACCTTATTGCGGATACTCCTTGCATTAAGCCTTTAGGCTTGTTTTTTTAACACCCTCTGTCCTTTTAGAATTTTGCTGTACAATGGCCCTTTTTGTTCTTTGCCTTGGGTTTCTCTGCCCTCCACTTTTCCTCATCTCCTTTCTGTCTTTTGTTTTTGCCTCCTTTTTGTTTCCCTCTATCTCCCTGCATTGGTTCCCATCCCCCTGCCATATTAGTTTAACTCCTCCCCAACAGCACTAGCAAACACTCCCCCGAGGACATTGGTTCCAATTCTGCCCAGGTGCAGACCGTCCGGATTGTACTGGTCCCACCTCCCCCAGAACCGGTTCCAATGCCCCAGGAATTTGAATCCCTCCCTGCTGCACCATTGCTCAAGCCACGTATTCATCTGAGCTATCCTGCGATTCCTACTCTGACTAGCACGTGGCACTGGTAGCAATCCCGAGATTACTACTTTTGAGGTCCTACTTTTTAATTTAGCTCCTAGCTCCTTAAATTCATTTCGTAGGAACTCATCCCTTTTTTTACCTATGTCATTGGAAACTGTTTCTCTTTACTTACTCTATCTAAACTTTTCATGATTTTAAGCACCTCGAGCAAATCTCCGCTTAGACTTTTCTGCTCTCTGGAGACCAATCCCAGCTTCTCCAGTCTATCCACGTAACTGTAATCTATCATCCCTGGAAGCATTGTAGTAAATCTCTTCTGTACCCTCTTCAAAGCCTTCATGTCCTTCCTAATGTTCCGGTGCCCAGAATTGGACACAATACTCTAGCTGGTGCCAAACTAGTGTTTTATATAAGTTTAGTATAACTTCCTGGCTTTTGTACTCTTATGCCTCTATTTATAAAGCCCAGGGTCCCATTTGCTTTATTAACCGGTCCTGCCACCTTCAAAGATTAGTGCACAAGCACCCCCAGGTCTCTCTTTTCTTGCACCCCCTGTTAAACTTGGACCATTTAGCATGTATTGTCTCTCCTCATTCTACCCACCAAAATGTATCACCTTACACTTTTCTGTTGATTTTCATCTGCCATGTGTCCGCCCATTCCATCAGCCTGTCTATATCCTCTTAAAGTCGATTAAAATCACATAGTTCAATCTGGATCTTTTTTTCAAAATAATTTGATCTCAGCTGCAAGTCCAACATTTTTCTCTTTTGTATAAAATTATTAAATGTGTACAAATGGAAGAAAAACTACATTCCAAATATCCATATGCCGGTGGAACAAAAAATGTGTGTGGATTGTGGTTAGTTGTGGGGAACTGAAACTTGTGTAAAGAAGACAGATGGCACATTACATCATCTTTATTCAGTTCATTTTGTTTTGGCTGGAGGAAATTGGCAACCTGTTAGATAAACGTTTTGTCGACATTAGTGCAATGATTGAAATGGCTGCAGTCTTTTATGATGAAACTTAATTGAAAATATTCCAGTTTAGCCACTGGGCACTACAAATTGTGTTTCAATTCTCATGTAGCTTGTTTTAAGTTTATTGAAATTAAATTTTTAAGCACAGATTTGATCGGAACTTTGCTGACCTTTAACCAGGAGAGAATGATGCCTCTTTAATCTGGGTCTGCACAATGATCAAATCTAAGGCTGCCGCTGTAAAAAAAGAAAGACTTGCATTTATATAGCGCCTTTCACGACCACCAGAAGTCTCAAAGCACTTTACAATTAAGTACTTTCTGGAGTGTGGTCATTGTTGCAATGTGGGAAACACGACAGCCAATTTGTGCACAGCAAACTCCCACAAACAGCAATGTGATAATGATCAGATAATCTGTTTTTGTTATGTTGATTAAGGGATAAATACTGGCCAGGACACGAGGGATAAGTCCCCTGCCCTTCTTTGAAATAGTGCCATGGCATCTTTTACGTCCACTTGAGAAAGCAGATGGAGCCTTAGCAGAGCCGGATAAAGGCTATGAGAGGCTCGCTTGCCGTGTAGGAGTTCCGAGTAGAGCACTTGCTTTGGGAGTCTCGTGTCGGGCATGCGGACGGTTTGGCCCGTCCAGCAGAGCTGATCAAGTGTGGTCAGTGCTTTGATGCTGGGGATGTTGGCCTGAGCGAGAACACTGACGTTCATGCGTCTATCCTCCCAATGGATTTGCAGGATCTTGTGGAGGCAGCGTTGGTGGTATTTCTCCAGTGCTTTGAGGCGTCTATTGTATTTGGTCCACGTCTCAGCTATATAGGAGGGCAGGTATCACTACTGCCCTGTAGACCATGAGCTTGGTGCCAGATTTGAGGTCCCGGTCTTCAAAAACTCTCTTCCTCAGGCGACCAAAGGCTGTGCTGGCACACTGGCGGCGTTGGACGTCATCATCGATGTCTGCCCTTGCTGATAGTAGGCTCCCGAGGTATGGAAAATGGTCCACATTGTCCAAGGCTTCACTGTGGATTTTGATAACCGGGGTGGGGCGGGGGGCAGTGCTATGTGGCAGGATCAGGCTGGTGGAGGACCTTCGTCTTACTGATGTTTAGTGTAAGGCCCATGCTTTCGTACACCTCAGTGAAGGTGTTAATGATGGCTTGGAGTTTGGCCTCCGAGTGTGCGCAGACGCAAGCTTCGTCTGTGTAGTGTAGTTCGATGACAAGAGGATGGGACGGTCTTGGATCGAGCCTGGAGGCAGCGGAGGAGAAACAGATTCCCATTTGTTACTGCTCAGAATGCCCAATTTGAGCCTTTGGATTGAGATATCTCTGAATCTCAGGATCTCTATTTTTCTCTCTCGTTTATTTTCTTCCCCTTTTCTCTTTCTCTATTCCTCTCTCTCATAATCAAATTTTCTCATTCTGCTTCTCATTCCCTTTCATCACTTCTTTCTCTTTTACCCCGTTCCCACTCTCTCTCCCTCTCTCTCTCACCCTCTCCCTTTCTCTTTCCCTCTCCCACTCTCTTTCCCCTTGAGTGCAGATTCTGTGCTGAACCTCCTCAGGTCTGGATCTTACCTTCTTGTCTCTCCGCTCCCCCCGGCTCCGAGATCTCTGCCACGTTGCACCGGCCCTAAAAGCTGGTGAGCCGGCTTCTTCACACTGAAAATGGGTGCGGGGGCGGAGTGGCAGTGGTGCGCACTTTTAGCGCGTTACTACTGCCGCAAGCCCCACGCTGCCACAAGAGTTGGCGGTGGCCCACAATGCTGCAAGACCTGATGCAATGGTAACTGCTCAACCATCGGTGGCCGTACCTTCAGCTGCTTGGGCCCTAAGCTCTGGAACCCCCTCCCTAACCCTGTCCACCTCTTTTTCCTTCTTTAAGACGCTCCTTAAAACCTACCTTTTTAACCAAGCTTTTGCTCATCTGCCGTAATTTCTTCTTATGTGGCTCGGTGTCAAATTTATCTGTTGTATCTTATAACACTGCTGTGAAGCGCCTTGGAATGCTTTAGTATGTTAAAGGTGCTATATAAATAAAAGTTGTTTTTGTTGTTGTGAAGGTACTCCCACAGTGCTGTTAGGGAGGAAGTCCCAGGATTTTGACCCAGCGATGATAAAGGAACGGCGATATATTTCCAAGTCAGGATAGGGTGTGACTTGGAGGGGAACTTGGAGATGATGGTGTCCCCATGCGCCTGCTGCCCTTGTCCTTCTGGATGGTAGAGGTTGCGGGTTTGGGAGGTGCTGTCGAAGAAGCCTTGGAGAGTTGCTGCAGTACATCTTGTAGATGGTACACACTGCAGCCACGGTGCGCTGGTGGTGGAGAGAGTGAATGTTGAAGGTGTTGGGTGGGATGCCAATTGACTGGGCTGCTTTGTCCTGGATAATGTTGAGCTTCTTGAGCATTGTTGGAGCAGCACTCATCCAGGCAAGTGGAGAGTATTCCATCACACTCCTGACTTGCGCCTTGTAGATGGTGAAAAGGCTTTGGGGAGTCAGGAATTGAGACACTCGTCGCAGTATACCCAGCCTCTGACCTGCTCTTGTTGTCACAGTATTTATATGGCTGGTCCCGTTAAGTTTCTGGTCAATATTGACCCCCGGGATGTTGATGGTGGGGCATTCAGCGATGGTAATGATGTTGAATATCAAGGGGTGGTGGTTAGACTTGTTGGAGATAGTCATTACCTGGCACTTGTGTGGCACGAATGTTACTTGCTATTTATCAGCCCAAGCCTGAATGTCATCCAGATCTAGCTGCATGCGGGCATGGACTGTTTCATTATCTGAGGAGTTGTGAATGGAACTGAGCACTGTGCAATCAAAAGCGAACATCCCCACTTCTGGTCTTATGATGGAGGTGTAATGTATGCACCTGTGAGTATGCTCACAGGTTTGTAGAGCTGCTGAAGCGGGCAGGTCGGAAGCCTCCTCGTAGGACTGCTCCTGGGCATGGCCAAGGGTGCCATCAGCCGGTCCAGGCAGCGCTTACATCCGGGCCAGGGTGTCCCTGGAGATGGAGCACGCGGTGTCCACCGGTACGCTCGCGGCCTTCCGCGAGAGGTGGGCGCCGGAGGGACTGGAGTGCATCGTCACCCCCGGCAACCAAATTTTAATTTGATTTTATATGTTTTAAAGTTTAATTTGTTTTAGTACCCCCCGAGTGGGGCAGTTGTATTAGTTGCCTCGGTGCCCCAAAAAACCCCATAAAAAAAACACCAAAAAAAAAGAAAAAAAAACAAAGAAAAAGGGCATTTGAAAAATGTTTGGCGCGTCCTCCCCCTTTAATCAGGGGGGCACTTGATTTAATTTGTTATTTGTATGCAACACAAGAGTTGTAGAGCTGCTGAAGCAGGCAGGTCGGAAGGCCTCCTTGTAGGACTGCTCCTGGGCATGGCCATGGTGGCCAGTAACTGGTCCAGGCAGCGGGCGGTCGAGGGGGTCGATCAGCCCGACTGCCTGCCTCTCTTCCGTGATTATATCCGAGCCAGGGTGTCCCTGGAGAGGGAGCACGCGGTGTCCACCGGTACGCTCGCGGCCTTCCGCGAGAGGTGGGCGCCGGAGGGACTGGAGTGCATCATCACCCCCGGCAACCAAATCTTAATTTAATTGTTTTACATCCAAAGTTTAATTTGTTTAATGTGTCGGTTTTAGTACCCCTTTAATAAGGGGGCATTTAATTTACATTTGTTTTTACCGGTGCAACAAAATAGTTGTAGAGCGCTAGTCATAAACCAACTGGTAGCTGCTATGCTGTGGTAACGGGTGGTCACTTTGACCCCTCCCCCTGCGTTTGTCACCAAGATACAGAAGAAGCTGGTCGACTTCTCCTGGAACACCAGGATGCACTGGGTCTCTGCTGCGGCTCTGAGTTTCCCGCTTTGGGAGGGCGGTCATGCGTCGGTGTGTTGTCAGCACCCAGGCTGCGACTTTCCGTCTTCAGACCCTGCAGAGATACCTGTATGTCGAGCCCCCTCCTAGATGGCGCGCACTGGCGACGTATTTCTTCTGCCAGCAGTACCGCCTCAATTATGACACGCAGCTCCTGTTTATGAACCAGGGAGGCGCCTAGGCTGCTATGCGTTGGCTGCCTGTATTTTGCCAGGAACTCATCAGGGTCTCGGAACAGAGTCGCCACCAAGCTCAGTTCTCCCCCGTCTGGAGTGGCGGCTGTCCTTCGGGAGCCGCTGCTCAGGAATCCGTACCTCCACGAGCGCGGTTTTAGGTGGCAGACGGACGAGAGGGCTGTGTTTGGCAAGGTGACCAGGGTAAGGGACCTGCTCGATGGCGGAGGAGCGGGCTGGATGGCGCCAGAGGAGCTGACACGGCAAACATCCTGGGCCGACATCTGACGGGTGGCCAATGCCATCGAGTCACTAAAAACAGCACTGGGCCCTGGCTCCGTTAGGTGTGTCGAGGATGCTCAAGCACGTGGGGAGATCCTGTCCGAAATGACCCCTGTCCGGACAGAATTCCTTGTCGGCGCCAAGCCCCTAAACTTCCCTCGGGAGCCGGCGCCTCATGACTTGAGCCTCCTCTGAGAAATCCCCTCCGTGCCTTTCAGTTCTGCATGGAGGGGATTCCTGTACGGGCTGCTCCTGCACACTCTCCACGTTGCCATCCTCGTCCGCCGTCCAGACACGCCATGGCGCACCATCTTGCCGTCCGGAGGAGGCGGGGGTCCCCAATGGAGTGCTCTCTATGCGGGAGTCCTCCCTTTATTTATTGGGGACTTGGCCTGGAGGGTGTTATATGGAGCAGTCCTGTGCAATAAGTTTTTTTTAAGTCGGTTCACGGGCTCCCAGGCCGCCTGTAATTTCTGTGGTCTGGAGGAGTCCGTGTTCCATGTGTATGTAGAGTGTGCGAGGTTGCAGTCCCTGTTCCATTATTTGAAGGGGCTGCTCCTCAAGTTCTGGTTGCACTTCAGTCCCACACTCCTGATCTTTGGGCACCCTGTGCGGAGGGGAACGGGCAGGTCGGAAAGCCTCCTCGTAGGACTGCTCTTGGGTATGGCCAAGGTGGCCATCAACCGGTCCAGGCAGCGGGTGGTCGAGGGGGTCGTTCAGCCCGACTGCCTGCCTCTCTTCCGTGGTTACATCCGAGCCAGGGTGTCCCTGGAGATGGAGCACACGGTGTCCACCGGTACGCTAACGACCTTCCACGAGAGCTGGGCGCCGGAGGGACTGGAGTGCATCATCACCCCTGGCAACCAAATTTTAATATGATCCTATAATGTCTAAAGTTTAATTTATTTAAATGTGTCGATTTTGGTGCCCCCTTTAATCAAGGGGCACTTGATTTATTGTTTTGCACTCAAATAGTTCTAGAGCTGCTGAATTGTGGGTGCCCAGTCACATGATGTTGACAACCCTCAATAAAACCCCAGCCAGTTGGATTTAGGGGATCCACGATGAGGTATGTGGTTGTGAGCCTGGTAGATAAACTGGTAATGTGTAGCGTGATTGTTAAACCGTTGTTAATAAACCACCTAGTTCTTAATAGCAATGTGTTGCTATGAATTCTTAAGCAAAGAACCCATGAAGCAACTACATTACAGAGGGAAGGTCATTGATGAAGCAGCTGAAGATGGTTGGGCCTAGGACACTGCCCTGAGGAACTCCTGCAGCAATGTCCTGGATGATTGTCCTCCAACAACTACAACCGCAACCATCTTCCTTTATGTTAAGCATTACTCCAGCCAGTGGAGTGCTTTCCCTCTGATTCCCATTGACTTCAGTTTTACTCGGGCTCCTTGGTGTCACACTCTGTCACATGCTGCCTTGATGTCAAGGGCAGTCACACTCACCTCATCTCTGGAATTCAGCTCTTTTGTCCATGTTTGGACCAAGGCTGTAATGAGGTCTGGAGGAATGGTCCTGGCAGAACCCAAACTGGGCATCGGTGAGCAGGTTATTGATGAGTAAGTGCGGCTTGATAGCACTGTCGACAACACCTTCCATCACTTTGCTAAAGATTGAGAGTAGACTGATGGGGCGGTAATTGGCTGGATTGAATTTGTCCTGCTTTTTGTGGATAGGACATACCTGAGCACTTTTCCACATTGTCGGGTAGATGCCAGTGTTGTAGTTTTACTGGAACAGATTTCGAGGGACTGCCTATGACTGGATGATGAGTTTTACTGGAACAGCCTGGCTAGAGGCATGGCTAGTTCTGGAACACAAGTCTTCAGCACAACAGCCGGAATGTTGTCGGGGCCCATGGCCTTTGCTGTATCCTGATCACTGCATGGCCGGGCAGCTGAGGGGGAATGTTGTCCCACAGAAACAGAAAAATGCTGGAAACGTTCATCAGGTCAAGCAGCATCTGTGGAGAGAGAAACCGAGTTAACATTTCAGGTCGATGACCTTTCATCAGAGCTGGAAAAAGTTATCCTAAGACTATGCCCCCTTGTTCTAGACTCTGCGGCCAGGGGAAAGAACATTTCCGCATCTACCCTGTCAATCCTCCTCAAAATCGTGTATGTTTGAATGAGATCACTTCTAATTCTAAACTCCAGAGAGCTTTTAAGCAAGTACAGAAGCAATGAAAGAAAGGGGTGGGGGGAAGGGAAGAAGAGAAGAAAAGGGAAGTCTTGTGATGGGGTGGAAGGTGGGAGAGATTAAATGACAAAAGGGATGATGGTACAAGGCAAAAGTGGGTGGGAATGAGACAAGTAAAGAAACAAAAGATGGGTCTAGAGGAGGTGTAAATGACAATAGAATCATCATCAGCAGCTGCTGTCTAAAAAAAATGGGAGCGCTGGTTGACCTTGCGTCAGAACCTTGGGTCTGAAAGGTCAGCGACCTGAAACATGAACTCTCTCCACAGACGCTGCCTGACCTGCTGAGTGTTGCCAGCATTATCTGTTTTTAATTCAGATTTCCAGCATCCGCAGTACAGAATTTTGCTTTAATATAATAGATGTCGTTTCCGATGTTTTGTTCTCTAATGGTGTCTTGCAATTTGAGCTGAGTGAGTTGGCAGAATGACTATTGTATGCTGCACAATATTTCTATTGAAAAAGCAACACTTGCAGAAGAAGAGCTGGAGGAAGGAGGGCTCCAGGCTAGGGATTAGGGGATCTCCTGCAGCTTACCAGCAAGTGCCCCGAGTGGGACAGATGTGCCAGACATTGATGAATGTTTTTGTTTTCCTTTTGAGGCCTGTACACTGATCCATTCTCCAACCAGAACAGAATGCAAAACTTAGTACATACATCTATACTACAATTGCATGGTGGATTTTCTGTTGGACACAAAGCCAAGCGTTGGTTCAGTGCTCGCACTGGCAGGAATTATACATGTGAATCCAACAGCGAGGAAAGTTACTTAATCCTCTTGTGAAGGATCCTCCATCAGTGGCCCCACCAGGCCGGACTCATGAATTGATTCAGCTGGACCTGTCTTCACGTTGCATCTTCAGACAGGCAGCCCTCCATCAGCCACCTCTGTTGCCCCTTCCTCACCTGCGATCTGTGACTCACCCTATGTTCCTTCATCAAGCTCACTAATACCCACCGAATTGCTTGTGGTTGGGCTGACGTTTGTTCAAATGACTTGGGTGCGTTTGGTCTGTGTTCGACGGCCACAGCACTGACTTCCTTATCTTGGGATTGTAATCTTCCTGTAAAAAAAAAATATGGCACAGGGCATTGGTATTATTCATATTGTTATTACAGTGACAGTCTTATGTTTCACCACTGGGCAGAATCTGATTAAAGTAAAAATCATTGCCACTGTGAGCGTTTACAATTATCATCACACAAGCCACGAGTGTTGTTGTCGTTGCCTTTAAAGCATCCTAGCCTATAACATCCATATTGCCTGCTTGCAGTGGGTATGGGGTTTTATTTGTTGTGTTTCACCACCAGTCCTACTCGAGTGTGGTTGCGTTGTTCTGTAAAGAATAGTATGGATTGTTTGAGGTGTAATTTTGTAATGAAATACAAAGTCTGTATAAAAGCGTATTTATGACCAGGTCTGGTAAAATCTGGTTAAAAACTGGAAAAGTGAGTACTTTTGCACAGTCAGTTCTATCTGCTCTCGGCTTAAGGATAGTTTGTGAGTAATCTTTCTCATTTATTGGTATACAATTTCAGAAACTTAGCCTGTTTTATGGGTTGAGAAATATCTCTTGTGTTTCAGTTTCAGCAAAGTACTGGCTAAATTCAGGTTAACAATATTCCTCTGTGAAACTATTCAGGTAAATGTAGCTGACTCTTGTAACTTGCTTTGATCGCTACTTCAACGAATGTAAGATAGCTGACATGAATACTCCTGTAAAAATGTAACGTCAGCCGGTCAGTCCCAGTTGTACCCGTATAATTACAGTGCCACAGAACTGATAGTGCTGTTTTTGCTAAACTTGGCTCTTTTTTTGAAATTGGACACCTTTTCCCTCATGTCTCTCCAAACAAGGCGGCTTGTGGAGACTGTGTTGATCTCCCATGTGATTTCCTCCCCCATTGCTGGACTCTCTCTGAGTAGTGGTGGATTGTCTTTCTCATCTGTAGGGGGCATTTCTCCATTTTCTCATGCTGTCCACAATAATCTGAAGGACCTATTCAGTAAAACGGACCTTTCTACACCCTTACACTCACTTTTAGTGCTCCAGATGGCATACTTCACAGCTTGACTGATGCACCGAGCCTTATTTAGACCATACGCGCCTACTAAAGGGCTTAACAGGTGATTTCAGCACCATTATTGCAGGTTTACTTTATTTAGTTGCTTAGCTACGCATGACTTGTAATACACCCTAGCTGCAAGAATATATTCATTCTTGTTGGTGGTACGCTCACAATAAAGGATGAAACTGAGTACTGTGTACAATGAGCAAGTGTGACCTTAGCTCCTTTAATAAGATTCCAAAGTGCAGGTACCTCGTGGGTGGCCTGCTTATATACCGTGGTGTAATACAGGTTACAAGGGGTTAAATACATAACATCACTTCCCCGTGAAGTCAATAGTACACTTATTTACAAAGTGAGACGATCTGGGGCTTTTCGCTCCCTTGTTGATCGTCTTGGTACAAATGTGGGTGTGGGTGAGTTGCTCAGTTCTTCACTGGGCTGCTGGGCATCCGGCCTTGCCGGGCTGCTGGAGATGGTGAGTTCGGCTTCGTGGTCAACCATGATGTCAGTTGCCACTTGTGTGTGTGTTGGAGGGTCAAAGTTGGTGGTGTCTTCTTCGGGTTGTTCATTGCTGTTGCTGAACCGCAATTTGATTTGATCCAAATGTTTTCTGTATGTTTGTCCATTGGCCAATTTGACCTAAAAAACACCCTACTCCCCTCTTTGGCTGTGACCGTGCTAGCGAACCATTTGGGACCATATCCATAATTGAGTACAAACACAGGATCATTGATCTCAATATCGCGTGACAAATTTGCGCGGTCATGATACACACTTTGTTGATGCTGCTTGCCCGCCACGTGATCATGGAGATCAGGGTGGACAAGAGAGAGCCTTGTTTTGAGCGCTCTTTTCATGAGCAGCTCGGCTGGGGGAACCCCGGTGAGCGAATGGGGTCTGGTACGGTAGCTGAGCAGCACTCGGGATAAGCCGGGTCTGCAGGGAGTCTTCCGACACATGTTTCAAGCTTTGCTTGATGGTCTGAACTGCCCGTTCTGCCTGGCCATTAGATGCAGGCTTGAACGGGGCAGATGTGATGTGTTTGATCCCATTGCGAGTCATGAATTCCTTGAATTCAGCACTGGTGAAGCACGGCCCATTGTCGCTGACTACGACATCAGGCAGGCCGTAGGCTTTCACTAGTGGACGTGGACGTGCTTACAGACATTATCGCACATTCAATCCATTTTGAATAAGCGTCCACGACAACCAAAAGCATTTTGGCTAGAAATGGGCCCGTGTGGTCCATGTGGATCCTCGACCACGGTTTGGAGGGCCACGACCACAAACTTAGCGGTGCCTCTTAGTGCATTGCTCAGTTCAGAGCAAGTGTTGCACTGGCGCACGCATGAGTCTAAATCTGAGTCGATGTCGGACCACCACACATGGGATGTGGCTATGGCTTTCATCATTACAATGATGGTGGGTGCTGTGCAGTTCACAAATGATCGTATCTCTGCCTTTCTTGGGCAAGACCACGCGATTGCCCCACAACAGACAGTCCACCTGCAGGGACATTTCGTCTTTGCGCCTGTGGAACGGCTTAATCGCCTCCTGCATCTCCGCTGGGACACTGGACCAGCTCCCATGGAGGACACAGTTTTTTACCAAGGACAGTAAAGGATCCTGGCTGGTCCAGGTCCTGATCTAGCGGGCCATAACAGGGGAATTCTCATTCTCGAACGCCTCCATGACCATGAGCAAGTCCGCTGGTTGTGCCATTTCCACCCCGGTGGTGGGCAATGGTAACTGACTGAGAGCATCAGTGCAGTTCTCTGTGCCCGGTCTGTGGCGGATTACATAATTGTATGCCGACAGCGCAAGCACCCATCTTTGGATGCGGGCAGAGGCATTGGTGTTAATCCCTTTACTCTGAGAGAACAGCGATATGAGCGGCTTGTGGTCAGTTTCAAGCTCAAACGTGAGGCCAAATAAGTACTGCCGCATTTTCTTTACCCCGTAAACGCACACCAGAGCCTCTTTCAACCATGCTGTAGGCCCTTTCGGCTTTGGACAAACTCCTGGACGCATACGTTACTGGTTGCAAGATCCCCGATTCGTTAGCCTGTTGTAACACACACCCGACCCCGTTGGCGATGCATCGCAAGCACACACTAATTTTTTACAAGGGTTATGCCGGACAAGCAGTTTGTTTGAACACAACAGATTTCTGGCTTTCATAAAGGCAGCCTCTTGTGAATTTCCCCATACCCAGTCATCTCCCTTGCGCAGTAGCACATGTAGGGGCTCTAGCAGGGTGCTTAACCCAGGTAGGAAATTACCAAAATAGTTAAGGAGTCCCAGGAACGAACGCAGCTCCGTCACGCTCTGTGGTCTCGGCGCGTTCTTGATGGCCTCTGTCTTGGCGTCGGTGGGTCTGATGCCGTCTGCTGCGATTCTTCTTCCCAAGAACTCGACCTCCTGCACCAGGAAAACACACTTCGAACATTTCAACCTGAGCCCCACACGATCCAACTGACTAAGAACCTCTTCCAGATTGTTCAAGTGCTCAATGGTGTCCCGACCTGTAACCAGTGTGCCGTCCTGGAAAACCACGGTGCGACTTTAGCAGGCTGTCCATGTTCCATTGGAACATTGCCGCAGCCGACCGAATCCCGAGCGGGCACCTGTTATAGATGAACAGAACTTTGTACGTGTTGATGCAGGTGAGGCCTGTTGAAGACTCCTCCAGCTCCTGCGTCATGTAGGCCGAGATCAGGTCCAGCTTGGTGAACGTCTTCCCTCCAGCCAGGGTCGCAAATAGGTCGTGTCTAGGGTAGCGGTACTGGTCCAGTAGCGAAAAATGGTTAATCGTTACTTTATAGTCCCCACAAATTCTAACCGTGCCGTCCTCTTTGTCCCAGTACTTAATTGGACTGGCCCACTCGTTGAATTCCACCGGCGCGATGACGCCTTCTCGCTGCAGCCTGTCCAGCTCAATTTCCACTTTCTCATGCATCATGTACGGTACCGCCCATGCCTTGTGGTGGATGGGTCGCGTGCCGGGAACCAAATGTATCTGCACTTCCACCCCCGAGAAGCTTCCAATGCCTGGCTCGAACAACAATGGGAACTTGCTCAGAACCTGGGCACATGAGGCATCGTCGACGGACAAAAGCGCCGGATGTCGTCCAGTTCCAGTGGATTTTTCCCAGCCAGCTTCTGCCTAACAATGTGGGGCCATTCCCTGGCACAATCCACGACGGGAGTTCGTGTACTGCTCCGTCATGGGAGACTTTGACTTCTGCACTGCCAATTACAGGGATTCGTTCCTTGGTGTAAGTCCTTAGTTTGGTGTGAATGGGGCTGAGCATGGACCTGTGTGCCTTTTTGCCTCACAGCCTGTCGAAGGCCTTTTAATCATTATGGACTGACTCGCACAAGTTTCATAGAAACATAGAAAATAGGTGCAGGAGTAGGCCATTCGGCCCTTCGAGCCTGCACCACCATTCAAGAAGATCATGGCTGATCATTCCTTCAGTACCCCTTTCCCGCCTTCTCTTCATATCCCTTGATCCCCTGAACCGTAAGAGCCATATCTAACTCCCTCTTGAATATATCCAACGAGCTGGCATCAACAACTCTCTGCGGCAGGGAATTCCATAGGTTAACAACTCTGAATGAAGAAGTTTCTCCTCATCTCAGTCCCAAATGGCCTACCCCTTATCCTAAGACTATGTCCCCTGGTTCTGGACCTCCCCAACATCGGGAACATTCTTCCCACATCTAACCTGTCCAGTCCCGTCAGAATCTTATACGTTTCTATGAGATCCCCTCTCATCCTTCTAAACTCCAGTGAATAAAGGCCCAATTGATCCAGTCTCTCCTCATATGACAGCCCAGCCATCCCTGCAATCAGTCTGGTGAACCTTTGCTGCACACCCTCAATAGCAAGAACGTCCTTCCTCAGATTAGGAGATGAAAACTGAACACAATATTCCAGGTGAGGCCTCACGAAGGCCCTGTACAACTGCATTAAGACCTACCTGCTCCTATACTCAAATCCCCTAGCTATGAAGGCCAACATACCATTTGCCTTCTTTACCGCCTGCTGTACCTGTGTGCCCACTTTCAGTGACTGATGAACCATGACACCCAGGTCTCGTTGAACATCCCCTTTTCCAAATCTGCCGCCATTCAGATAATATTCTCCCTTCGTGTTTTTGCCCCCAAAATGGATAATCTCACATTTATCCACATTATACTGCACCTGCCATGCATTTGCCCACTCACCTAACCTGTCCAAGTCACCCTGCAGCCTCTTAGCGTCCTCCTCACAGCTCACACCGCCACCCAGTTTAGTGTCATCTGCAAACTTGAAGATATTACACTCTATTTCTTCATTTAAATCGTTAATGTATATTGTAAAGAGCTGGGGTCCCAGCACTGAGCCCTGTGGCACTCCACTAGTCACTGCCTGCCATTCTGAAAAGGACCCGTTTATCCCGACTCTCTGCTTCCTGTCTGCCAACCAGTTCTCTATCCACGTCAGTACATTACCCCCAATACCATGTGCTTTGATTTTGCATACCAATCTCTTATGCGGGACCTTATCAAAAGCCTTTTGAAAGTCCAAATACACCACATCCATTGGTTCTCCCTTGTCCACTCTGCTAGTTACATCCTCAAAAAATTCCAGAAGATTCTTCAAGCATGATTTCCCCTTCATAAATCCATGCTGACTTGGTCTGATCCTGTCACTGCTTTCCAAATACACTGCTATTTCATCCTTAATGATTGATTCCAACATTTTCCCCACTACCGATGTCAGGCTAACCGGTCTATAATTACCCGTTTTCTCTCTCCCTCCTTTTTTAAAAAGGGTGTTACATTAGCTACCCTCTAGTCCATAGGAACTGATTCAGAGCTGATAGACTGCTGGAAAATGATCACCAATGCATCCACTATTTCTAGGGCCACTTCCTTAAGTACTCTGGGATGCAGACTATCAGGCCCCGGGGATTTATTGGCCTTCAATCCCATCAATTTCCCTAACACAATTTCCCGCCTAATAAGGATATCCTTCAGTTCCTCCTTCTCACTAGATCCACTGTCCCCAAGTACATTCGGAAGGTTATTTGTATCTTCCTTCGTGAAGGCAGAACTGAAGTATTGGTTCAATTGGTCTGCCATTTCTTTGTTCCCCATTATAAATTCACATGAATCCGACTGCAAGGGACTTACGTTTGTCTTTACTAATCTTTTTCTCTTCACATAATTTATAGAAGCTTATCCAGTCAATTTTTATGTTCCCTGCAAGCTTCCTCTCGTACTTTATTTTCCCCCTCTTAATTAAACCCTTAGACCTCCTCTGTTGAATTCTAAATATCTCCCAGTCCTCAGGCTTGTTGCTTTTTCTAGCCAATTTATTTGCCTCTTCCTTGGCTTTAACACTATCCTTAATTTCCCTTGTTAGCCATGGTTGAGCCACCTTCCCAGTTTTATTTCTACTCCAGACAGGGATGTACAATTGCTGAAGTTCATCCATGTGATCTTTAAATGTTTGCCATTGCTTATCCACCGTGAACCCATTAGGTATCCTTTGCCAGTCTATTCTAGCCAATTCACGCCTCATACCATCGAAGTTACCTTTCCTTAAGTTCAGGACCATAGTTTCCTAATTAACTTTGTCACTCTCCATCTTAATAAGGAATTCTACCGTATTATGGTCACTCTTCCCCAAGGGGCCTCGCAGAACAAGATTGCTAATTAGTTCCTTCACATTACACATCACCCAGTCTAGGATGGCCAGCTCCCTGGTTGGTTCCTCGACATATTGGTCTAGAAAACCATCCCTAATACACTCCAGGAAATCCTCCTCCACCGCATTGCTACCAGTTAGGTTAGCCCAATCAATATGTAGATTGAAGTCGCCCATGATTACTGCTGTACCTTTATTGCACACATCCCTTATTTCTTGTTTGATGCTGTTCCCAACCTCACTACTACTATTTGGTGGTCTATACGCAACTCCCACTAGCGTTTTCTACCCTTTGGAATTCCGCAGCTCCACCCATACCGATTCCACATCATCCAGGCTAAAGTCCTTCCTTACAATTGCATTGAATTCATCTTTAACCAGCAACGCCACCCCTCCTCCTTTTCCTTTCTGTCTATCCTTCCTAAATGCTGAATACCCTTGGATGTGGAATTCCCAACCTTGGTCACCCTGGAGCCATGTCTCTGTGATGCCAATCACATCGTATCCATTAACTACTATCTGCGCAGTTAATTCATCCACCTTATTCCAAATACTCCTCGCATTGAGGCACAGAGCCTTCAGGCTTGTCTTTTTTAACACACTTTGTCCCTTTAGAATTTTGCTGTAATGTGGCCCTTTTTGTTTTTTGCTTTGGGTTTCTCTGCCCTCCACTTTTACTATTCTCCTTTCTTTCTTTTGCTTCTGACTCCATTTTATTTCCCTCTGTTTCCCTGCATAGGTTCCCATCCCCCTGCCACATTAGTTTAACTCCTCCCAAACAGCACTAGCAAACACTCCCCCTAGGACATTGGTTCCGGTCCTGCCCAAGTGCAGGCCGTCTGGTTTGTACTGGTCCCACCTCCCCCAGAACCGGTTCCAATGTCCCAGGAATTTGAATCCCTCCCTTCTGCACTACTCCTGAAGCCACGTATTCATCTGAGCTATCCTGCGATCCCTACTCTGACTCGCACGTGGCACTGGTAGCAATCCTGAGATTACTACCCTTGAGGTCCTACTTTTTAATTTAACTCCTAGCTCCATAAATTCGTCTCGTAGGACCTCATCCCATTTTTAACTGTATCGTTGGTACCTATATGCACTACGACAACTGGCTGTTCACCCTCCCTTTTCAGAATGTCCTGCACCCGCTCCGAGACATCCTTGACCCTTGCACCAGGGAGGCAACATACCATCCTGAAGTCTCGGTTGCGGCCGCAGAAGCGCCTATCTATTCCCCTTACAATTGAATCTCCTATCACTATCGCTCTCCCACTCTTTTTCCTGCCCTCCTGTGCAGCAGAGTCGGCCACGGTGCCATGAACTTGGCTGCTGCTGCCCTCCCCTGATGAGTCATCCCCCTCAACAGTACCCAAAGCGGTGTATCTGTTTTGCAGGGGGATGACCGCAGGGGACCCCTGCATTACCTTCCTTGCACTGCTCTTCCTGTTGGTCTTCCATTCACTATCTGGCTGTGGACCCTTTACCTGCGGTAAGACCAACTCACTACACGTGATACTCACGTCATTCTCAGCATCGTGGATGCTCCAGAGTGAATCCACCCGCAGCTCCAGTGCCGCAATGCGGTCCGTCAGGAGCTGGAGGCGGATACACTCCCCGCACACGTAGTCGTCAGGGACACCGGAAGCGTCCCTAAGTTCCCACATAGTACAGGAGGAGCATAACACGTGTCCGAGCTCTCCTGCCGTGACTTAACCCTTAGATACACTTAAATTGGCAACAACAATGCTAAAAGTTTACTTACTGATATAGAAAAGAAAAAGGGAAATTTCTTACCAATCACCAGCCAATCACTTACCCCCCTTGGCTGTGATGTCACCTTTCGATTTCTTTCTACTTTTTTGCTTTCTCTCCCTGCAGCTTACCGGTAGGCCTCTCGACGCTGCTCCCGCCTCTCGCCGACTCCCTGGACTGCCCGACTGCTGAGCCTTTCTCGGCTGCTGTTCCTGCCTCCAGTTCCATTGATACTGGAATTCCATTCAGTTCAACTTTCAACATTATTGGTAGACATTTCGTAGTGAATGTGTGTACCCCGTACACTTCTGCCTCCTTTGTACGAGTCTCCAATTCACCGTGATCCACAGTGGATCGATTTTCCTCTGCAACGTGGTGGTTTGCAGGGTTTGCAGCTCGCCTGCACATTCGCTGGAGGTGTCCCATTGTTCCACAACCGTTGCACGCATAGTGCTTGAAGTGGCATTGATGGGGCCGATGATCACCCCCACAGCGCCAACAAGGTGTTAACTGCCTCGCATTAACGATGGATGGCGGACTCTGGGTCATCTGAGGTTGTGCAGCAGCCGGCGTGTCTGTTCTGCCATGTATATTTCTGCTCGAAACGACGTTACTTTATGCACAGTACTGGCTGAAACTTCTTTACTCTGCAAAATCTGTTTGGTGTTGTCGCTGGTGGACATAAATGCCTGGGCTATCGTTATGGCTTTACTTAGATTCGGAGTTTCAACAGTCAACAGTTTGCGAAGGATTGCCTCATGTCCAATGCCCAGTACAAAAAAGTCTCGAAACATTTGTTCTAGGAATCCCTCAAATTTGCACTGTCCTGCGAGGAGCCTTAGTTCGGCAACATAGCTCGTCACTTCCTGGCCCTCTGACCGTTGACATGTGTGGAACCGATAGCTCGCCATCAAAACACTTTCCTTAGGATTTAGGTGATCCCGGACCAGTGTACACAATTCTTCGTAGGATTTCTCTGTTAGTTTTGCTGGAGCTAGGAGATTCTTCATGAGGCCATAAGTTTTTTTCCCCCACAAACAGTTAGGAGGATCGCCCTTTGTTTGGCAGTGTTCTCGTCCCCTTCCGGCTCGTTGGCCACAAAGTATTGGTCGAGTCTCTCCACGAAGGCCTCCCAATCGCCCCCCCTTTGAGAACTTCTCCAGGATACCAACTGTTCTTTGCATTTTCACGCGGTTGTTCGTTACCTTGTCGCCAATTGCTACACTCACAATAAAGGATGAAACTGAGTACTGTGAACAATGAGCAAGTGTGACCTTAGCTTCTTTAATAAGACTCCAGAGTGCAGGTACCTCGTGGGTGGCCTGCTTATATACCGTGCTCCCAAGGGATGCTGGGATCCCTTGGGACTCTGAACAGGTAGGCCCTCTGGTGGTAGTGTACTACAGGTTACAAGGGGTTAAATACATAACAGTTGGGATCCCACTAGGCTCACTTTTCCCCAGTTATCTGTGCCGTTTTTTTGGGGCACGCCGCTTTTTTTGACATAAATTAAAATATCCAAGTTTCCCCAAAGTTTCTGCACCAGCGCAACTCAGTTACGATTTTTTTAGGTTAGTGTTTTTTTTGCATCATAGGAGTCGTAACCTGATGTTTGCGCCAGTTTTTCAGATTTAAGCAAGTTTGGCCAACTTACATTTTTCCTAGGACGGCGTATGCGACTACTGTGCACTTAAGATAAACCAGCGCACATTAAAAAAACCGGCGAAGAAAAAACGCCATTGTTTTTATGCAAAGTTTTGGAGGGAGTCAAGAAGACAAAGAATATGCATCATAGAAATGTAGAAAGATAGAAATTTACAGCGCAGAAGGAGACCATTTCGGCCCATCGTGTCTGCGCCGGACGACAAAGAGCCGCACGACCCTTCGTCACCTAGCTTAGTCATGAAGCTTAATTTTTTCAAACTCAAAAGGGAGAAAATGGAAGTCCATTGCAATTCTTTCATTTTAGATTTTTTTCAAAGTGCCATGCCACCACCGAACGTCTCCTCACCGGGCTCGAGGGTCGAAGCGTCGGCCGGCAAAATTGCTCCCTCGCCCAGGGGCTCGGAGCTCGGCTTCAAAAGAATCCCGGGGTAGGTGGAAGCCGAACTGAAGCGATGGGAACCCTTACACTATACAGCAGCTTCAAAAGAAGCCCCGGGGGTAGACACCGAGCCCCTCTGTCCGGGCGTGGGAGCGATTCTGCCGGCTGACCCTTGAGCTCGGTGAGGAGATGTTCGGTCAGTGGTGGGGTGGCACTTTGGAAAAAAAAATCAAAAATTAAAGAATTGCATTCGACCTTGTTGCCCCAAATATCCTCATTGTATGCCTAGCTTCCCATTCTAAGCAAGCCTATTGCGCATGTGCAGACCAAGGTGTGGTCCATACTAGGGCGTCGACCTTGGGGAGTGAGAGAGGAGAGAAGCTTTATCTTGGAAAACTACAATTTAATTATGCGGCAATATTGACAATGCCATACCTCGTGCAAGCCTGCATGATGGTGCTGCAGAGGAGATGATTGATTCGATGTCATTGCATGAGGAACCTCAGAGCACATAGGATGGTGGGCAGGAGGCCTTACCCACATCGGATATATCAAGACAGGCATTCATACCTGCACCTGAGTGATACAGACTGTGTGAGAAGGCTGCGTTTCTGCAAAGAAGTTGTAACTGAGATCTGTGAATTAGTAAAAGCAGACCTGCAACCTAGAAGCGTCAGGAGGACTACCTTGTCAGCTGAAGTGAAGGTTACAGCTGCACTTTCATTCTATGCATTTGGATCATTCCAGGCCACAACTGGGGATGTCTGCACCATTTTCCAACATGCAACACATATCTGCATTTGGCAGGAGACTGCTGCCCAGAGGAATGACTACATAAAGTTCCGCATGACCACCCAGGCAATGCGTGACAGGGCTGTGTGCTTTTCCAGGATTGCTGGCTTCCCAAAGGTACAGGGCTGCATTGATTGTACCCACATTGCCTTGCGAGCACCTTTGTAGGATTCCGAGATGTACAGGAACAGAAAAGGCTTCCACTCTGTGAATGTGCAGCTCGTCTGTGATGACATGCATTGCATCATGTCAGTTGATGCAAGGTACCCTGTGAGCACCCATGATGCGTTCATCCTACATGAGCGCTCTATCTGCCATGTTTCAGCAACAGCCAGACAGGCAGAGCTGACTGCTGGGAGACAAAGGGTATGGCCTCGCCACCTGGCTCATGACACCCCTACGCGTAACCCGGACAGAAGCTGACCGGGAATACAACATGTCGCACATTGTGACGCGCAGCATAATAGAGAGGACCATTGGCATCTTGAAACAGCGTTTCCGATGCCTGGACCATTCTGGAGGCTACTTGCAATACTCCCCTGAGATTGTCGGTCAGTTCACTGTTGTGTGCTGCATGCTGCATAACTTAGCCATCATGAAGCATCAGCAGCTGATAGGAGAAGACCCACCTGAGGCGAGAGTGGCTGATAATGAGGAGAAAGATGCAGATGACGAGGAGGAGGATGACGAGGAAGCCATGCAACTACCTGAACCCGGAGCACGATGGCGGAGAAGGGAGGGCCATTATGCCCCTTTAACGATTGCTCGAGCCTTGCGCCAGCAGCTCATCCGTGAACGCTTTGCTGCCTGAAGGCTCAGCGGCAACTATTCCACATGGACCATGTTTACTGTTTGGATTTGTTCCGTGATGTTGTTTTGTGTTAATGGAACAAATAATGGAAATGATTCTTCTTTAGTTCAAAAAGTTGTGTTAATAATGGAACACATAATGGAAATGATTCAGTTATAATTTAAAATATATTTTATTCAAAAGTTTAACACTTGTTTGTACTTAACTTTAATAAAAATATTCTTGTATCAAACTTTAAACTTTTCAGTTCAGCTCACTTACAAACTTTAAGATCACTGACAAACTTTTAAACTTGTAAATTTACATAACTTACAAAAAATTTTTAATTTGAGAACAGTTACAACAATAACAACAATAATAACAATAACAACAACAACAGCAGCAAAGAAAGGCTGCATCCATCTCTCCTCCACCTTATTCTAAGACCGCCTGCTGCACTTGATCTTGGTGACTCCACCCCTGCCCGCAGGCGGTGGCACAGTGTTTCTCGGGTTGGTACTAAGCTTATTCTTTTGAGTATCTCGAGTAATGCACACTTTTTGATGGGGGGGGGGGTATGGGCAGGCGGTAATGTGGAAAGCCCGGCTTGGGCCTCTTCAGAGGCTGGTCTGGGGATTGGAATGGGAGTGGCAGTTGATTACGTCAATGGCCGCGAGGTCTGGGCATGTTCCCTTATTGCAGCAGCTGACTCCAAAATTCCCTCCCTCATGTGCCCTGACAGTGTCCCAATTACTTGCGACATTTCCTCCCTCATGTGCCCAGATTGTGTTCCCATTTCTCATCAGAGTGTTGTTACTTCTCTCCGACAGTCCCGATACCTCATCACCCACCCCACTGATGGTGTCCAGGAGTGATCGTGTAAGGTCAATGCTCTCCGCACTCATTGCCATCATCTGAACCACATCTGTTAGATCCTGCACCTCAGGAGAGCGCTGTCGAGCTCGTCACCCTGGGTGTGCCTCGCTGCACTCCACGGGAATCCCCAGCCTCGGTCTGTGAGGAACCATGGAATGTCCCAACACTCGTACCAATCCTGAAAGGGCGAGGCATCTCAGTGGGCGGCACCTGCACCTCCTCCAGAGTGAGTACAACAGTGGGGGCTTCATCCATTCCCTCCCCCTGCCCCTCCCCCACCCCTCACCCCCATGCTCTTGGTGTGGAAGGTGGGATTGGAAGATGTTCTCCTCTTCAGGCTCATCCGCATCTGAATATTCTGCATCGTCTTCAGCCCTGTCAGGGTTGGCCTCAAGTTCTGAAAATTATAACAGAACAGACAAATGATAAGCAGCAGAGGAGGGGGCAGAGTGGGTGGCATGAGTAGGCTCACACAGCGCAGGCAGCAGGCTGATTTGAAGGACCACGATGAATGATAACACATTGCATCAACCGAATTGTAGCTGACTGAGACTGAAGCATGGCTAGCCCGCGCAGGACTTAACATTTAGCAAAGCCAGACTGTGGACTTTGCAGGACTTACCTCGAGTGTGGGCCCACTTGTGCAGTGGCGGTTGCTTTTCTCCAGGCAGGCCCCTTTAAAGCAGCGACCCTCTCTTCCAAGTGTGTCAGTGGGTGCAGATTTGCCGGGCCTCCTCCTGTTCAACTTCTTTCTCATTTTCTTCTGTGCCATTTTCTTCTGCAAAGATGAAAATATAACTTTTTCGAGAGGACATCTTTCTGCTGGCTGGGACATACAGATGGTTACATTTACAATTGCAATTCCATGAATTAATGAAAATATTACTTTCACTAACGACTTGACCAAGGTCCTGCCATTTCTTTTTGCACTGGCCTCCAGACCTCGGGGTGGTCACCATTGCACAGTAATCTTCTGCAAGTTGGTTCCAGCGTTTCTTCATTTCTTTTGGTGAAACTTTTATGTGACCTCTGCTGGTGTCCAGCTCATGGGTCTAGTGAGAAGGAGGAACTGAAGGATATCCTTATTAGGCGGAAAATTGTGTTAGGGAAATTGATGGGATTGAAGGCCGATAAATCCCCGGGGCCTGGTAGTCTGCATCCCAGAGTCCTTAAGGAAGTGGCCCTAGAAATAGTGGATGCATTGGTGATCATTTTCCAGCAGTCTATCGACTCGGGATCAGTTCCTATGGACTGGAGGGGAGCTAATGTAACACCTCTTTTTAAAAAAGGAGGGAGAGAGAAAACGGGTAATTGTAGACCAGTTAGCCTGACATCAGTCGCGGGCAAAATGTTGGAATCAATCATTAAGGATGAAATAGCAGCGCATTTGGAAAGCAGTGACAGGATCGGTCCAAGTCAGCATAGATTTATGAAAGGGAAATCATGCTTGACGAGTCTTCTGGAATTTTTTAAGGATGTAACGAGCAGAGTAGACAAGGGAGAACCAGTGGATGTGGTGTATTTGGACTTTCAAAAGGCTTTTGACAAGGTCCAGCACAAGAGATTGGTGTGCAAAATCAAAGCACATGGTATTGGGGGTAATGTACTGACATGGATAGAGAACTGGTTGGCAGACAGGAAGCAGAGAGTCGGGATAAACGGGTCCTTTTCAGAATGGCAGGCAGTGACTAGTGGAGTGCCGCAGGGCTCAGTGCTGGGACCCCAGCTATTTACAATATACATTAACGATTTAGATGAAGGAATTGAGTGTAATATCTCCAAGTTTGCAGATGACACTAAACTGGGTGGCAGTGTGAGCAGTGAGGAGGACGCTAAGAGGCTGCAGGGTGACTTGGACAGGTTAGGTGAGTGGGCAAATGCATGGCAGATGCAGCATAATGTGGATAACTGTGAGGTTATCCATTTTGGGGGCAAAAACACGAAGTCAGAATATTATCTGAATGGCGGCAGATTAGGAAAAGGGGAGGTGCAACGAGACCTGGGTGTCATGGTTCATCAGTCATTGAAAGTTGGCATGCAGGTATAGCAGGCGGTAAAGAAGGCAAATGGTATGTTGGCCTTCATAACAATGGGATTTGAGTATAGGAGCAGGGAAGTCTTACTGCAATTGTACAGGGCCTTGGTTCAGTTTTCATCTAATCTGAGGAAGGACATTCTTGCTATTGAGGGAATGCAGCGAAGGTTCACCAGACTGATTCCCGGGATGGCTGGATGGTCATATGAGGAAAGACTGGATCAACTGGGCCTTTATTCACTGGAGTTTAGAAGGATGAGGGGGGATCTCATAGAAACGTATAAGATTCTGACGGGACTGGACAGGTTAGATGCGGGAAGAATGTTCCTGATGTTGGTGAAGTCCAGAACCAGGGGACATAGCCTTAGGATAAGAGGTAGGCCATTTAGGACTGAGATGAGGAGAAACTTCTTCACTCAGAGAGTTGTTAACCTGTGGTATTCCCTGCCACAAAGAGTTGTTGATGCCAGTGCATTGGATATATTCAAGAGGGAGTTAGATATGGCCCTTACAGCTAAGGGGATAGAAACATAGAAACATAGAAAATAGGTGCAGGAGTAGGCCATTCGGCCCTTCTAGCCTGCACCGCCATTCAATGAGTTCATGGCTGAACATTCAACTTCAGTACCCCATTCCTGCTTTCTCACCATATCCCTTGATCCCCCTAGCAGTAAGGACTTCATCTAACTCCTTTTTGAATATATTTAGTGAATTGGCCTCAACAACTTTCTGTGGTAGAGAATTCCACAGGTTCACCACTCTCTGGGTGAAGAAGTTCCTCCGCATCTCGGTCCTAAATGGCTTACCCCTTATCCTTAGACTGTGACCCCTGGTTCTGGACTTCCCCAACATTGGGAACATTCTTCCTGCATCTAACCTGTCTAACCCCGTCAGAATTTTATATGTTTCTATGAGGTCCCCTCTCATTCTTCTGAACTCCAGTGAATACAAGCCCAGTTGATCCAGTCTTTCTTGATAGGTCAGTCCCGCCATCCCGGGAATCAGTCTGGTGAACCTTCGCTGCACTCCCTCAATAGCAAGAATGTCCTTCCTCAGGTTAGGAGACCAAAACTGTACACAATACTCCAGGTGTGGCCTCACCAATGCCCTGTACAACTGTAGCAACACCTCCCTGCCCCTGTACTCAAATCCCCTTGCTATGAAGGCCAACATGCCATTTGCTTTAATAACCGCCTGCTGCACCTGCATGCCAACCTTCAATGACTGATGTACCATGACACCCAGGTCTCTTTGCACCTCCCCTTTTCCTAATCTGTCACCATTCAGAATAAGTCTGTCTCTCTGTTTTTACCACCAAAGTGGATAACCTCACATTTATCCACATTATACTTCATCAAGGGGTATGGAGAGAAAGCAGGAAAGGGGTACTGAAGGAATGATCAGCCATAATCTTATTGAATGGCAGTGCAGGCTCGAAGGGCCGAATGGCCTACTCCTGCACCTATTTTCTATATTTCTTTGTGCCATCTGGCCTCAATCACAGTAACCAGTGCCTCCACTTAATCCTGTGAGAAATTCTTGGTCCTTGAGCCGTGTTGCATCTTGTATTGCAGCTCTGATTTTCCCAATGAGAATTAAAGTTCTCAGAGACAACTGGCTCTTTAAAAATGGCCGAATGCAGACCAGGAGCTGTACTGGGCATGTGCGCCCATAGCAGTCACATTAAAAAACGTTTTTCCCCCGCGCATGTGCAAAAGGGAGGGCATTGTTTTTTCGGCACAGACATTAGGCTCCACCCCCCCGAAGCTAAAGGACAGGCTGCGCGGCGCCAATTTTAAAAATTAGAACGGGGAAACTTGCAAGTTATTTTTCTGGAGTAGTTGTGTCCAAAAAAAACCAGGCGTAACTCTTGCAATACGCCAAAAAGCGGCATTGAGGAAAATTGAGCCCAGTATCTTAACGCCTTTCTTTGTGCTTCACGACTTACTGCTCTAGTTGTACCTTGCTGGTATCGGACTTAATTAGCTTTCTCTTGTGCTGTATCCTTATTGAATCTCTCAACACAGAAGCTGTTGTCTTGCTTTAAACTGTTGATTAGCTTAATCTTGTCTCAGGTGCGTGTCTGTTATGATCTTACACTTAAATTTGTTATTGTTGCAATATTGCTTTCCAGCTGTATGTGGTGTGATGATGACCTCTTTATTTATCTTTTTTTGCTGAGTTTTTGCCCGTGAATGTTGCAGCTATTGCTGGGTGTGACACAATTCCAAAAGCAACATTTTTTTTAATTAGAAAATTAGAAATAAGGAGGGAAGACACATGGAACGTTCTAATCCAAAGGACGATAGAGTTGTGAAATAAATTACCAGAGAAGGTCACTAAACCAGATAGTATGAAAGGATTCACTAAATACTTGTATAGAACCATGGTTATACCTGTACCACCGCAACTGTGCAGTTCAGATCTCCATATTATAAAAAGGATGTAGAGGCACTGGAGAAGGTGCATTTTTTTTTAACAAGGATACCAGAATTGGGAGAATCTACCTATCAGGAACATGCTGGGTGTCTTCTCTAGAAAAGTGAAGGCTGAAAGGTGACCTAATAGAAGACTTTAAAATTATGAAGAGGTTTGATAGGGTAGGTGTAGATAAAATGTTTTCAGTTGTTGGGGAGTCAAAAACTAGAGGCCATAAATATGAGATAGTCTCCAATAAATGCAGTCAGGAATTCTGGAGAGGCCTTTTTACTCAGAGTGGTTAGAATGTGGAACTCGCTACCACAAGGAGAAGTTGGGGCAAGTAGCATAGATGTATTTAAGGGGAAGCTAGATAAGCAAGTGTTTGGACCCACCACCATTCCTGGCCTGGAACTCCCACCCACTCATTGCGCCATCGGCAATTAGAACCAAATTCAAGCGCTCCCAAATCTACCCCTTCGATCCCTCTCCTCTCCACTCCCTTTGATCCCCTCTCCACCCCATCGATCCCCTCTCCTCTCCCGTCCCCTCTCTTCGATCCCCTCTCCCCCCTCGATCCCCTCTCCTCTCCCCTCATCGATCCTCTTTCCTCCCCCTCCCATTGATCCCCTCTCCTCCCCTCCTCCCTTCGATCCCCCCTCCCCCATCGATCCCCTCTCCTCTCCCGTCCCCTCCCTTCGATTCCCTCTCCCCCCTCGATCCCTTCTCCTCTCCCCTCATCGATCCTCTTTCCTCCCCCCTCCCATTGATCCCCTCTCCTCCCCCCCTTCCTTCAATCCCCTCTCCCCCCATCGATCCCCTCTCCTTTCCCCTCCCCCCCCCGCCATCGATCCCCTCTCCTCTCCCCTCCCCTCCCTTCGATCTTTTATTGCTGGTCTCCAGAGTGCCTCTCCAACCTGTGAAGCCTTCTTAAATACCTGTGCTCCCAAGGGATTATGGGATCCCTTGGGACTCCAGGGGATGAACCATCTGGTGGCTGTACATAGTAAATACAAGTCCACATATATAACAACATTCCCCCCCCCCCAAAGTCAATAGGGTAACTATTTACAAGTGAGTTGATCTGGGGCCCTTCTTGCCCTGGTTGATCGTCTCGTTGTGAAAGCTGGTGTTGTTGAATCATTTGTTGGGTCCTCGCTGGGCTGCTGTGTAGCTGGCCTTGCTGGACTGCCTGGTGTGTTGGGTCCTGCAGGGCTGCTGTGGATGTTGGGTTCTGCTTCGTGGTCAACCGTGGTGTCGGTTGCCACTGGTGTATGTATTAGGGGATCAAAAATGGTAGGGTCCAAGGTGGGTTGCTCAGGATAGTCCGTGAATCTGAGTTTGATTTGGTCCAAGTGTTTCCGGTGAATGAGTCCGTTTGAAAGTGTGACCCGAAACACCCTGCTCTCCTCTTTGGCCACGACAGTGCCGGGAAGCCACTTGGACCTTGTCCATAATTTAATACAAATACAAGATCATTGACTTCAATCTCGCGTGACACATTTCTGCTATCATGGTATGCACTTTGTTGAAGCCGCCTGCTCTCTATCTGTTCATGTAGATCAGGTTGAACTAACGAGGGCCTTGTCTTAAGTGCTCTTTTCATGAGCAGTTCAGCAGGTGGGATCCCAGTGAGTGAGTGTGGTCTCGTGCGGTAGCTAAGCAGGACTCTGGATAGGCGAGTCTGCAGTGAGCCTTCAGTTACCCTATTCAAGCCTTGCTTGATGGTTTGCACTGCTCTCTGCTTGACCATTGGACGCTGGTTTAAACGGGGCAGATGTGACATGTTTGGTCCTGTTCCGGTCATGAATTCTTTGAACTCAGCACTGGTAAAACATGGCCCGTTGTCGCTCACCAGGACATCAGGTAAGCTGTGTGTGGCAAACATGGCCCGCAGGCTTTCAGTGGTGGCAGCGGACATGCTAGCCGACATTATCTCACATTCAATCCACTTGAAGTATGCGTCTACAACCACAAGGAACATTTTACCCAAGAACGGGCCTCCATAGTCGACGTGTACCCTAGACCACGGTTTGGAGGGCCAAGACCATAATCTTAATGGCGCCTCCCTGGGTACATTGCTTAACTACGAGCATGTATTACATCTGTGATTACTCTAAGTCCGCATCGATGCCAGGCCACCACACGTGGGATCTGGCTATCGCTTTCATCATTACGATGCCTGGGTGGATACTGTGGAGATCATTGATGAAGGCGTCTCTGCCCTTCTTGGGGACCACTACTCGATTACCCCACAGAAGACAGTCTGCCTCTATAGACATTTCATCTTTGCGCGCTGGAACGGTTTTTCTCTTTTCCTGCATTTCCACTGGGACACTGGACCAGCTCCCTTGAAGCACACAGCTTTTGACTAGAGATAATAAGGGGCCCTGGCTTGTCCAGGTTTTGATCTGCCGGGCAGTGACGGGTAATTGCTCACTCTCAAATGCTTCCATAACCATGGCTAGATCTGCGGGCTGCGCCATTTCCACACCCCGTGGTGGGCAATGGCAGCCTGCTGAGAACATCAGCGCAGTTTTCTGTGCCTGGCCTGTGGTGGATGGCGTAGTTGTGTGCGGACAACGTGAGCGTCCATCTCTGGATGCGGGCCGATGCGTTGGTATTTATCCCTTTACTCTCGGAAAACAGGGATATAAGTGGCTTATGCTCAGTTTCCAATTCGAATTTTAACCCAAACAGGTATTGATGCATTTTCTTTACTCCATAGACACATGCTAACGCTTCTTTCTCAATCATGCTGAAGGCTCTCTTGGCCTTAGACAGACTCCTGGATGCATAAGCAACCCGGTTGCAGTTTCCTGAAATCATTAGCTTGTTGTAATACACACCCGATGCCATATGACGACGCATCACATGCTAGTACCAAACGCTTACATACAATCATACAACACAAGCAATTTGTTTGAGCATAACAATTTTCTCACTTTTACAAAGGCATTTTCTTGGCTTTTGCCCCATACCCATTCGCCCCCTTTTCGTACTAAGACATGTAGTGGTTCTAGCAGTGTGCTGAGACCCGGTAAGAAGTTACCAATGTAGTTTAAGCATCCTAGAAGAAACCGCATCTCCGTCACGTTCTGTGGCCTCGGTGCCTTCTCGATTGCCTCCGTCTTCGCGTTGGTGGGCCTGATGCCGTCCGCCGCAATCCTCCTTCCCAGGAACTCCACTTCAGGCGCCAGGAAAACGCATTTCGGGCGTTTTAACCTGAGCCCCACGTGGTTGAGTCGACTAAAAACCTCCTCCAGGTTCTGCAGATGCTCGACTATGTTCCGACCTGTGACCAAGATGTCATTCTGGAAGACCGTGGTGTGCGGGACCGACTTCAGTAAGCTTTCCATGTTTCTCTGGAATATCGCTGCCGCTGATTGGATTCCAAACGGGCATCTGTTGTAAACAAAAAGACCTTTGTGCATGTTGATGCAGGTGAGGCCCTTCGATGATTCCTCCAGTTCCTGCGTCATGTAGGCTGAAGTCAGATCCAGCTTCATGAACGTCTTTTCTCCCGCCAGCGTTGCAAAGAGGTCGTCGGCTTTTGGTAGTGGGTATTGGTCCTGCAGGGAGAAACGATTGATAGTTACTTTGTAATCGCCACAGATTCTGATGATGCTGTCTCCCTTGAGGCCTGGGACAATAGGACTGGCCCACTTGTTGAACTCGATCGGTGAAATGATGCCCTCTCGTTGCAGCCGATCTAGCTCGATCTCTACCCTTTCTCTCATCATGTACGGTACTGCTCTCACCTTGTGATGGATAGGTCGCACCACCGGAATTAGGTGGATCTGCACTTTTGCTCCTTGGAATTTCCCGATGCCTGATTCGAACAGCGAAGGAAATTTGTTTACACCCTGGGCACACGTCGTCCCAGTTCTAGCGTATCTTTCCCAGCCAGCTCCTGCCGAGCAGCGTGGGACCATTGCTCGGTACCACCCAGAGTGGTAGCTTGTGCACCGCTCCATCGTAGGAGACCTTTATGGTAGCACTGCCGATTACAGGAATCAGTTCTTTAGTGTAAGTTCTTAGTCTCGTGAGAACTGGAGTTAAGCCTGGTCTTGAGGCCTTGTTGCACCACAACCTTTCGAAAGTCTTTTTGCCCATGATGGTCTGGCTCGCGCCTGTGTCCAGCTCCATTGACACCAGGAGTTCATTTAGTTCAGCATTCAGCATTATCAGGGGATAATTCGTGGTGAATGTGTGCACCCCATGTACCTCTGCCTCCTCTATCTGAGGCTCTGGTTCATAGTGATCCTCCGTGGATCTGTCCTCCTCTGCAACATGGTGGTTTGCAGGTTTAACAGGCTTAGCAGCTCACCTGCACACTCGTTGGAGGGGTCCCATTGTTCCACAGCCCTTGCAAACATATGCTTTGAATCGGCATGAATGGAAACGATGATCACCTCCGCAGCGCCAACAAGGTGTTAATGGCCTTGCATTCATCATCCTTGATGGTAGACTCTGAGACATCTGCGGACGTGTAGCTGCAGGTATGTGTGACCTGCCCTGTATGTTACGATTCGAAAACAACATCACTTTGTTGACAGTACTTGTAGCAGCACTTTTGAGCTGAGAGATTTGCTTTGTATTGTCACTGGTAGCAATGAACGCCTTGGCCTTACTCAAGGTTGGCGTCTCTACATTCAAAAGCTTGCGAAGTATGGTTTTGTGGCCAATGCCAAGTACGAAATAGTCTCTGAGCATGTGCTCCAAATTTCCTTCAAATTTGCAATGTCCTGCAAGGCATCTCAGCTCGGCAACATAACTTGCCACTTCCTGGCCTTCAGACCTTTCGTACGTGTAGAACCGGTATCTCGCCATCAGAATGCTTTCCGTGGGGTTCAAATGCTCCCGGACCAGTGTGCAAAAATCGTCGTACGATTTCTCCGTGGGTTTTGCTGGAGGGAGCAGATTCTTCATGAGGCCTTACATTGGTGCCCCACAGATGGTGAGGAGGGATCGTTATATGTTTGGCAGCGCTCACTTCCCCATCTAGCTCATTGGCCATGAAGTATTGGTCGAGTCGCTCCACAAAAGTTTCCCAATTATCTCTCTCCGAAAATTTCTCCAGGATGCCCACTGTTCTCTGCATCTTTGGGTTCGCTATCTGTATCTCGTCGCCAGTTGTTGTGAATGGAGAAAGAGTCAGACTGAACACTGTGAGCTCAAAGTAAAGTGTGAGCTTAGTCTTTTATTGCAGGTCTCCAGAGTGCCTCTCAAACCTGTGAAGCCTTATTAAATACCTGTGCTCCCAAGGGATTATGGGATCCCTTGGGACTCCGGGGAATGAGCCCTCTGATGGCTGTACAGAGTAAATACAAGTCCACATATATAACAGCAGTAACCCGACTTTAGGTTGCTGGTTTGAACTTGCGTGCCTGGCGCAGGAAATCCCACCTTGCGGCTGTTACTGCCCCCAACTGGGGAGAAACGCAATTCCCCCCCAATCCCCCCCCCCCCCCCAGCCCCTGTCTCCGGTGGAGCATATTTCGGGAAAATTGCATTTGTGCAGCCCATAACTTTCTGTCATTAACTTTAATAGCTGGAAAATCATGGGCTCCATACTCGCAATTTCCTGATATGTGCTGCTCTTGATGGGCAAGGCTCTGTTAGGAGCATGCAATCCAGAAACTCACTTTAGAGATTTTTTTTAACAATTACGTTATACAAAATGTCAATGCTTTTTTTGGGTGTTGATACACTAGTGAACATGGTATTCCGTCCAGTGTGGAGGGATGGATATATTGCAGTACATGCGTGGTATTGCTCACTGACAAGGTTGAAGCTGTTCCCTCGTAAGTTGAGCAAGTTGCACAGGGACTCGGCTTGGATGACACATGGTCCCTGCGGGAGTTTAGAAGGATATTAAGAACTTTCCATTACTTCGTTGTTCACAGGCTTCCTTTTAGTGGGGCCCAGAAGTTGAGTAGAATACACTTACATCCTGAGAATCTTTAACACGTCGTTCTATCATTCAGCAGATTGGCACTTTCCATTCCCTGAAGCCTAAGCAGGATATTTGGAAATCAATAAAAGGAGCCTCTATTTGTCTGAAATGCTCATCTGATTGTTTTAACAATCAATACTTACAGCAGTAATGCAGTGGTATTTAAACCTGGGCATTAAAAGGACCAAAATAGAATTGAAAATGACAGCAACAACTTGTGTGTATATGTATAGCACGTTTACTGTAGTGAAACGTTCCAAGCCGCTTCATAGGAGTATTATGCAATAATAATTTGACACCGAGCCGCATAAGTAGAAATTAGGGCAGGTGACCAAAAACTTGGTCAAAGTATGTTTTAAGGAGCACCATGAAGGAGGCAAGAGAAGTAGAGAGGTGGCGAGGTTTAGGCAGGGAGTTCCAGAGCTTGGGTCCTAGGCAACAGAAGGCACAACCACCAATGGTTGAGTGATTATAATCAGGGATGCTCAGGAGAGATAATGCTTAGATTAATTTCTTTTCCTGCTCATTGAAGTGATTTTTTTCCCTCTCATTTGCAAAGTGGTCAATGGCAGTGACCTAGAAATTACTGCAGCTGAGCAGCATTGCTCAGTCCCCTGTTTTAATGGAGGCATTAACCCTTTTTAAAATAAATGGGCTGATGCCCAACATCGACATGGGAGATGGAGCAATATTACACGGACTTTCCGCAGAGGAGGACTAAGGGTTTAGAATTCAGCAGAGGAGGGTTTAATTAGGAGGGGGAAAATAAGAATATGAGAGTAAGCTTGCAGAGAACATAAAAACTGACTGCAAAAGCTTCTATTGCTATGTGAAGAGAGAAAGATTAGTGAAGACTAATGTAAGTCCCTTGCAGTCAGAATCAGGTGAATTTATAATGGGGAACAAAGAAATGGCAGACCAATTGAACAAATACTTGGGTTCTGTCTTCACTAAGGAAGACACAAATAACCTCCCGAAAATACTAGGGGACCGAGGGTCTAGCGAGAAGGAGGAACTGAGGGAAATCCTTATTAGTCAGGAAATTGTGTTCGGGAAATTAATGGGATTGAAGGCCGATAAATCCCCAGGGCCTGATAGTTTGCATCCCAGAGTACTTAAGGAAGTGGCCCTAGAAATAGTAGATGCATTGGTGGTCATTTTTCAACATTCCATGGACTCTGGAAGAAGGGAGAGAGAAAACAGGGAATTATAGACCGGTTAGCCTGACATCGGTCGTGGGGAAAATGTTGGAATCAATTATTAAAATTGTAATAGCAGCGCATTTGGAAAGCAGTGACAGGATCGGTCTGAGTCGGCATAGATTTATGAAAGGGAAATCATGCTTGACAAATCTAGAATTTTTTGAGGATGTTACTAGTAGAGTGGATAAGGGAGAACCAGTGGATGTGGTGTATTTGGACTTTCAAAAGACTTTTGACAAGGTCCCACACAAGAGATGAATGTGCAAAATTAAGGCACATGGTATTGGGGGTAATGTATTGAAGTGGATAGAGAACTGGTTGGCAGACGGGAAGCAAAGAGTAGGAATAAACGGGTCATTTTCAGAATGGCAGACAGTGACTAGTGGGATTCCGCAAGGTTCAGTTCTGGGACCCCAGCTATTTACGATATATATATTAATGATTTAGACAAAGGAATTGAATCTAATATCTACAAGTTTGCAGATGACACTAAACTGGGTGGCAGTGTGAGCTGTGAGGAGGATGCTAAAAGGCTGCAGGTTGACTTGGACAGGTTAGGTGAGTGGGCAAATGCATGGCAGATGCAGTATAATGTGGATAAATGTGAGGTTATCCACTTTGGTGTCAAAAACACAAAGGCAGCTTATTATCTGAATGGTGAAAGATTAGTAAAAGGGGAGTTGCAACGAGACCTAGGTGTCATGGTACATCAGTCATTGAAAGTAGGCATGCAGGTACAGCAGGCGGTGAAGAAAACAAATGGCATGTTGGCCTTCATAGCGAGAGGATTTGAGTATAAGAGCAGGGAGGTCTTACTGTAGTTGTACAGGGCCTTGGTGAGACCACACCTTGAGTATTGTGTTCAGTTTTGGTCTCCTAATCTGAGGAAATACATTCTTGCTATTGAGGGAGTGCAGCGAAAATTCACCAGACTGAATCTCGGGATGGCAAGACTGACATATGAAGAAAGGTTGGATCGACTAGGCTTATATTCACTAGAATTTAGAAGAATGAGAGGGGATCTCATAGAAGCATATAAAATTCTGACATGATTGGACAGGTTAGATGCAGGAAGAATGTTCCCGATGTTGGGGAAGTCTAGAACCAGGGGTCACAGTCTTAAGGATAAGGGGTAAGCCATTTGGGACCGAGATGAGGAGAAACTTTTTCACCCAGAGAATTATGAACCTGTGGAATTCTCTACCACAGAAAGTTGTTGAGGCCAGTTTGTTAGATATATGCAAAAGGAAGTTAGATGTGACCTTATGGCTAAAGGGATCAGGGGGTATGGAGAGAAAGCAGGAAAGGGGTACTGAGGTAAATTATCAGCCATGATCATATTGAATGGTGGTGCAGGCTCGAAGGGCCGAATGGCCTGCTCCTGCACCTATATTCTATGTTTCTATGTTTCCACCAGCAGGGATTTCTACATGAGTTAAACAAAGTCTGAACTGGAGATTTTAATGGTTGATTTCAAATCCGGACAATTGAATGATAGCAAGGTGGTGTTCATCCCGTCCCGAGATAGATTGCCTTGCTTCCATGTGACATTTTAGCTGATGATCCAGCCGGTGTGAATGAGTCACAATTGGCCCTGCAACTTGAACCCACTCGAACGCTGGTTGGAAGCCAAGCACTGAGCTGCTTACACTACTGGTCTGCGACCAGCATTTGCGCTTTGTCATTTCGGTTTTTCCTTTCCTATACCTAGGAATCGCTTAACAGCTTACCTGCTATTTGGTGTAGAAACAGCAGGGTACATTTTTGTCTTCGCCACTTTGGTGCTGCCCACCTCCTATAGCATAGTGGTTATGTTACTAGACAAGTAATCCAGAGGCCTGGACTAATAATCCAGAGACGTGTGTTCAAATCCCACCACGGCAGCTGACAGAATGTAAATTCAATTAAATAAATCTGGAATTAAAAAGCTAGTATCAGTAATGGTGACCATGAAACTACTGGATTGTCAGAAAAACCCAACTGGTTCACTGATGTTCATAAGGGAAGGAAATCTACCTCCCGCCCTTACCCGGTCTGGCCTATATGTGACTCCAGACCCACAGCAATGTGGTTGACTCTTAACTCCCCTCTGAAATGGTCTAGCAAGCCATTCAGTTGTACCTAAACCGCTACGCTAAAGTCAGCATTGTGTTGGAGTACCTTCATGGACTGCAGCGGTTCAAGAAGACCACTCACTACCACTTTCTCAAGGGCAATTAGGGATAGGCAATAAATGCCGGCCTTGCCAGCGACACCCACATCCCGTAAACTAATAAATAATTAAGCTGTGCCGCTTTCATTGCATTGAAATATGTGAGATGAAAATTGGGTGGTTTAAATAATGGGCAGCTGATTCACTCTGCCAGATTACTGCCCATGTGACAAAAATGAACATTTACCCCAGAAATTGGTAGAAACTGGCACAGCAGTCAGCATCTGGAAGAGAAAGGTTTAAGGCACCCATCTACATACCTTAACCAATCTTTCTTAAGGAATCAGTAGCGGGATCTTTGGAAAAGCATAATTCAATCACGCAGAGTCAGCATGGTTTTATTAAAGGGAAATCATGTTTGACAAATTTGCTGGAGTTTGAGGATGTAACGAGTAGGGTGGATAAGGGTGAACCAGTGGATGTGGTGTATTTGGATATCCAGAAGGCATTCGATAAGGTGCCACATAAAAGGTTACTGCACAAGATAAAAGTTCACGGTTGGGGGTAATTTATTAGCATGGATAGAGGATTTGCTAACTAACAGAAAACAGAGAGTTGGGATAAATGGGTAATTTTCTGGTTGGCAAACAGTGACTAGTGGGGTGCCACAGGGATCGGTGCTGGGTCCTCAACTATTTACAATCTATCTTAGTGATTTGGATGAAGGGACCGAGTGTAATGTAGCCAAGTTTGCTGATGATTAAAAAGTAGGACCTCAAAGGTAGTAATCTCAGGATTGCTACCAGTGCCACGTGCTAGTCAGAATAGGAATTGCAGGATAGCTAGGATGAATACATGGCTTGAGGAGTGGTGCAGCAGGGAGGGATTCAAATGCCTGGGACATTGGAACCGGTTCTGGGAAGGTGGGACCAGTACAAACCGGATGGTCTGCACCTGGGCAGGACCGGAACCAATGTCCTAGGGGGAGTGTTTGCTAGTGCTGTTGGGGAGGGGTTAAACTAATATGGCAGGGGGATGGGAACCTATGCAGGGAGACAGAGGAAGTAGAATGGAGCAGAAGCAAAAGATAGAAAGAAGAAAAGTAAAAGTGGAGGGCAGAGAAACCCAAGGCAAAAATCAAAAAGGACCACATTACAAAAAAATTCTAAAGGGGAAAAGTGTGTCAAAAGGACAAGCCTGAAGGCTCTGTGCCTCAATGCGAGGAGTATTCGTAATAAGATGGATGAATTAACTGCGCAGGCAGCTATTAACGAATATGATATAATTGGCATTACGGAGACATGGCTCCAGGGTGGCCAAGGCTGGGAACTCAACATCCAGGGGTATTCAACATCCAGGAAGGATAGACAGAAAGGAAAACGAGGCGGGGTAGCGTTGCTGGTTAAAGAGGAAATTAATGCAAAAGTAAGGAAGGAGATTAGTTTGGATGATGCGGAATCTGTATTGATGGAGCTGCGGGATTTGAGTATAGGAGCAGGGAGGTTTTACTGCAGTTGTATAGGGCCTTGGTGAGGCCTCACTTGGAATATTGTGTTCAGTTTTGGTCTCCTAATCTGAGGAAGGACATTTTTGATATTGAGGGATTGCAGTGAAGGTTCACCAGACTGATTCCCGGGATGGCAGGACTGACATATGAGGAGAGACTGGATCGACTGGGCCTGTATTCACTGGAGTTTAGAAGAATGAGAGGAGATCGCATAGAAACATATAAAATTCTGACGGGACTAGACAGGTTAGATGCAGGGAGAATGTTTCCAATGTTGGGGAAGTCCAGAACTGGGGGACACAGTCTAAGGATAAGGAATAAGCCATTTAGGACTGAGATGAGGAGAAACTTCTTCACTCAGAGAGTTGTTAACCTGTGGAATTCTCTACCACAGAGAGTTGTTGATGCCAATTCATTGGATATATTCAAGAGGGAGTTAGATATGGCCCGTACGGCTAAAGGGATCAAGGGGTATGGAGAGAAAGCAGGAAAGGGGTACTGAGGTGAATGATCAGCCATGATCTTATTGAATGGTGGTGCAGGCTCGAAGGGCCGAATGGCCTACTCCTGCACCTATTTTCTATGTTTCTATGTTTCTATGAATCTGTATCGGTAGAGCTGCGGAATACCAAATGGCAGAAAACACTAGTAGGAGTTGTGTACAGACCACCAAACAGTAGTAGTGAGGTTGGGGACAGCATCAAACAAGAAGTTAGGGATGCATGCAATAAGGGTACAGCAGTTATCATGGGCGACTGATCTACATATTGATTGGGCTAACCAAACTGGTAGTAATACGGTGGAGGAGGATTTCCTGGAGTGTATTAGGGATGGTTTTCTAGACCAATATGTCGAGGAGCCAACTAGAGGGCTGGCCATCCGAGACTGGGTGATGTGTAATGAGAAAGGACTAATAGTAATCTTGTTGTGCGAGGCCCCTTGGGTAAGAGTGACCATAATATGGTAGAATTCTTTATTCAGACGGAGAATGACACAGTTAATTCAGAGACTAGGGTCCTGAACTTAGGGAAAGGTATCTTCGATGGTATGAGACATGAATTGGCTAGAATAGACTGGCGAATGATACTTAAAGGGTTGACGGTGGATAGGCAATGGCAAACATTTAAAGATCACATGGATGAACTTCAACAATTGTACATCCCGGTCTGGAGTAAAAATAAAACGGGGAAGGTGGCTCAACTATGGCTAACAAGGGGAAATTAGGGATAGTGTTAAATCCAAGGAAGAGACATATAAATTGGCCAGAAAAAGCAGCAAACCTGAGGACTGGGAGAAATTTAGAATTCAGCAGAGGAGGACAAAGGGTTTAATTAGGAGGGGGAAATAGAATATGAGAGGAAGTTTGCTGGGAACATAAAAACTGACTGCAAAAGCTTCCATAGATATGTGAAGAGAAAAAGATTAGTGAAGACCAACGTAGGTCCCTTGCAGTCAGAATCTGGTCAATTTATAATCGGGAACAAAGAAATGGCAGACCAATTAAACAAATACTTTGGTTCTGTCTTCACAAAGGAAGACACAAATAACCTTCCGGAAATACTAGGGGACCGTGGGTCTAGCGAGAAGGAGGAACAGAAGGAAATCCATATTAGTCAGGAAATTGTATTAGGGAAATTGATGGGATTGAAGGCTGATAAATTCCCAGGGCCTGATAGTCTGCATCCCAGAGTTCTTAAGGAAGTGACCCTAGAAATAGTGGATGCATTGGTGATCATTTTCCAGCAGTCTATCGACTCTGGATCAGTTCCTATGGACTAGAGGGTAGCTAATGTAACACCGCTTTTTAAGAAAGGAGGGAGAGGGAAAATGGGGAATTATAGACCTGTTAGCCTGACATCAGTAGTGGGGAAAATGTTGGAATCAATTATTGAAGATGGAATAGCAGAGCATTTGGAAAGCAGTGACGGGATCGGTCCAAGTCAGCATGGATTTATGAAATGGAAATCATGCTTTACAAATCTTCTAGAATTTTTTGAGGATGTAATTAGTCGAGTGGACAGGGGAGAACCAGTGGACATGGTGTATTTGAACTTTCAAAAGGCTTTTGACAAGGTCCCACACAAGAGATTGGTGTGCAAAATTAAAGCACATGGTATTGGGGGTAATGTATTGACATGGATAGAGAACATGTTGGCAGACAGGAAGCAGAGAGTCGGGATAAACGGGTCCTTTTCAGAATGGCAGACAGTGACTAGTGGGGCGCCGCAGGGCTCAGTGCTGTGACCCCAGCTATTTACAATATACATCAATGATTTAGATGAAGGAATTGAGTGTAATATCTGCAAGTTTGCAGATGACACTAAGCTGGATGGCAGCGTGAGCTGTGAGGAGGGTGCTAAGAGGCTGCAGGGTGACTTGGACTAGTTGGGTGAGTGGGAAACTGCATGGCAGAAGCAGTTTAATGTGGATAAATGTGAGGTTATCCACTTTGGAGGCAAAAACACGAAGGCAGAATATTATCTGAATGGCGGCAGATTAGGAAAAGGGAAGGTGCAAAGAGACCTGGGTGTCATGGTACATCAGTCATTGAAAGTTGGCATGCAGGTACAGCAGGTGGTGAAGAAGGTAAGTGGCATGTTGGCCTTCATAGCTAGGGCATTTGAGTACAGGAGCAGGGAAGTCTTACTGCAGTTGTACAGGGCCTTGGTGAGGCCTCAGCTGGAATATTGTGTTCAGTTTTAGTCTCCTAATCTGAGGAAGGATGTTCTTGCTATTGAGTGAGTGCAGCGAAGGTTCACCAGACTGATTCCCGGGATGGCAGGACTAACATATGAAGAGTAACTGGATCGACTGGGCCTGTATTCACTGGAGTTTAGAAGGATGAGAAGGGATCTCATAGAAACATATAAAATTCTGATGGGACTGGACAGGTTAGATGCAGGAAGAATGTTCCCGATGTTGGGGAAGTCCAGAACCAGGGGACACAGTCTAAGGATAAGGGGTAAGCCATTTAGGACCAAGATGAAGAGAAACTTCTTCACTCAGAGAGTGTTAACCTGTGGAATTCTCTACCGCAGAGAGTTGTTGATGTCAGTTCATTGGATATATTCAAGAGGGACAAATATGTGAAAACCTTATGGAGCCTAACACAATGGCATACATCAATGCACTTTGGGCACCTAATGGTTACTGTTAATTCACTTATTCAGCCACTTCTCAATAGCTGATTCATGGGCTAGTGTAACTGCTGAGGAAATGTACTCTTCGCGCTGAAAACATGTACCATCCCATCAGCTTCCAACCCTAAATGAAAAGTAGAGAGATCTGAACTGTGGGGGATGATGTAAAGTTCTTAAAATCATTATTTATCTTACCGTTTTGGTACATCTGGCATACAAAAGAAATCTCTTCCTCCTCCTTCACAGATGCTCCAATTTGGAGACCATAAATGTAATTCAGTGTAAAACACATACATTTTATTTGAAAGACTTTCTTCCCTTTGTTGGGAAACCTAGATGGAGGGTTAAAACTCCATCGAATCTCTGACCATCATTTTCCAATCCTCTCTGGCTACAGGTGTGGTGCCGCAGAACTGGAAGGCTGCTAACATGGTACCTTTGGTTGAAAAGGGAGAAAGAGATAGACCGAGAGATTACAGGCCAGTCAGCCTAACCTCAGTGGTGGGGAAGTTATTGGAAAAAATTCTGAGAGACAGGATAAATCTTCATTTAGAAAGACAGGGATTTATTGGGGACAGTCAGCATGAATTTGTTAAGGGAAAGTCATGTCTGACTAACTTGATTGAATTTTTTGAGGAGGTACCAAGGAGATTCGATGAGGGTAGTGCGTTTGATGTAGTGTATATGGATTTTAGCAAGGCTTTTGATAAGGTCCCACATGGTAGACTGGTCACAAAAATAAAAGCTCATCGGATCCAAGGCAAAGTGGCAAGTTGGATCCAAAATTGGCTCAGAAGCAGGAAGCAAAGGGTAATGGTTGATGGATGTTTTTGTGACTGGAAGGCTGTTTGCAGTGGGGTTCCACAGGGCTCAGTCCTGGATCTCTTTAAATCTATGCCTCCTATGCTTTTTGTGATATATATCAATGATTTAGACTTGAATGTAAGGGTATGATTAAGAAATTTGCAGATGATACTAAAATCAGCTGTGTGGTTGACAATAAAGAAGAAAGTAGACTGCAGGAGGATATCAATGAACTGGTCAGGTGGGCAGAACAGTGGCAAATAGAATTCAATCTGGAGAAGTGTGAGGTAATGCATTTGGGGAGGGCTAACAAGGCAAGGGAATAAACTTTAAATGGTAGGTCACTGAGAAGTGTAGAGGAACAAAAGGACCTTGGAGTGCATGTCCGCAGATCCCTGAAGGTAGCAGGCCAGATAGATAAGATGGTTAAGAAGGCATACGGAATACTTGCTTTTATTAGCCGAGGCATAGACTACAAGAGCAGAGAGGTTATGCTTGAACTGTACAAAACACTAGTTAGGCCACAGCTAGAGTACTGCATGCAGTTTTGGTCACAGCATTACAGGAAGGATGTGATTGCACTGGAGAGGGTACAGAAGAGATTTACGAGGTTGTTGCCTGGACTGGAGAATTTTAGCTATGAGGAAAGATTGGATAGGCTGGGTTTGTTTTCTTTGGAACAGAGGAGGCTGAGAGGAGACCTTATTGAGGTGTATAAAATTATGAGGGGCCTATTTAGAGTGGATTTCCCTTAGCAGAGAGGGGTCAACATACAGGAGGCATAGATTTAAAGTAATTGGTAGGAGGTTTAGAGGAGATTTGAAGGGAAATCTTTTCACCCAAAGGGTGGTGGGGGTATGGAACTCACTGCCTGAAAGGGTGATAGAGGCAGAAAACCTCACCACTTTTAAAAAGTACTTGGATATGAACTTGAAATGCCGTAAGCTGAAAGGCTCCGGAGCAAGAGCTGGAAAGTGGGATTAGGCTTTGTCGGCCGAAATGGGCCGAAATGGCCTCCTTCCGTGCTGTAAATTTCTATGATTCTATTCTATGATGTTCTTAAACTGCAGTTTCCTCCATTTAAAACTTCAGAATAGAATTTCTTACAACGTGCATGGTCAGGATATGATGTAAAAAATGAGGAATTATATTGAATATACTGATAGACATTGAAATATCACCAAATTGTCTTGTCCATTGCATTCTATTCATTCTGTTATTTTGTTTAATTACCGCAGACTTTAAACATGGAGGCTTTGGACCGGATGCTAAATTACTATTTTGTTTCATGGTTTGGACCAAGAGGTAAGTTTGAATTGTTGATATGGCGCATATATGGGTTATTTTGTAATGTAAGTGTTTCAACAGGAGTGCAATTAATATTTTCACTCTACATCACAAGCTGTGTAACGTCATTATGTAAGCATTAATCGAGCTGATGGCACAGTTGGCGACAGTAATGTACATCTTATGAGTGCAGTTATTTTAATGGGTGACCCTTCAGCTGTACTAAATTTGAACACAAATAATTAACAAACAGTGGCTGAGAAGAATTATGCTCGGCATACTAATTGGCATGGTCCCGATGAAGTTTTTTTTTAATATGGCCAGAAATTCCAGGCAAGTTTTTTTTTAAGTTGGATAACATTAGAGTTGTCATTGTCCAATTTGCCTAAAACAATTTTACACATGCTTTTTTATTCCCAGAAATTTCCCAGTATTAATTGTCCGCGGAACTTTGGGAGGTACCTTCAGTGGAGGTGCCCTCTTATTAACCCCAGAATGAAGTAGTTTATAAGCCATAGTATCATGGGATAATGCCCTGTCATTCCCCTCAAGGAGACTTGCAGATGACTTTATGGCATCTGAACGGCAAAATCTGAGGGTGGTACAAACGGGAACTGCTGGACTTGCATAAATGTGTGCAGCATATCAACAAGAGGGATGAGCTGTGGCCAGCAGAACTGTGAAACTTTCCACAGTGTATGCACTCCCCCGTGCAGGTGGTGGAGTCCATTTTGCATATCCTGCACAACCTTATCTAATTAATGTCTGATGTATGATCGGCTAAATATTCCCTCTTGAGAATTATTAGATTGAGAAACTAAAGGGACAGCGGCGAGGAATTCTTGCTGCAGCTTGCTTTCCTAACGTCTCATGGAGCTATCCCTGCATAGACCTCAATGTTGGTCTTGGGTCTCAGCTCTGATGCTTACCTTGGAGTATGCAGAAAGTTACCACCGTATCATATTAAGACAGTTTTGAACATCAAATGAGACTGTGTTGTGTTTATAGATTAAGAAAAAGAAACTGATTCTGGACTAAGGACAAGTGCTTGATGGGACATGTGTGCTATATATTACTGCCATATATATTAGGGGATGAAGAACGATAACAGCTAAGACTGTCAAGAACAAAGTAATAGAGGATGGTTTGATGAATTAACATATCCGACACCCGTGTCAGTACAGAGGCTGAGTCTCTTGCTTCGCAAGATGGCTTGTCAAAGCCCCATGTTTCCTCTGCCCATATTATGTTCCTTCTTTGGCGCCTTGTGTCTTCCATTGTTGCTATTTTGATGAGTTTTTAAATACACTTTTTCTGGAGCGACATGTCAGATTGTTCGTACAATTTCATCAGGCCTCAGCTGTACATGAGACTTCTGAAATCATTTTTTGTTGTTGTTGTTGCGTCAGCAATAACTTGCCAACCATTTTAATTGTCCCGAGTGGTAGCAATTTCATTTGTGGTGTCTTAAAAATAAATGCTGTGATTTAAAATTTGTCCTGCAAGAGTTTTTAGAACCATTGCGCAGTATGTAGGTCTCAGCCACCCGCCGGGTGTTTAATTTTCTGTTGTTTACCACCTTTGTCGAATGGAAAAAAGTTATGCATTGATCAGGTGCTATAACTCTGCAGTGCTGAGGTGATCATTTTAAATCATTACCACTGGCTTCTGATGGGTTATCTTATTTTCCCACAAATTTCCACCACCAGAATCTTCAGTTTCCTTATTGTGTATAATACAGTAGAGAATGCTGAACGGATCCTTTGAAGCCTAACTTGTCTAAACTCTGTCCAAAGTGCCTTTCAGTCTGCCTGGACTATGTTTTTCAGATTCCCTGTCTACAGATCAACTTTTATTATTTTGGTGGTTTTCCTGTCGACACTCGTGTGTTAATCCACCAAGAGAATTAAAAGAACCATTGATCTGATGATATTCAAGGTTACATAAGAAATAGGATCAGGAGAGTTGGTCACAGCCCCTCGAGCCTGCTCCGCCTTTCAATAAGATCATGGCTGATCCTCTACCTCAACTCTACTTTACTGCCCAATCCCTATGGGCTCAAATTTCCCCATGAGTTGCACAGTTTTTTTTGGTGTAACTTGATTTTTCTGGTGTATCTTTTAAGTTGCAAATATGGCCATTTAATTTGCGCCAGTGTAAGTGAGTTAGGTTTTTTGTTAGGTCAGTTTTTTTTTTCAAGAGGGGGCATTCCCAGGTACTTACACCATTTATGCCAATTTGGCCAGAAAAAAGTTGTACTTATTGTGTCTGTAGGCACCTTGTAAATGACTCCACGAGGCAGGGTTATGGTACTTAAACTGTGAAGACTGCAGTCCTTTATTGTAGCTCCTAGAGTGAGGACACCAAGAGGTGAGCTCCCTTTTATACTGGGTTACCTGCAGTGTGCAGGTGACCCTTAGGTCTCCAGCAGCACCCTCTGGTGTACAGGCAAGGTGTATGCAGAGTGAAGGTACATTCAGTATTACAGTACATCATAACATTACATCATAACATTGTAGGCATGCATACATAACAACACTATCCCCCTAAGCATTTTTCAAGTCCTTACTGTCTGGGGAGGTGACCAGTTGTGGGTTGAGGGAGGTTGTGGTGAGGGTTGTGTGGGTGCCAGATTTGGCCTCACACATTTTCACCCCCCCCCCCCCTCACATACAGACCATGTGGATGTCACTGTTGTGGAATCCCTCAGGGGGGGAGCCAGCACAGCAGTGGGTAGGGTACAAACTCTGTAGAGTGGTTAATTGTGTGGTGGTGGGCAGGGCCACAAAGCTGTGTGGGCTCCTTGTCCTCCATTTGTGATGAAAGTCTGGTCATCCCAGGGTCCGCCAGGAAAGCTGGAGGGTACTGGCCTCTCGCTCCTGGTGTTGGCCCTGGTGGCCAGGGGGTGTAGGGCCGATCTGGGGCAGGTTGCCATTGGTGGTGGCAGTGCTGTCCATTGACCGCTGTCCCTGCAGTGGGTCTGCTCCCACTGTGTGTGTGTGTGAGCCCTTCCTGGGGCATCACATTTGTCCCAAAAGTCCAGGCTACATGGTCAGGTAGCCCGCTGGACCTGGCGGTCTCCCACGGGGGGATTCCTCTGGCATTTACATTGTCCCTGTAGAACCTCGTGTCCTTTAACAGTCTAACTGTATACATGACACATTGGTTCCGATCACACATAGTCAAGTCTACATTGTTAACTCTCTTTACATTGTTGATTACAACATTTACATCACTTTCTTGTATCTCGGTCTCTCCATACATGGTTACATTTATCATTTTAAGATTTCTATCATCATCATTAGGCATTACAAACTTGTTCTTAACCTTACTTACACAAGTATTCATTACATTTTTCTCATCAGTTACTCCAGCATCACAATTCAACGTTACATTAGCATACCTGCATTCGCTAATTGCACTTTTAACTTTAAAGTCCTTGTCATCTTTAGAGTGAAACTGTCCCTTTAACTTCTCTGGGTTACTGGTCTCCTTTAAGGGGGCCTTCCAGTCCGGTTCGCCGCTCGGTGCCACGTGTCGCTCCTCCAACGCTGCCCCTCGTGGTCTGGTCGCGGCTATTTTGATTTTAAGTTCTTCTCCTCGTGGTGCGGCCGCAATCTACTGGCTCTCCTCCAGGTAGGCTGTGGTGATCTTTTCCTTCTCAGGTTCGGCCACAGACGTTGGGACTTCACTTTTTTCGACAATTTTCTTCCCTTGGAGTTCTGCCACAGCCCGGAAGGTGAAGTCTGGATGTTCAGTTTTGATGATTTCGCCATGGTGTTGTGAAGTCTTTGCCACACAGTCGAGCTGTACGGTAGGATTTCTAGTTGCAGCGATGGATCCATGTTCGGGACTGAGTGCGATGTGGATTGCTGGGGCCCGGAGGCCGTCGTCACTTCGACCGACTTGGACACGTTTCATCCAACTTCTTCCCAGCAGCGTTGGACCATCGCCGGCAATGCTCCAGAGGGGGAGTTTGTTCATCACGCCGCCCTGGGAGACCTGGTCATCCATGCTGCCAACGACTGGGATTTTGCCTTTGGTGTAGTTGAGCAACTTCGCTTGGACAGGAGACAGTTTTGGTCGTTTGACGGGATTGATCCAAAGTTTTTCAAAGGTCATCTGGCTCATCAAAGACTGGCTCGCCTCTGTGTCGATCTCCATCGAAACTGGAACTCCGTTGATGTCGACTTCCATCTTCCACGGGGAGCTTTCGGTGGAGCAGATATAAATTCCATACACTTCTTCCAGGGGTTGAGCACCCTCGTCATTAAGGAAGAAATAGCGGGATATCTAGATAGGAATAGTGCAATCAAGCAGACACAACATGGATTCATGAAGGGGAAATCATGTTTAACTAATTTACTGGAATTCTTTGAGGATATAACGAGCATGGTAGATAGAGGTGTACCGATGGATGTGGTGTATTTGGATTTCCAAAAGGCATTCGATAAGGTGCCACACAAAAGGTTACTGCAGAAGATAAAGGTACGCGGAGTCAGAGGAAATGTATTAGCATGGATAGAGAATTGGCTAACTAACAGAAAGCAGAGAGTCGGGATAAATGGGTCCTTTTCGGGTTGGCAATCGGTGGTTAGTGGTGTGCCACAGGGATCGGTGCTGGGGCCACAACTGTTTACAATATACATAGATAACCTGGAAGAGGGGACAGAGTGTAGTGTAACAAAATTTGCAGATGACACAAAGATTAGTCAGAAAGCGGGTTGTGTGGACGACACAGAGAGGCTGCAAAGAGATTTAGATAGGTTAAGTGAATGGGCTAATGTTTGGCAGATGGAATACAATGTCGGAAAATGTGAGGTCATCCACCTTGGGGAAAAAAAGCAGTAAAAGGGAATATTATTTGACTGGGGAGAAATTACAACATGCTACGGTGCAGAGGGACCTGGGGGTCCTTGTGCATGAATCCCAAAAAGTTAGTTTGCAAGTGCAGCAGGTAATCAGGAAGGCGAATGGAATGTTGGCCTTCATTGCGAGAGGGATGGAGTACAAAAGCAGGGAGGTCCTGCTGCAACTGTACAGGGTATTGGTGAGGCCGCACCTGGAGTACTGCGTGCAGTTTTGGTCACCTTACTTAAGGAAGGCTATACTAGCTTTGGAGGGGGTACAGAGACGATTCACTAGGCTGATTCCGGAGATGAGGGGGTTACCTTATGATGATTGATTGAGTAGACTGGGTCTTTACTCGTTGGAGTTCAGAAGGATGAGGGGTGATCTTATAGAAACATTTAAAATAATGAAAGGGATAGACAGGATGGAGGCAGAGAGGTTGTTTCCACTGGTCGGGGAGACTAGAACTAGGGGGCACAGCCTCAAAATACAGGGGAGCCAATTTAAAACCGAGTTGAGAAGGAATTTCTTCTCCCAGAGGGTTGTGAATCTGTGGAATTCTCTTCCCAAGGAAGCAGTTGAGGCTAGCTCATTGAATGTATTCAAATCACAGATAGATAGATTTTTAACCAATAAGGGAATTAAGGGTTATGGGGAGCGGGCGGGTAAGTGGAGCTGAGTCCACGGCCAGATCAGCCATGATCTTGTTGAATGGCGGAGCAGGCTCGAGGGGTTAGATGGCCTACTCCTGTTCCTAATTCTTATGTTCTTATGTTGGTATGTTCTTATGTAAGTCTCAGAAAGCTTCACCCCATTGTGGGATTTTAATTTTTTGAGTGGTAGGATAGTTAAAAAGAATGTATTCCAATTCAATATAAATGGGATGAAAATCCATTATTGTAAATTGCACTAAATTGGCTGCTCAACCAAACAAAAAAGTGGTACTTTGGGAGTGTGAGGATGGCTCTTGGGTACCTGAAAATTTTGTAGATAATTATACAAACTACTGATGCACTGCAGACATTGCAAAGTCCACAGTAGTAGCTTAGATCTTTTTTTAAATTTGGGATCAGTGCTTTCTTCAAATGTTACTGCCATGAGTGAAATTGCTTGCCAATGCTGCTTGTGTGTGTTATTGATGGTGCTTCTGTGGTTAGCATTCCTGTCCAGTTCCTTGTATTGTCTAGATAAAAATAAAATAAAACTACTAATGCTGGAGATCCAAAATACAGGTAGAGCATCTGAAGAGTGAAAATACACATTTTCAGCCCTATAGCCAACATATTCTTGCTATTGAGGGAGTGCAGCAAAGGTTCACCAGACTGATTCCAGGGATGGCTGGACTGACATATGAGGAGAGACTGGATCAACTGGGCCTTTATACACTGGAGTTTAGAAGGATGAGAGGGGATCTCATAGAAACATATAAGATTCTGATGGGACTGGACAGGTTAGATGCGGGAAGAATGTTCCCGATTTTGGGGAAATCCAGAACCAGGGGACACAGGATAAGAGGCAGGCAATTTAGGACTGAGATGAGGAGAAACTTCTTCACTCAGAGAGTTGTTAACCTGTGGAATTCTCTACCACAGAGATTTGTTGATGCTTCATTGGATATATTCAAGAGGGAGTTAGATGTGGCCCTTACGGCTAAAGGGATCAAGGGGTATGGAGAGAAAGCAGGAAAGGGGTACTGAAGGAATGATCAGCCATGATCTTATTGAATGGTGATGCAGGCTCGAAGGGCCGAATGGCCTACTCCTGCACCTATTTTCTATGTTTCTATGTTATCTGATGTTCCTCTTTTCAGATGCTACGTACTTGAAGGATTTTCAATTTTTATTTCCTTATATCGTCCAGCCATTTTTGCTTCAGTCTTTCTCTTTGTCTTTAGCTTTTCATTTCCCGCAGCATGATCGTCTTGCCAAGGTGGACTCCAATCCCTTGGACTCTATGTCCAAAGGACTGGGATTTCCTATTCTAGATCCTGTTAAGCATTGTTCTCCTGGATCTGTGTCCTTCAGGTATCCATTCATTACTCCTATTCGTCATCTGTGGGACTCTAAGGGGGAGAAATTCGGGGGGTGGGGGCGCCAACGACTTTTCGCCCGGGTGTGGCGCTGCTAACGACTCCCATGAAATTCAGCGGGAGTTTAGCGGCGATGGTAACCCACAGCGCCCCGCTCCGCTGCGCCAGTGATGACAACGTCATAAGAACATAAGAAATAGGAGCAGGAGTAGGCCATACGGTCCCTTGAGCCTGCTCCGCCATTTAATACGATCATGGCTGATCTGATCATGGACTCACGTCTACTTCCCTGCCTGTTCTCCATAACCCCTTAATCCCTTATCGTTTAAGAAACTGTCTAATTCTGTCTTAAATTTATTCAATGTCCCAGCTTCCACAACGAATTCCACAGATCCACAACCGTCTGAGAGAAGAAATTTCTCCTCATCTCAATTTTAAATGGGTGGCCCCTTATTCTAAGATTATGCCCTCTAGTTCTAGTCTCCCCCATCAGTGGAAACATCCTCTCTGCATCCACCTTGTCAAGCCCCCTCATAATCTTATACGTTTTGATAAGATCACCTCTCATTCTTCTGAACTCCAATGAGTAGAGGCCCAACTTACTCAACCCTTCCTTGTAAGTCAAGCCCCTCATCTCCGCAATCAATGTTGTGAACCTTCTCTGAACTGCTTCCAAAGTATATCCTTTCGTAAATATGGAAACCAAAACTGCACGCAGTATTCCAGGTGTGGCCTCACCAATACAACTGTAGCAAGCTTTCCCTGCCTTCACACTCCATCCCCCCCTGCAATAAAGGCCAAGATTCCATTGGCCTTCCTGATCACTTGCTGTACCTGCATACTATCCTTTTGTGTTTCATGCACAAGTACCCCCAGGTCCCACTGTACTGCAGCACTTCGCAATCCCTCTCCATTCAAATAATAACTTGCTCTTTGATTTTTTCTGCCAAAGTGCATGACCTCACACTTTACAACATTATACTCCATCTGCCAAATTTTTGCCCACTCACTTAGCCTGTCTATGTCCTTTTGCAAATTTTTTGTGTCCTCCTCACACATTGCTTTTCCTCCCATTTTTGTATTGTCAGCAAACTTGGCTACGTTACACTCGGTCCCTTCCTCCAAGTCGTTAATATAGATTGTAAATAGTTGGGGTCCCAGCACTGATCCCTGCTGCACCCCACTGGTTACTGATTGTCAACCTGAGAATTAACCATTTATCCCGACTCTCTGTTTTCTGTTCGTTAGCCAATCCTCCATCCATGCTAATATATTACCCCTAACCCCGTGAACTTTTATCTTGTGCAGTAACCTTTTAAGTGGCACCTTATTAAATGCCTTCTGGAAGTCCAAATACACCACATCCACTGGTTCCCCTTTATCCACTCTGTTACATCCTCAAAGAACTCCAGCAACTTTGTCAAACGTGACTTCCCCTTCATAAATCCATGCTGACTCTGCCTGACCGAATTTTGCTTTTCCAAATGTCCTGCTACTGCTTCTTTAATAATGGACTCCAACATCTTCCCAACCACAAATGTTAGGCTAACTGGAGTATATTTCCTGTTTCATCACCGTGTGCAACGACCCATTTTTGCCCCGGAGCGAAAATTCAGTAGCGCCCCCTGAAATTGCGCCGGCTGAAGCCAGCGACAGCTTCAGGGGCACGTACCGGGATGTAGGCCGCTCGCGGGGCAAAATTTAAAGGAGAGATGGCGATTTGAAAAAAAAACTGTCCGCCATACCTGCTGGATGTTGAATCACGAGGTCCGTGCCGCGATCTTGCAGCCCGACATTCCGCTTGTGACACGAAAGTTGGAAACAGAGGCCCAAGTTTAGCCCTGACTGATGTGGAAAAATGACACTCTCATTGGACCTGGAGCAATTGGAAAAATTGAATGAAAGCTTGGCCTATTGATTATAAGTCCTAATCAGGCATTGTTACAGCTATCTTTTAGGCTGGAAAATTTTTAATGCAATTCAATTTCTTCTAAATTTTTTAAATGGCTGTATAAGAAATACAGTATCGGCTTGGTTTTGTCAGCTTCATGTTAAAACATGGGATGCCAGCAATTCTGAATGATTTATATATTGGCACAATCAAATGATGCTGGCTTACAGAAGCTTTTATAGTTTGCGTTTGCTTGTCTCTTGTGTCAGTACGAAGCTAAAATTGGCTCAAAGATAAACAAGGAGTATTAAGGGCTGAGCGGAGTCCAAGCTAAGTGGACTGGGTGTCTCGCTCCACTTTGCTCGGGTGTCAGGTTGGGCCTTGACCTATAATCAAAGGGCTAGGTTTTCCAATAGGTTTTCCAATAATCTTTCCAATGGCTCCAGGTCCAGTAACAACTTGCATTTCTCTGGCACCTTTAACGCAAAAAAATGTCACAAGGCGCTTCACAGAAAATGGACGCTGAGTCAAATAAGGAGGTATTAGGAGGGGTGAGTTTTATCAAAGAAGCGGGTTTTAAAAAGGATAGGGATATGTAGAAATGGAGGGGTTTAGAGAGGGAATTCCAGAGCGTGGCGCTTCGGTGGCTGAAAGTAGGGCCACCAATAGAGGTGCGAAGGATGGGGTAGGGGAAAGCATAAGAGGCTAGAGTCGGAGGAACGGTGTGTTTGGGAGTGGGGGGGGTTGATGGGCTAGAGGAGGTTACGGAGATGGGGAGAGGAAAGACCATGAAGGAATCATAGAATGTAAACACACTGATGAGAATTTTAAATTTGAGGCACTAGGGAATCGGGAGCCAATGTAAGGTTAACAAGGACAGTGGTGATGAGTGAATGGGACCTGGTGCGGGATAGGATAAGAGTAGCAGAGTTTTGACTGAGTTGACGTTTACAGTATGGAGAATGAGATGCCAGCAAGGAAAGCATTGGAATACTCGAGTCTGCAGGTGCCAAAGACATGGCTGAGAACTTCAGCAGCAGATCAGCTGAGGTAGGAGTGAAGGCAGGCGGTATGGAGATAGAAATATGTGATCTTTGTGATGGCAAAAACATGAGGCCAGGAACTCAGCTTGGGCCAATTAGGACTCTTATTAGAACAGCAAGTGGCAGTTTTCTCACTAAGCCTACAAATTCAGGCTGTGTATACACTAACTGCAGGATCGACGCAAAGGCAAAGCCACCAAGCACTGATTCTACAGTTATCACGTGAATGCATTTAAGTTACATTTATAGTTGAACAATGAATTTGAAAGAGATATTTATTAACTAAAGCAAAATACTATGGATGCTGGAAATCTGAAATAAAAACAGTTAATGCTAGAACTACTCAACAGATCAGATAGCATCTGTGGAGAGAGGTACAAAGTAAATGTTTCAGGTCGATGGCCTTTTGTCACAACTTATTAACTAGAACTAAAAACTAAATATAATTCATAATTCCTGATCTGTTTTTTTGGATAGTTTGAATTCTGGCCTTGTCCAGATGTTGGGATTCACTTCATTACTCAGGACTATAGCCACCATGATCTCAGTATTAAACTTTTGGAAAAAAATAGGGTAAACCTCATACATATAAGAGGATTTGCTGTTTCTGGCCCATATATGTACTCCCAGTACACATCCAGTTACGCATTAAAGGGATGAATTTGCAAGCCAGTGCTCTTGGCGGAGTGGTGCTTGCAGTGGGCGCATAATGGACAACTGCATGTGTGCAACTCGTGATTTCCGTACATTCATCCTACTGGACAGAGGATTAGAGGCTGCATGCCGATAGCTTCCTGTCATGCACTGCCTGTGAGTGCAGCTCCCTTCTGGGAGTAGTAGACTACAGAACCATCTCTGAATGAATGAATGCTCCAGCAGTCCCTTGATAGGTTATTGCCCCATCTGGGGTGGTACTGAGCCATACAGATCAAAAAGCACCAAGCTTTGATCCTGGCTCTATACATTTATGTTTATGCATCCAGCCTATACATCATTCCTTCCCGCCACCGTACCCTATCCTCCCATCATCTTTTAGCTGCACCAACTATTCATTTTCCCCATCTCCTGGTGAGGTTTTAAAAAATCCCAGAGTGTACAGCATTTCCTCTGTGAAAACATTTCTCTCTGATCCCTTCGAGGCTATCAAGCAAGCCCCAGCAGATCCTAGACCCACCAGCTAATTTTCAGAACCATTTACTGTTACATTCCTTATGCTGTGATCACCCATTTTTCCAGAAGTCCATCGAAGATCTTCTTGAAAATCTGTCGGGAATCAGTCTTCACTACCTCTTCTTGAATCCTGTTCCACAAATTGAGTAGCATGTGGGAAAAGTAAAATTTCCGGTCTCGCCCGTCCTTCCTCACTTTGAATGGGTGCTCCTGACCTCATATGCACTGTCTGCTTGCATGATATCCATGCCTGTAGTAATCTTAAACAGTAGGATGACATCCCCTCTTAAGTCTTCTCTCTAATGGGCCAATATTCAGGGTCTCGAGTTTGTCTTCATAGTTCAATGATCTCAGACCATAAGTATCCTTCTCTGTACCTTCTCCAGAATCACAAAGTTTTTCCTGAGGTGGAGGACCAGTTCTAGACACGGTACTCCAAATGAAGTTGTAGCAAATCCTTATATAGTCTGATTATTGTGGTCACGTTTTTGAATTGCTTGGGCAATGTAGACCAGGGCCCCGTTTCCTTTGGCTGCAGCTTCTTGACACTGAGCTTGAATCTTGAGGGAGTGGGCAATAATCACTCCCAAATCTTTCCTCTTTCATTTATATTTACTCCCAACACCCACTTAATATATTCCACATTATTATTAGTACCTATTGTATAAATTCACACTTGTCTACATTAAAAGATATTTACAAGTCTTGGGCCACTTCTCCAATCTACCCAAAACCATCTCCAATTGATTTCCTCCTTCTCGGTTACTGTATCTGACATGATTTGGTATCATCTGCAGAGTTAATAACTGTGCCGTATATGGCCACCTCCAGATCATTAATGAATATAATAAAGAGGTGGAGGCCCAGCACTGCACTCTGGGACACTCCACTTATAACCGGACCCCGCTGGGATGCAAACTCATTTAACGTCTCTTTTGTTTATGGTTCCTTAACCCTGGTCTCTGATCTCAGGCATAGTGGCATTGAGGCATTACAATCGATCACATTGTTCCTGGGGTAGGGAGGGATGTGACCAAGCTTGCTCTATATTCCAGGCTTGTTATTCATTAACCTCCCATGTGGAAAGTGAACTTATATGGTTGCTAAGGAGTTTGGCATCAGGTTCAGCTGTGATTTCCTTCCCACAGTCTACCTGTTGATGACACTCACTGCAGGTTCATATGTAAAGTATGGCCACTTGGATGATATATCGGAGGAGTGTCGCCCAACAGAGTCACTGCCTTTGGGATAAAGGAGATTTCTGTTTTTGTGGGGAGCTATATAATTTCTCCTAGATCTGCAAACACTGTTCTTGATACCATAATGTGAGGCTATACATTCAGCTATCTTCTTTATTGCCCTTTAACCTATATTAGGGATTCACCCTCTTTTAAAGTCTTAGAGATCAAGTCATGCTTTGTAATCAGCTATATTATACTGATTAGCACGTAAGCCACAATAGGAGAAGAGAAATGTTTAACCCTATTTGTGCCGATTAAATGCTGCCCTGTAAATTCAGGTTGCAGGTCCGTGTTGCTTTCAATACTTATCCAAAGGACGCAGACTTGAACGTATATGGCGGACAATTGGTTTAACCATTCACCACCTGATCTGGCTGGACCACATAAAGCTCTATCGGGTCCTGTTCTCCTCCACTAAAACTGCTCACTATTCCAGAATCATCTTGAAATGCTTCTTTTCTCTACTGTGAACCATCTTCTTAAGCCCCTGTCCCCTGTCTCCACCCTCACCTCCAACAACAAGTGCGAAAAGCTCAGGATCTTCTTTGTCACGAAGATTGAGACCATCCAATCAGCTGCCTCTGCCACTTCCTTTCTTTCTCCTAGCCCACCAGGCCAAACTTCCTCTAAGGTTCCCCCCTACCCTAGCCATGAACTCGCATCTTTCTCTAGTTTCTCCCCTATCTCTCCTCATGCTCTTTCCAAGCTCATCTTGTTCATGAGACTCATCGCCTGCTCCCTCGTCCCTATTCCCACTAAACTGCTGACCACTCAACTTCCCTTCCTGGCCCCCATGTTAGCGGATATTGTTAACAGTTCTCCCTCCTCAGGTACTGCCTCCCACTCCTTCAAATCTGCCGTCATCGCCCATCTACTCAAAAAACAACCCTTGACCCCCTCCCTCCTTGCATATTACTGTGCCCTTTCCTCGCCAAAGTCCTTGAATGCGTTGTCGCCTCCCAAATCCATGCCCATCTTTCCCAGAACTCCATGCTTGAATTCCTACAATCTGGTTTCCACCCCTGCCGCAATGCTGAAACAACTCTCATCAAAGTCACAAATGACATCCTATGTGACTGTGACCATGGTAAACTTTTTTTCCTCGTCCTCCTTGACCTGTCTGCAGCCTTTGACATGGGTGATCCCACTATCCTCCTCCAACATCTCCCTGCCGCCATCCAGCTGGGTGGTACTGTCCTTGCCTGGTTTGATTCCTATCTAACTAGTCATAGCCAGAGAATCACTTCCAATGGCTTCTCATCCTCTTCCGCACCGTCATCTCTGCTGTCCCCAAGGATCTGTCCTTGGTCCCCTCCTATTTCTCATCTACACGCTGCCCCTCGGCGACATCATCAGAAAGCACAGCGTCAGGTTCCACATGTGCACTGACAACACCCAGCTCTACCTCACCACCATCTTTCTCGACCCCTCCACTATCTTGTCCAACATCCAGTACTGGATGAGCAGAAATTTCCTTCAACTAAATATTGGGAAGAGTGAAGCCATTGTCTTTAGTCCCTGCCACAAACTCCGTTCCCTAGCCAACGACTCCATCCCTCTCCCTGGCAACTGTCTGAGGCCGAACGAGACTGTTTGCAACCTCGGTATCGTATTTGACACCAAGATGAGCTTCCAACCACATAACCACTCCATCACTAAAACCGCCTATTTCCACCTCTGTAACATCGCCCGACTCCACCCCTGCCTCAGCTCATCTGCTGCTGAAACCCTCAGCCATACCTATGTTACCTGTAGACTTGACTATCCCAATGCTAAACTGTTAAATAATGCTCTCCTGGCCGGCCTCCCATCTGCCACCCTACACCAACTGTTAAATAATGTTTCCAATGAATATATTTGTGCTTTAAAATGATTACGCTTTGGTTATAGTTTTTTGATTCATGACAGCATGTTTTGTTCTGCAGGCATGTGCCGAATAAGCTAAAAGGGCTAAAAACTGCAGAGCAAGTGTAAAGAAAGAAACATTTGTGTTTAGTTACCAGAGTGTAACAGCTGTGCAAATTGGCTGAAACCACAGATTTAAGAGCTGAATAGTTGCAGTATATATCCTGCTGGAACAAATGACCACGAAGCTATCTATGTCTTAACCTAGACAATACTCATTGTCTTAGGCCTTTTTTTTGACTAAAGTAATGAAAAAACTTTAGGTGAAAAAAATAAATACTTTAGTAGAAACCTTACAAAGGCTGCAGCTTAAGAGGTCAGAGAGCAGCGTTACCTATTGTAAAGTTGGAAAGCAGGCCTGGCAATGAAATATGCTTACACAATTTACAATAATCCTTCTGTAATATAAACACTGGCTTCTTTATACCACTATCTCCATTTATGGAAACATTATTTCAATGGTACATTTTGCTTAAAGGATGACTTTTCCTGTTCTGTACTCCCTCACATGCAACAAATTATACAAGTATAATTGTGAAACCAAAATACAGACACAATGAAATTTCAATCCTTTTTGCTACTGTTTCCCTTTTCTATCGATTCCTGTTAAAAAAATGAAAACCATTCATTTACTCTATATTACTTGAGATGTATTTTTCCCTGAGTCAATCGTCTCAATCTGGTTTTCTGACTGCTGAGTGAAACCCACACTGCCTCTCCCTTCTCACATGACTGCTAGCAGCTGGCTTTGCTCAATGTTATGCCAGTTTACATTTTCCGTTGGTACTGGTTGGTCCCCAGTGTGCTGTTCAGGACTGTACTCTGGAGATAAACAACCCTTATCTGTTTGCTGCCTGCTTATTTAATGTTTTATAATGTACCTGGGAAACAATAAAGGTCTTACATAGACATAGAAAACATAGAAAATAGGTGCAGGAGCAGGCCATTCAGCCCTTCTAGCCTGCACCGCCATTCAATGAGTTCATGGCTGAACATGAAACTTCAGTACCCCCTTCCTGCTTTCTCGCCATAACCCTTGATCCCCCGAGTAGTAAGGACTTCATCTAACTCCCTTTTGAATATATTTAGTGAATTGGCCTCAACTACTTTCTGTGGTAGAGAATTCCACAGGTTCACCACTCTCTGGGTGAAGAAGTTTCTCCTCATCTCGGTCCTAAATGGCTTACCCCTTATCCTCAGACTGTGACCCCTGGTTCTGGACTTCCCCAACATTGGGAACATTCTTTCTGCATCTAACCTGTCTAAACCCGTCAGAATTTTAAACGTTTCTATGAGGTCCCCTCTCATTCTTCTGAACTCCAGTGAATACAAGCCCAATTGATCCAATCTTTCTTGATAGGTCAGTCCCGCCATCCCGGGAATCAGTCTGGTGAACCTTCGCTGCACTCCCTCAATAGCAAGAATGTCCTTCCTCAAGTTAGGAGACCAAAACTGTACACAATACTCCAGGTGTGGCCTCACCAAGGCCCTGTACAACTGTAGCAACACCTCCCTGCCCCTGTATTCAAATCCCCTCGCTATGAAGGCCAACATGCCATTTGCTTTCTTAACCGCCTGCTGTACCTGCATGCCAACCTTCAATGACTGATGTACCATGACACCCAGGTCTCGTTGCACCTTCCCTTTTCCTAATCTGTCACCATTCAGATAATAGTCTGTCTCTCTGTTTTTACCACCAAAGTGGATAACCTCACATTTATCCACATTATACTTCATCTGCCATGCATTTGCCCACTCACCTAACCTATCCAAGTCACTCTGCAGCCTAATAGCATCCTCCTCGCAGCTCACACTGCCACCCAACTTAGTATCATCCGCAAATTTGGAGATACTGCATTTAATCCCCTCGTCTAAATCATTAATGTACAATGTAAACAGCTGAGGCCCCAGCACAGAACCTTGCGGCACTCCACTAGTCACTGCCTGCCATTCTGAAAAGTACCCGTTTACTCCTACTCTTTGCTTCCTGTCTGACAACCAGTTCTCAATCCACGTCAGCACACTACCCCCAATCCCATGTGCTTTAACTTTGCACATTAATCTCTTGTGTGGGACCTTGTCGAAAGCCTTCTGAAAGTCCAAATATACCACATCAACTGGTTCTCCTTTGTCCACTTTACTGGAAACATCCTCAAAAAATTCCAGAAGATTTGTCAAGCATGATTTCCCTTTCACAAATCCATGCTGACTTGGACCTATCATGTCACCATTTTCCAGATGCACTGCTATGACATCCTTAATAATTGATTCCATCATTTTACCCACTACTGAGGTCAGGCTGACCGGTCTATAATTCCCTGTTTTCTCTCTCCCTCCTTTTTTAAAAAGTGGGGTTACATTGGCTACCCTCCACTCCATAGGAACTGATCCAGAGTCAATGGAATGTTGGAAAATGACTGTCAATGCATCCGCTATTTCCAAGGCCACCTCCTTAAGTACTCTAGGATGCAGGCCATCAGGCCCTGGGGATTTATCTGCCTTCAATCCCATCAATTTCCCCAACACAATTTCCCGACTAATAAAGATTTCCCTCAGTTCCTCTTCCTTACTAGACCCTCTGACCCCTTTTATATCCGGAAGGTTGTTTGTATCCTCCTTAGTGAATACCGAACCAAAGTACTTGTTCAATTGATCCGCCATTTCTTTGTTCCCCGTTATGACTTCCCCTGATTCTGACTGCAGGGGACCTACGTTTGTCTTCACCAACCTTTTTCTCTTTACATACCTATAGAAACTTTTGCAATCCGCCTTAATGTTCCCTGCAAGCTTCTTCTCGTACTCCATTTTCCCTGTCCTAATCAAACCCTTTGTCCTCCTCTGCTGAGTTCTAAATTTCTCCCAGTCCCCAGGTTCGCTGCTATTTCTGGCCAATTTGTATGCCACTTCCTTGGCTTTAATACTATCCCTGATTTCCCTAGATAGCCACGGTTGAGCCACCTTCCCCTTTTTATTTTTACGCCAGACAGGAATGTACAATTGTTGTACTTCATCCATGCGGTCTCTAAATGTCTGCCATTGCCCATCCACAGTCAACCCCCTAAGTATCATTCGCCAATCTATCCTAGCCAATTCTCGCCTCATACCTTCAAAGTTACCCTTCTTTAAGTTCTGGACCATGGTCTCTGAATTTACTGTTTCATTCTCCATCCTAATGCAGAATTCCACCATATTATGGTCACTCTTCCCCAAGGGGCCTCGCACAATGAGATTGCTAATTAATCCTCTCTCATTACACAACACCCAGTCTAAGATGGCCTCCCCCCTAGTTGGTTCCTCAACATATTGGTCTAGAAAACCATCCCTTATGCACTCCAGGAAATCCTCCTCCACCGTATTGCTTCCAGTTTGGCTAGCCCAATCTATGTGCATATTAAAGTCACCCATTATAACTGCTACACCTTTATTGCATGCACCCCTAATTTCCTGTTTGATGCCCTCCCCAACATCCCTATTACTGTTTGGAGGTCTGTACACAACTCCTACTAACGTTTTTTGCCCTTTGGTGTTCTGCAGCTCTACCCATATAGATTCCACATCATCCAAGCTAATGTCTTTCCTAACTATTGCATTAATCTCCTCTTTAACCAGCAATGCTACCCCACCTCCTTTTCCTTTTATTCTATCCTTCCTGAATGTTGAATACCCCTGAATGTTGAGTTCCCAGCCCTGATCATCCTGGAGCCACGTCTCCGTAATCCCAATCACATCATATTTGTTAACATCTATTTGCACAATTAATTCATCCACCTTATTGCGGATACTCCTTGCATTAAGACACAAAGCCTTGAGGCTTGTTTTATTAACACCCTTTGTCCTTTTAGAATTTTGCTGTACAGTGGCCCTTGACATTCAATCAGCAGTGCTGCTCTGCCATGCACAAAGTCCCATTGCCCCATAAAAGATTTTAAAGTCCACTAACTCAACATCCTGCGATGTCCTTTTAATAGAAAGCAGACAATGAAGAAAGGTGGAGCAAGTAACTATTTACAGCCTTTGATGAGTAAAATTGATGTAAATGATTGATATGCAATGATTATGCAGAAGTAAGGAAGAGAGCAGGTAGCCTAGTGCAGTGGTACTCATAATACAGCTATGGGGCCAACTCCCCCTCACATGTGGTCCTAAAGAGGCGAGGTGTCACGTGGCTTCTATGTATAGCTTGCCAGCTAGGGGCGGGGAAGGGGGAGGTTAGATATATATCCGTCTTCGACAAGGAGTTAGTAAGAATTCCTGAACTAATGCCTTCAGTCCGCTCGTTCCACCAAGTAACCTGCATATTCTTTCACTATAGCCAATTAGAAATAAATAATTGATCTTCTGTGACATTGCTCATGGATAAAAATAACTCTCTTTCTGTAACTGTTTCTTTGCTTGTCTCTCACTCTTGTCATTTTTTTACGTTGCCTCTTCGTCTTTTTGTTTGTTTTCTACTCTTTCCATCTCCCTCCTTTTTCCATCTGTTTGCCTATATATCTGTCTATCTCTCATTCACGTTCATTGTCGTATACCTCCACCTTTCTACCTCTCTTTCTTTTTCAGTCTTTCTGTAAGTCTCTCCTTTCCTCTGTCTCCTCATTCTTCTGTATGTCTCCCACTCGCTCTGTATGCCTCTTGTACATAGCTAGTTATAAGAAACTTGGGCTTCTGTGGCGCACAATACAAGGAATTCTAATTTGATGGTCAAATTGGATTTTAATTCAATTGTACTTCACTGCCTAGTGCGGCAAATTATTTAGGAAAGTACAGGAACGGGAAAGACTCTGTAGTCCATCTGGCCTGTCCCAAAAACTAATACCTCTCAATCGCCCACACCCTCAAATATCTATCCAATTCTTCCTTAACTGTATCCATGCTATCTGTCTCTGTGGTGGGTTCACTGCCACATTCACCACCATTTGCATAAAGTTGTTAATTCTAACTGTCTTCGCACTTTTCCTAAGCTTGAGCCTGGATCCCCAAGTACCAGAGTTCGTGACTACCTCAAACATATCTGGGTTCAATTTATCCATTCCCTTAAGAATACTTGAATAATATGTGCCCTGAGCCTTTTCTCCAGAGTAAACACTCCTCGTAGCTCAGATGTCTTAAGCTAGCTATCAGTTTGGTTACCCATTTTGCACTGCCTTCACTATGTGAATATCCTGTAGTACAGCAACCAGAATTGTACACAGTACTCCAGTTGTGGCCATGCCAGTGCCTTGCACAGATTTATTATCCCCTCCTAGGATTTGTGCTCTATCCCTCTGGTTATATATCCCAAGATCGCAGAGTGTAGCGTTGAACCCATGACTCACAATTTACCCATCGCTCTGTGCCCCTTTGATGGTAGTTTATGAAATTGCACATTCCCTCCTTCCTTGTAACTGCCATTTCTCTCTTCCCCCAACCTCCCTGCTCTAAATGCCTGGTAAAGAATAGGTAAAGAAACTATATTCTTCACTAAAGCTTTCTGTTACTTTTTCCAGAAAATTCAGCAGCACCAGTATTTCAATAGGATTCTATTCGTGTTTCAGATGGATCTCTTGGGTAGATACCATGAGTTAGTTACTGATACAGATTTACTTTTTGCTATTCTAGAGGTTCAGCCAAAGCCCAGTTCAAGAGAGGTGGGTACTTTGTAGATTGATTTGAGATATTTGTCAAGTAGCTTGGATAGTGACTCCTAGTGAGAAACCATGAGCCAAATGCTCCTGTTTGACCAACAGTTCAGTACAAAATCCATCTTGGTTTTAACATGAGTCCAGCACCAAGTTGTAGTATACCAGGAATGTACTATGTCATCACTGTTCCCTGCCATGCAACCTCTATAACTATGGGTCTGAGTACACTTTCATGTAGTGTTAACTCTAGTACGATCTTATTACCAGCGTGAGTCCAAAAGAGACACCCAATGTGTTTGACTCAACAACAACTTGCATTTATATAGGGCCTTTAACTTAGTAAAACGTCCAAAGGCACTTCAGAGGACTGTTAGCAAACAGAATTTGACACCGAGCCACATAAGGAGATATTAAGAGAGGTGACAAGGTAGGCTTTAAGGAGCACCTTAAATGAGGAGAGAGCGAGATAGGGAGGTGGAGAGGTTTAGGGAGGGAATTACACAACTTCATCATCATGCATCTTCCATCTTCCAGAACTTAGGCCCCAGACAGCTGATGGTGAAGCAATAAAAATCTGGGATGCACAAGAGAACAGAATTGGAGGAACACAGTGATCTCAGAGGGTTGTCGGGAATGAGGAGGTTACAAAGATAGGGAGGGGTGAGGGATTTGAAAACAACGATGCGAATTTTAAAACCGAGGCGTTGCCGGACCGGGAGCCAATGTGGGTCAGCGAGCACAAAGATGAAACTTTTAGAAACAATAATTTGGGACCAAGTTAATTGTCATTTGGGTTAATAAATGACAGCCAGCATGGATTTGTTAAAAGCAAATTGTGTTTGACTAACTTGATTGAGTTCTTTGATGAAGTAACCGAGAGGGCTGATGTTGTGTATATGAACTTTCAAAAAGCATTTGATGAAGTACCACGTAATAGACATGTTAGCAAAATTAAAGTCCATGGGACTAAAGGGGTAGTGGCAGCATGGATAAGAAATTGGCTAAGAGACAGAAAGCAGGGAGTAGTGGTGAACGATTATTTTTCAGACATGAGGGAAGTATATAGTGGTCAGCCCCCAGGAGTCGGTAATAAGACCACTGCAATTTTTGATATAAATGACCTGGACTTGGGTATACAGAACATAATTTCAAAATTTGTAGATGACACGAAACTCAGAAATGTAGTAAACAATGAGGAGGATAGTAACAGACTTCAGGAGGACACAGGCTGGTGAAATGAGCAGATACAGGGCAGGTGAAATTTAACACAGAGAAGTGTGAAGTGATGTAATTTGGAAAGAAGAATGAAGAGAGAAAATATAAACTAAATGGTACAATTTTAAAGGGAGTGCAGGAACAGAGAAACCGATAATCAGTTGTCTAACGTCTCAGTTAGTGGCCAGAGGGGGCGTTAATGGGAGCATAAGAGGTTACCGACAGGGGGCACAGCATTTAGCACCCCGACTGAAAACCAGTAGCGCCTGGCTGCTGACAATCAGTCCGATCATGACGTATCCCTGGTGCAATGCCCATGCTTGCAGCCCGGTTGGAAAATTAGGTGCGGCCGCCTCATTTTGCGGCTGCCAGGAACAACGTCTGGAAAAACAGTCGGTACAGGTTTACAGAGTCGTTAACTGGTTGCTACTTAAAGGGATGAGGAAGCGCTTCCCTCGGCGGTTACAGTCAGTGCAACATTTGCACAGAGCACAGTGGTGGGCCTCCATGTTTGCAGCGGCAAACAGACATAACAGTACAGGTTGAAAGCAAGTGATTTTGAAAACTTTAACAGGTGCATTACTTTAACAGATGCCGTACCTTGAAGACTCGGCTTTTCCCGGGATCTGATTCGGAGTTCCGCGCATGCGCAATGGGTCCGGAAAATGTACCGACCAAACGTTTGTTATCGCCCCCCCCCACCGCCCCAGCTCTGGTGTGCAATGGCTGATTTATCGCCTCTGTCAGCTCTTCGGCCGATTCTGACAAATTCCTCGGTGGAAGGCGCAAACTTTTTCAAGGCGCTAAAATTACCGCTCCACCTGGATTAATGACCCAACTGAGGCGAGACCAAATTTCTCCCCCTTGGTCTTTGAAGGTGACAGGACAAGTTGAGAAAGCTGTTGAGAATCATACGGGATCCTTGACTTTATAAACAGAGGTGTAGAGTACAAAAGCAAGGAAATTCTGCTAATCCTTTATAAATCACTGGTTAGGCCCCAGCCAGAGTATTGTATTCGATTCTGAGCACCATACTTTAGGAAGGATGTCAAGGCCTTAGAGGGAGTGCAGAGGAGATTTGCTAGAATGGCTCCAGGGATGCGGCACTTCAATTATGTGGACAGACTGGAGAAGCTGGGATTGTTCTCCTTAGAGCAGTGAGGATATGTGGAGGTTATTTAATAGAGGTGTTCAAAATCATGAAGGTTTGATAGAGTAAATAAGGAGAAATTGTTTCCATTGGCAGAAAGGTCGGTAACCAGAGGACACAGATTTAAGGTGATTGGCAAAAGAACCAGAGGCAACATGAGGAGGATTATTTTTGTCCAGCGAGTTGTTGTGATCTGGAATGCACTGGTTAGTGGAAGCCGATTCAACAGTAACTTTCAAAAGGGAATTGAATATATATTAGAAGGAAAAGCATTTGCAGGACTGTGGGGAAAGGGCAGAAGTAGGGACTAATTGTATAGCTGATTCAAAGAGCTGCACAATGGACTGATATGGCCTCCTTCTGTGATGTATCATTCTATGATTCTATGATTTCAAATGCTGGGATTGCACCGATATTCACAACTCTTAAGAACATAAGAAATAGGAGCAGGAGTAGACCATACGTTCCCTCGAGCCTGCTCCACCATTCAATAAGATCATGGCTGATCATTGACCTCAACTCCACTTTCCTGCCCGAACTCTATATGCCTTAATTCCCCTAGAGTCCAAAAATCTTTATACTTGAGCGTGTTTCTTCTGGCTATGTCATTTGCATGAGTCAAACATGTTAGGGTGTCACTTTTGGACTCGTACTGGCAATTTAATTGCCTATTTCTCTGGTGTTATATAGAACATAAGAATTAGGAGCAGGAGTAGGCCATTCGGCCCCTCGAGCCTGCTCCTCCATTCAATGAGATCATGGCTGATCTACCTCAACTCCACTTTCCTGCACTATCCACATATCCCTTGATTCCCTGAATATCCAATAATCTAATGATCTTTGTCTTGAATATACTCAAAGACTGAGCCTCCACAGCCCTTTGGGGTAGAGAATTCCAAAGATTCCCCACCCTCTGAGTGAAGAGGTTTCTCTTCATCTCAGTCCTGAATGGCCGACCCCTTAGTATGGTTCCTGGCCCTACTGCCACAGTCTCTGAATAGTTTTAACCATCCATACTGTGTTTTGTAATACACAGGCCAAATGGAGCACTATGGCCATGGGCTTTTTTTAAGTTTGGCACAATTCATAAATCCAACATTACTGAAGTGACAAAAGGCAACTGACTATAAAAAAGGAAATACTATTAAGTTACAATAAAACAGAGGAGGCAGAGTAGAGGCACAAATCCTGGTGCTGAGGACATTAGTATGCAATCCTACGAGTATATGTGCAAAGAGGGGACCAATAAGGTAAGAAACGATTACTTGGCAGTAACTCAGGGCGAAATTGCCCTTTTTTATAGCCACATTAGCGCCTCTGGAGGGCGCAAATGGGGCGTGACGAGGTTATCGCCCGGGGGAAGGGGTCGATTGTGCGGAGGTTTGAGGGGCAGCGTGCCGGTGGCGCTGTGTCCCGCGATTTGCGCCCAGGGCAGGCGCACGCACGCGATGACATCATCGACATGCGCACCTGCCCCTTTGCGTCCCACGGGGGAAATTGCTCCGTGCCCTTAAAGGGCAGGCCGTGCATGCCGTGTGCCGCCATATGTTTCTGTTGGATGACTCTTCAGTCAGGCCAACAGTGGCGGCCCTCACATCGACCGGGCCCATCCTGCAGCCCGGCACTCCATTATGGCCCAGTGATGGCCGTCAAGGGACTGCAGAGCTCGCAGCGGCCCTTCCCTTTAATCGAATCCACATAGCACTGACGTTGTCGGCTCCGTTGAGGGACGGAAGAGCCGAATTCTGCGCTGGGGACGGAACCTCTGGGCCAGGCGGTAAATGTCCCGACCCCGGAAGGTTACCGCCTCCAAACAACGCGGGGCAATTTCACCCCCTCGTTCTTCCAAATAATGGCTTTTTTACATTTTACCTCCTCCTTATCCTCTATTCACAGATTCTATTTTATTTGACACTCTTTGTATGTTTCAACAATTGCACAGGGGAGGATTTGTAAGTGAAATTTTATTATGAGCCAATTATTTAAGCTTCTTAACATCAATTAAAGACTTAAATTGTGGTCCTGTTTTCTTCATTAGGACTGGTTGGTAATGCAGAAGCCTAACAGAGGCTGTGTAGAGAAAGCGTTTTACTTTTTCTGCATCCAGTGAGGTATCTTTGCCTGCTATTTGAAATGAGGACTCACTTTGCAAACTCCACAATTATTTAGACCTCTTTAACCATAAAAAGCAATGTAATGGGCAAGAAATTAGAAAATGACCCAATCATTGGGAGAAAAAGACCGATTGTTCCCAATTTGATCATATGCGTCGTTACATCCAATCTTACCACTAAAGTACATAGTTTGTGTTGGAATCTTTTGGCTGATTGAAGACAGTTAATCAGAAAATGCTGCTTAATAGTTTCTGCGTTTCCTCACTTATTCGTGATAGTCTTTATCAATGTGGCATTCTCTCCCTATCTGAAAGCCTACACTGCAGCTGGCTGTGCAGTGCCTGTTGCCTCGCTGTGCTTTCCAGTGCGTTGAACCGTAACAATTTGCTTAATGCTGGGGAATTAATGTTTATTCAGTTTGTAGCTTAGATAACGATTATTTTTCAGTCCATGAAGAGTATAATACAACAAGTAATTTCGTTTGAGATGCTGTCATTCACGACGTGCCATTTTTGTGTAATGCAATCAGCATTTATTTTGGAGTAAAACATTTTTATTAATTTGGTTTATACATTTTTGCACATGGTTTCACAATTCTTGGGCAAGGTAATGATGTGTTTTGACTTATTTTCTACATGTCATAGACATGTCGAACCCTGCCTGATGTATAATGTATCATGCATCATTCCAAAGCTGACTAGATGTCAAGCTCTATTTCTGGAATACTCATGTATTATTTACTATATATACTTACAGAGTGAAAGCCTTTTAGTTCTTGAAGAGCTGTTCTCACATTCATTTTTCTCATTCCAGATTCCAGAGTTGAGGGTTTTTTCCTTCTAGATAAGTATCCTCCTACTTTTATACTTAGTCTCCTGTACCTCCTTGTGGTCTGGGCTGGACCAAAGTACATGCAGAACAAGGCACCTTTATCTTCTCGGGGAGTTCTAGTGGTCTATAATATTGGATTAACTCTCCTTTCCTTATACATGTTTTGTGAGGTGAGAATTATGAACATTTCTGTCAGTTTTAATCAATGAATGAATGTTTTTATATCCCCACAGTTTTGTTACGTATTGCTCCCTCTACCTTGTCGTCGAGCAGGTCCTCATTACAATGTGTGCTTAGCAAGAACAATTTGGAGGCAAATGCACTCCATATGGCTCGGTGCTGAGCCATTATGAGCCAGGAGCACCCCGGTTCAATCCCTGCTTTGTGCTGGGTATCTGAGCCAGTGAGAGAAACAAAAATCGGCTAAGGTTCTCATTCCTTGTCACTATCCAGTAACCCAGCTGGACAGTGTAAGTGTGGGCATCCGATAAGTTCAAGATCAGCCCAGCTGTGATGCCCCTGTGGTGGATGTGCCCATTGGCACTTACTGTTCAGGGTCTCCTATGAAGAATGACCACCCAAACAAAGTACAGGTATTGTGCTGGTGTGAGTTACTGCCTTTAGGAATGGAGCAGTAAACAGAGGAAATCACCTAAAGGATATATAATCTTATACTGCATTTCTGTGTGCTTATAAATATTATATAGGTGTGAAATGTAATTGTGCTTTAATCATGTCCTGTTTATGATTATACAGAGAAGTGCACAAATGTTTAGTCCGAGCCATTTCCTTGTTGTCCTAATTCAACGGGTCAAGTAAAATGTTTTCAGATGAATCCTGCTTTAATTCTTTGGGTAGATGCAAAAAAACTTTTAGTTCCCTGCCTCATCCAGCCTAATCCATCAGACACAGTCTGTGTCTGTGTATGCGTGCATGCATTTATGCTGCACTGCAGCAACTTGTCAAGGCTTGTTTGGCAGCACCTCCCTAACCCACGACCTCTACCACCTAGAAGGACAAGGGCAGCAGATGCATATGAACACCATCACCTCCATGTTACCCTCCAAGTCACACACCAGCCTGCCTTGGATATATATCGGCCATTCCTTCATCATCGCTGGGTCAAAATCCTGGAACTCCCTCCCTAACAGCACTGTGGGAGTTCCTTCATCTCACGGACTGCAGTGGTTCAAGAAGATGGCTCGCCACCACCTTCTCAAGGGCAATTACGGATGGGCAATAAATGCTGGCCTTGCCAGCGATGCCCACATCCCATGAATTAATTTTTTTTTTAAACATTCCGCTAAGAGAGTACTGAACACCTGCAATGCAATACCTAAGCACTGCCATTTTAAAAACCTATATCTATTCATTTTAATTGCATTGTTATATTAATGTATACACTTTATTCAGCTGCCGAAGAAATGATTGAACTTAGTGTACAGAGAGAGACTACAAGAAACCACAGAACAAGAAAAGGTTGTTTCCACCAAGCCTGTCTTTGCAGAGTGTGTGCTAAAAAAAACCTTGCATTTATATAGATTTTTCATGTCTCTCGAAAATATCCCAAAGCACTTCGCTGCAATGAATCAGTCTGAAGGGGGCGTTGACTGTTACTGTGTAGGCAAACGTAGTAGCCATTTTGCATGCAGCAAGATCCAACTAACAACAATGAACTGAATGAGCAGTTAATGGGTTTTTGGTGGTGTTGGATTAAGTATGAATGTTGGGCAGGACACCAGGAAAACAATTGGTTCTTTTTTGAGTAGTGCCATAGGATCTTTTTCAGGGAGTTGAGGCCATAGTTTCACATCTCATCTGAAGGATGGCATTTCTGCCAATGCAGCATGGTACTGCATTGCAGTTAGCTTAGATTGTGCGCTCAAATTCAGGATTAGGGCTTGAACCCACAACCTTTTGACTCAACCAAGATGATACAATTTTAATCTAATATAGATTTATTTAATTTGCTCACAGAAGGTTCTTCAAAGTTTTTCCTTGACCTCCTCCCCTATCAAAGTAATCAAGAAAAGTTCCAAGATATCCAGACATGCGAGGGTATACATTATCAGGAAAGGATGAACAGACTGGGTTCCTTTTCTCTTGAAAAGATAAGGCTGAGGGGTGACCTAATAGAGGTCTTTAAAATTATGAAAGGTTTTGTTAAGAGTGGTCACAGAGAGAATGTTTCCACTTATAGGAAGAGCATAACTAGAGGCCACCAATATAAAATAGTCACCAAGAAATCCAATAGGGAATTCAGAAGAAACTTCTTTACTCAAAGAGTGGTGAGATTGTGGAACTCGCTACCACAGGGAGGGGCTGAAGCGAACAGTATAGGTGCATTTAAGGGGGGGCTGGACAAGCATATGAGGGAGAAGGGAATAGAGGGTTATGCTGATAGATTTAGATGAGAAAAGACGGGAGGAGACTCGAGTGAAGCATAAACGCCGACATGGAATAGTTAGGAAGAATGGCCTGTTTCTGTGCTGTATATCCTATGTAATCCTATGTCACATCTATCTAACAATCCAGTTCTTCGGCATATTAATTTCCTTTTGAAGGGAGGGTTTTCCTAAATGTTTACAGGTGATCTCACAGTGAATGGAAAAATGATTTGATTCAAATAATCAAGTGCCCCCTTGAGATGCATTTCAGTACATGATTAATAAGGACTTTTAAAATCAGTTTTTATTGACGATTTAAAACTCAAGTTTTTCTGGTATTTTTTAGTATTTATTTTTAGCATCAAACACCAGGAAAAAGTCAAGGGAATGACAAGGAAAAGAAAATGGTAAATTCCGAGAAAATCAGTGAAAATCTGCTTTTATTTTGACATCACTAAAGCGAAAGAAAACAACCAAGGGGATAACAAGGCACCAGTAACCTAAATGATAATCTACTATTATTTACACGGTTCACAGACACTACTTCTATGCACCTCAACAATACTCAACTTAAAATTTCCAATTCGGTAAAAATTCAGGGCACAAATAAGTTTTGCATTTTGGCCTGTTCTGTCTTGACTAATCAGTCCCTTGAAGCAATATGACCAGCAATGTCAACAAGTGAACTTACCTAAAGTGCATTCACCTCCAGAATTTGGCACTGAAAGCCGCACCAGTGATGTCACCGCGCGCATCGCACCAGTGATGCCACCGCGCCTCGCACCAGTGATATCACCGCACGCATCGCACCAGTGATGTCACCGCGCACATCGCACCAGTGATGTCACCGCGCGCATCGCACCAGTGATGTCACCGCGCATCGCACCAGTGATGTCACCGCGCACATCGCACCAATGATGTCACCACGCAACACGCAGCAGTGATGTCACCACGCAGAACGCACCAGCGGTGTCACCGCGCCTCACCCTGGTGATGTCACCGCGCAGATCGCACCAGTGATGTCACCGCGCAGATCACACCAGTGATGTCACTGCGCAGATCGCACCAGTGATGTCACCGAGGGCCTCACTTGATGATGTCACCAGTATGCTTCTTGGGATCCACTAGGAGTAGGGTGTTTATGAATTGAGTAAAAATCGATTCTTACTAACCCATGAACCTGAAACAATCTGGGAATTTATTGGTGGAAATCGGAAAAAAAAATAATTTTAAAGGTCTCTGATAGTTAGCCTTGTTGATCCGGCTTCATTTTGACTGGATACTTTCATTGAATGACCTGTAAACACACTCAGTAATCATGGCAGACCTGAGTCACCCTAACGATTCTGCATTGAAGAGCACACTGGCAGCCAAAGTAACAACTGGTTGTGGTTTGTGCCAGGATCCCCGCGGGTTGGAATGTCTGGCGATTCCAGGGGCAGTACGAAGAAGACGGGCAGATAGATTCACTTTTGAACTTCGCCAGCAATTTCCCGTGGTGCCAGCAGCCTTTTTATCCGAGTGCAGAATGCTCAGTCCAATTTCTAGGCGGCAAAGAGTAAAATCTACCCTTGAACGTGTATCAATTCAGTACCACCTTCTCCCACTTGACAACTTTTTTCAAATTTGCATCATCAGGGGAATGTCAAAATGTTGTAACTCGTATTTGAACATGTGAATGACCTTAAATTGATGTCAGTCAGATTAATGCATTGTGAAACAGACGTGAGCCATTTCAACTTGCAACATACGGTGGGCAAGCCCATGAAAGATGATATGAATACATTAATCTAATCTTGTCTGGGAAGGTAATGATTTTTATGTTTGAGTTCTGTCTAGGTGATGACACTTTATTATTTAATAGCTGATCAGTACAAAAAATTGATTTGTTTAATCAATATGGCTTACGTAAAAATAGATTTGTATGTTGGACAAGCAATGGAGATTTTGAAACTCCTTGGCTTAATTTGCATCAGTATTAATGGAAATCTCTTTTGAACTTTGGAAATTTTGTAAAGAGTTGGTGGTAAAGTGAGGGCAAATTTCTCCAGACATGGGTGTGTTGTCATATTTTAAAAAAGGGGAATAATGTAAATCATGGCAAGACATTAAAACAAACGCTAAACTTGTTTATTAAACGTATTTATGAATTCTCAAATTTAAATATGAAATAAAATGAAGTAGCTGGGTGATTGGGTGGAAGAAAAAATCTAATCCCAAGGGTGACTGGAATGGGACAATTTGGATCAGGTCAGATTCTTTAAAAAAAAAGTCCAAAACACAGCTGTGAATGTTATGTGCCTGTGCAGCGTTATTGTGAAAATCTTGTCACCACTTACCCTCTGCCATGGTGGAGGGATGGTGAATTTCCACTCATTCTGCCCATAACCAGGACAAATCTACTCACATCTCTTTCACCATTGGAAGTGCCAAATTGTCGAATGACCCTTGCTAAGGTTCTTGTTTCTTGAATGCTTTGTTGCCTCCGAGCTCTGTGCCCATCTCTCGCAAAACTCCCGGTTTCAATATGCACTGTTCACATCACCACCGTCACAAAGTCTAAAGTCACCAATTGCATGCTCTGTTACTGTGACCATGGTGTGCCCATCTCTCCTTGTCCTCTTCGACCTCTCTGCAGCCTTTCATGCAGTGAACCATGCCATCGCCTCATCCCCTTTCTCCAACTCCCTGGGTCTGCCCATGTGTGGTTCCATTCCTATTTTCACCCCCCCTTTCCCCCGGCATACTCATCTCCGGAGATCCTCAAGATTTTCTCCGTGGTCCCCTTTTCTTCATCATTCAAATGTTACCCATTGCTGGCATCGTCCGTTTCCACACATACGCTGAGCACATCCAGTTCTACCTCTTGCTCATCACCTTTCTTGAGGGATGAGGCCTTTTAGTTATCAGGAGAGACTAGAGAAGCTGGGATGGTTCTCCTTACAACAACTTGTATTTATATAGCGCATTTAAAGTAGTAAAACATCCCAAGGCCCTTCACAGGAGTGTTATAAAACAAAATTTGACACCAATCTACATGAGGAGAAATTAGGGCAGACCACCAAAAGCTTGGTCAAAGAGGTAGGTTTTAAGGAGCGTCTTAAAGGAGGAAAGAGAGGTAGAGAGGCAGAGAGGTTTAGGGAGGGAGTTCCAGAGCTTGGGGCCTAGGCAACAGAAGGCATGGCCACCAATGATTGAGCCATTAAAATCGGGGATGCCCAAGAGGCCATATTTGGAGGAGCGCAGATATCGCGAAGGGCTGTAGGGCTGGAGGAGATTACAGAGATAGGGAGGGGTGAGGCCATGGAGGGATTTGAAAACAAGATGAGTTTTAAAATTGAGACATTGCTTAACCGGGAGCCAATGTAGGTCAGTGAGCACAGGGATGATGGATCAATGGGGATTTGGTACGAGTTAGGACACAGGCAGCCAGGTTTTGGATGACCTCAAAGTTTACGTAGGGTAGAATGTGGGATGCCAGCCAGGAGTGCATTGGAATAGTCTAGTCTAGAGATTTAAAAAAGGCATGGATGAGGGTTTCAGCAGCAGATGGGCTGAGGCAAGGGTGGAGACGGGCGATGTTACGGAGGTGGAAATAGGCAGTCTTGGTCATGCTGTGGATATGTGGCCAGAAGCTCATTTCAGGGTCAAGGGAAGGTTCCACTTTGGTGCTACCTCAAGATTCCCAGCTGGCCATAACAGATTCTATGCCATTATTCCATGAAGCCAAGGTTGCGAACAGTCTGGTTCAGCCTCAGACAGATGCTAGGGAGATGGATGGAGTCGGTGGCTAGGGGATAGAGTTATGGCAGGGACCCAAGACAACGGCTTTGGTCTTCCCAATATTCAGTTGGAGAACATTTCTGCTCATCCAGTACTGGATGTCGGACAAGCAGTCTGACAATTTAGAGACCATGGAGGGGTCGAGAGAAGTGGTGGTCAGGTAGAGCTGGGTGTTGTCAGTGTACATGTGGAAACTGATGCTGATGTCGCTGAGGGGCAGCATGCAGATGAGAAATAGGAGGGGGCCAAGAATAGGTCCTTGTGGGACACCAGAGGTAACAATGCAAGAGAAGGAAGAGAAGCCACTGCAAGTGATTCTCTGGCTATGATTTGATAGATAAGAATAGAACCAGGCAAATACAGAGAAGCTTAAGGGGAGATTTAATATCGGTGTTCAAACTTATGAGTGGTTTTGATAGAGATAGGGAGACACAGATTTAAAGTAATTGGCAAAACAGCCAGGAGGAGATGATAAGAATATGTTTTGCACACCGAGTTGTTATGATCTGGAATGTACTGCCTGAAAGGGTGGTAGAAGCAGATTCAATAGTAACTTTCAAAAGGGAATTGGATCGCCACGAAAAGGGAAAATTTGCATGGCTATGGGGAAAGAGCAGGGGAATGGAACTTGGATAGCTATTTCAGAGAGGTAGCACAGGCACGATGGGACAAATTACCTCCTTCAGTGCTGCATTATTCTATGACCCCAAGACCTTGCAATGCTGTCAGAATGCCTGTCCAACATCATTAGGGTTGAGTCACAACTTCTTTCAACTTCATGAAGACTGAAGCCATCAGCCACACTATAAATTCCGCTCCCTTGCCGCTGATTCCATCTCCCTCACAGACACTTAAATTGAACCCCATGATGCTAGACCTTCAATGATCTTTGACCCTGAGCTGAGCTTGAAACTTTAACCTTAAGCCATCTTTTCAACCAAGCTTTTTACCGCTCCAAATCGGTTCCTCCGTGGCTTATTGTCCAGTTTCCTGTCTGTTTTCATTTGTGAAGCCCCTTGGGAAGTTTTTACACTGAAGGTTTCTTTAAGTGTAAGTTGTTGCTCTGTAAAACCCAGAGGGGATGAAGAGAAGGATCTCTAAGATAAGTCAGGAACTTTCCTTAGAGTGGCCAAAAGGAGCAGGAGTGCTCCTCCTGGCTCTACACGGAGAGTGTGTGCCTCTGCTGGCCCCCAGCACCAATCTCCCCCGCCCCCCACCGCGCCCCCCCCCCCCCCCCCCACCCCCTGCAACTTACCTTGGGGTCGGCGGGAAACCTCTGGGCCCCATGAATTGTTGTGCCTGAACCAGACCAACTGCCTCCTGCTGCCTGATTTGGGCGGACAGTGGGCTGGCAGGATGCGAATGAGGTCCGGGAGTTAAAATAGCCCGGGCCACAAACACTTGATCCATCTGCTCAAAACCCATTTCCCGCCCCATCCTGTCTAAATTAACGTGGCGTGACATTGCCCATTCCTTTTGTGGATGCCTTTGGATCATGTTGCTTTGCAAGGCTGCTCCAATCCTAAATTAATCCAAATGAGCAAAGCTCTGGGTATGTTCCGACTGTCTGCATTTGTCTTTTGAAGATGACGGTATTTGACAGTAGATTAGGAGGGTGATAATTGACTTTAGGATGGAGAATGCCATGAATGGGACATCGTGTACCAGATCAAAAGTAACGTAAGATAAATATTTTAGTCTGGCATGATTGATTGTCCAGCATGAGCTTCAAATTGTCATTCATCACTTTCCACGTACAAATAAGATTTTCGATCATCTTCACAGGGGAAAACAACCTAGGAATGCTTTTCTATAAATAATTTTGCACTACCTCCCCAGATATCCCTCTCCCACTCGGCCATAGATTAAGAACTCATTCTGCTAACCTCCTCAGTTCTTTTCCTCCTGTAGTTGGCCGTAGTCTTGTTTTTTTAGCACATCACCAAAAAGTCTTCATTGCACGTTCAGTAATTCACACACAATGCTCCTTGCTGTTCCACACTTTCTTGTTTCACTAAAGTGTCAAGATTTGCTTTGAATTTTATGGAGGAACTTTTAACTAACCATTCACCAGGAAATGAAATGAGTTGGGTAGAATCCATGCCGGATTGGATTGCTTGTGTTCTGTGAAGAGACAAGCTTGCTGGAACAAATTTTCTTGTTAATGTGGTTCTTTTGTAGATGTTGGATGGATAGGATTTTTCCTTTTAATCTTTTGAAAACGAACTGTTCTTTGTTAATTTTGTGAGATAAACTACCAATAATGACAAAGTGAGTCTGTTTGTTTCCTCAGCTGTTGCGAGGTGTTTGGGTTGGAGGGTACAGTATTTTCTGTCAGGACACTCATAATGCCGGTGAAGCTGATATGAAGGTAAACTTGCGTACATTTGTGCTGTACAAGTATGGAATTGTTGCTGGACTGATGACTTGGTACAATCCTGAGGCTGATATGGCAGTGCTTGTTGCTTTTTTGTGATTTTCTTTTTTAAACTTTCAAATCTTCCACAAACACATCCGAATATCCTTTGTACTTAACAGTGCTGTAATAAAATGATCCAGTATATTTGCAGGTATGTTTTTCAGGACTTTTTTTTTCTTGCTTTTCTGTGACAAAATAACTGGATGTGCTTGAAGTTAGTGCCTATCTAAGAAGAAGCATTCACCTGATAATCAAATGATCACAAAAGTGCCCAAAGTCAAGCCCAGGATTGTATAACCTTTTGAAAGGATGTTTGTGTCTCCATTTCGTTATCTCTGTGAGAGTGAGATTTCATTGAAGCCCTTGGGGTATATCATGTGAAGAGCATAGCTACCTGTGGAGATAGCATAAGCAGTTACTAATGTTTATTATAATCGGTAGATTCTGAAATGGCTTCTCCACTTGGAGAAGTAGTTGCATGGTAGTAGAGAATGTAAATTAGGCATAAATTTAATCTAAAACTCATCAGGAAATTATGAAAACATTTTATCTTTTTCATTTTCTTTTCACACTGATATGATCTCAGTGTGAAAGTGTAATTTTCATCTTTGCCTACCAGATTCCAACGCTTTCAAATTGAATTCCCCACAGTTGTGGATCAGCAGTGGAGTCCTCTTTTTTTTGTTTGTTGCAAATAACACATCCCTGCTAGTAAAATAAATCACCATAAAAGATACTTTGCTTTACACACCATTTTTGATTTACACACTATTTTAGAAAAATGCACCCAATGGATTTGATCAGTTGAAAGAAGAAATAAACATTATTGTAAAATGTAATGTTTTTTTTTGGATTTGTTCAGTTATTCGTTTAAGTTTCCACTGAAGCCTAGAAATTACTCCAGTCATTAAGCTTATCGTGTGCGTTAATTGTCTGCAGAGAAATTTCAGTAATGCAGTATTACACTGATCTTTCACCCCCTCCCCGGTTTTATTGCTGTTTAAAAAATCCTCCCTTTATGTAATCGGTGTTCCATTTTATAACAGAACTTCTGCACATATAAGAACATAAGAACATAAGAATTAGGAACAGGAGTAGGCCATCTAGCCCCTCGAGCCTGCTCTGCCATTCAACAAGATCATGGCTGATCTGGCCGTGGACTCAGCTCCACTTACCCGCCCGCTCCCCATAACCCTTAATTCCCTTATTGGTTAAAAATCTATCTATCTGTGATTTGAATACATTCAATGTATTTGAATATACTCAACTGCTTCCTTGGGCAGAGAATTCCACAGATTCACAACCCTCTGGGAGAAGAAATTCCTTCTCAACTCAGTTTTAAATTGGTTCCCCCGTATTTTGAGGCTGTGCCCCCTAGTTCTAGTCTCCCCGACCAGTGGAAACAACCTCTCTGCCTCTATCTTGTCTATCTCTTTCATTATTTTAAATGTTTCGAAAAGATCACCCCTCATCCTTCTGAACTCCAACGAGTAAAGACCCAGTCTACTCAATTTATCATCATAAGGTAACCCCCTCATCTCCGGTATCAGCCTAGTGAGAACCGTCTCTGTACCCCCTCCAAAGCTAGTATATTCTTCCTTAAGTAAGGTGACCAAAACTGCACACAGTACTCCAGGTGCGGCCTCACCAATACCCTGTACAGTTGCAGCAGGACCTCCCTGCTTTTGTACTCCATCCCTCTCGCAATGAAGGCCAACATTCCATTCGCCTTCCTGATTACCTGCTGCACCTGCAAACTAACTTTTTGGGATTCATGCACAAGGACCCCCAGGTCCCTCTGCACCGTAGCATGTTGTAATTTCTCCCCATTCAAATAATATTCCCTTTTACTGTTTTTTTTCCAAGGTGGATGACCTCACATTTTCCGACATTGTATTCCATCTGCCAAACCTTAGCCCATTCGCTTAACCTATCTAAATCTCTTTGCAGCCTCTCTGTGTCCTTTACACAACCGCTTTCCCACTAATCTTTGTGTCATCTGCAAATTTTGTTACACTACACTCTGTCCCCTCTTCCAGGTCATCTATGTATATTGTAAACAGTTGTGGTCCCAGCACCGATCCCTGTGGCACACCACTAACCACCGATTTCCAATCCGAAAAGGACCTATTTATCCCGACTCTCTGCTTTCTGTTAGCCAGCCAATTCTCGATCCATGCTAATACATTTCCTCTGACTCCGCGTACCTTTATCTTCTGCAGTAACCTTTTGTGTGGCACCTTATCGAATGCCTTTTGAAAATCTAAATACACCACATCCATCAGTACACCTCTATCCACCATGCTCGTTATATTCTCAAAGAATTGCAGTAAGTTAGTTAAACATGATTTCCCCTTCATGAATTCATGTTGCATCTGCTTGATGTATTCTTCAGCTTGCTAAATTGGTGATAGTTGCCTTTTGAAGGCAGCTTAAATACTATTCCCTACTTTGTAGGTGGGATGGTCCAACATTTATGCTTCTGTGAACATTTCTGCATTATATCATTTTTATATTTTAAATGAACAGAGTAATTAAAAGTTGGTTTTAGTTTGTTGATACTATGATGCTGCATTGATGTATATATTTCATACATTGGCCGCTGGCTCCCTGCATAATGGGACACTGAAGCCTCAGGCCTGCTCACTGCCCCTTTCTCCAGGCATGCTTTGAAAATGCCCCAATGCTCTAGCCTTGTTATGATGCTGACTTTGATGTAGTTTATGGATCCTTCCCACGGTGCAGCACTCCAGACGCTCAGTGCCCAATTTGAATGGACGCTTTAGGGGAAGCCATTATTTAAACATTGCTTTGCTTCCTCGGGATGGGTTTCTCCTTCCTGTACACCCATCCTCACTTCTTTGGCCGCTAAAGGCCAATGCGTTAAAGAGGTCATTCTGACCCAAACCAGGAGCTCATCATCTGCCTCATAGTTTCTTTGCTCCAAAGGGTCGGCAATACACCAACCTCTTTTAAACTAGCTAACTTTTAATAAGATTCATCTGTCCTAGTTGGTTTCTTTTGATGTTGTTGCCTGTAAATAACAGTTAATTGCTTCAGAGGTTAGTTAGTGTCTGGGTCAACCTCCTTGGATATGTTCATCTTCATCATAGGCAGTCCCTCGGAACCGAGGAAGACTTGCTTCCACGCTTAAAAATGAGTCCTTAGGTGGCTGAACAGTCCAATACGAGAACCACAATCCCTATCACAGGTGGGGCTGGTTTGCTGCATGCTCTTTCCGCTGCCAGCGCTTGATTTCTGCATGCTCTCGGCAATGAGACTCGAGGTGCTCGGTGCCCTCCCGGATGCACTTCCTCCACTATGGATATGTTAATTTATGAATGTTTGCAGAGCAGGGTAACAGTTGAAGCTCATTCTCTCAGAATTGAACCCTGAGTTGTTCTTTGTTCAAAAGCATTGACAGGTATCATCATCATAGGCATTCCCTCGGAATCAAGAAAGACTTGCTTCCACCTTAAGATGAGTTCTTAGGTGGCTGTACAGTCCAATACGAGAACCACAGTCTCTGTCACAGGTGGGACAGATAGTCATTGAGGGAAGGGGTGGGGGGGACTGGTTTGCTGCACGCTCTTTCCGCTGCCTGCACTTGATTTCTGCATGCTCTCGGCATTGAGACTCAAGGTGCTCAGCGCCCTCCCGGATGCACGTCCTCCACTTAGGGCGGTCTTTGGTCAGGGACTCCCAGGTGTCAGTGGGGATGTTGCACTTTATCAGGGAGGCTTTGAGTGTGTCCTTGTAATGTTTCCACTGCCTACCTTTGGCTCTTTTGCCGAGAAGGAGTTCCGAGTAGAGCGCTTGCTTTGGGAGTCTCGTGTCTGGCATGCGAACTATGTGGCCTGCCCAGTGGAACTGATCAAATGTGGTCAGTGCTTCAATTCTGGGGATGTTGGCCTGGTTGAGGTCGCTAATGTTAGTGCATCTGTCCTCCCAGGGGATTTGTAAGATCTTGCAGAGACATCGTTGGTGGTATTTCTCCAGCGACTTGAGGTCTCTGCTGTACATGGTCCATGTTTCTGAGCCATACAGGAGGGTGGGTATTACTACAGCCCTGTAGACCATGAGCTTGGTAGCAGTTTTGAGGGCCTGGTCTTCAAACACTCTTTTTATCAGGCAGCCGAAGGCTGCACTGGCGCATTGGAGGCGGTGTTGGATCTCGTCGTCAATGCCTGCTCTTGTTGATAGGAGGCTCCGAGATATGGGAAGTGGTCCACGTTGTCCAGGGCCGCGCCGTGGATCTTGATGACTGGGGGTCAGTGCTGTGTGGTGAGGAAAGGCTGATGGAGGACCTTTGTCTTACTGATGTGTAGCGTAAGGCCCATGCTTTCATACGCCTCAGTAAATACATCGACTATATCCTGGAGTTCAGCCTCTGTATGTGCGCAGACGCAGGCATCGTCCGCGTACTGTAGCTTGATGACAGAGGTTGAGATGACATGTATACGGGAACTAGAAATGGCTAAGATCTCAATTGCCTGACTTAGGGATGCTTCCTTTTGATTGTGAGCATGTTCAAAACGTTGGGCGAGGGCATGTGCTGTAACAGCCTCTATAGTTTTGAACATTCAGAAGAGATGCTCCCACTGTGCTTAAGACCTGCATCACTAAGGTCTCCACTGCAATCTCCACTTGTGTTGCAATTCTTCCATAGCAGACTGATGTCTAGACTAGCACTTGTCCATAACAGAGCTGATTTGAGTGGTTGACTCTTCCTCACGTTTCCTGCAGAGCTGGCAACACGTGCTCCATGGACAATAGTGACTTGGTGGATGATCCTGCTGAGATAGTAATTTCTTTTGTAAACAGTTCCTATGAGATCGGAATCAACAGTTGCTGCAGCTGGACCAGTAATAGAATTGTAGAAATTTACAGCATGGAAGGAGATCCATCGTGTTCCCGCCGGCCGACAAAGAGCTATCCAGCCTCATCTCACTTTCCAGCTCTTGGTCCGTAGCCCTGTAGGTTACGGCACTTCAAGTGCACGTCCAAGTATTTTAAAAATGTGGTGAGGGTTTCTGCCTCTACCCTTTCAGGCAGTGAGTTCCAGACCCCCACCTAGTTTGGGACCTCTGCCCTCGGATACTCAACACCACATGCTGTTCATTGGCCATGCACTATGAGTCACCTTCTGCTTGTATAACATGGTGGTTCTAGTTCAGGATACTGTAGTGTGTGTGCATTCTATTCCTTTGTTGCTGTGAATAAAGAAGGCAAATCTTCACAATTAATTAATCCGAATACAGCAGCACTGTCACTGCTTGCTCTCCCATGTGGTGTTGTGTGTATGCCAATGTGGCAGCATTACACAATGAACATTATGGTATAACCATGCGCTCCTGTACATCCTCCAGCTTAGTGTCCATCTCTGTTCTCACTACCAGTCATTTCTGATACGATGTCTGGAAGGGGATAATGAATTTGCCCTAGCTGGTATTATTGTCAGTTCGTCTTCGTACACTGAGAATACGTGGAGTACAAAGAATATCAGGAGCAGTCTTGCCTGTGTGATATACTGGGTCTTTAAAGGTAATTGAATGCATCTTGCTCAGTTCAATTACTATCCAAAATGACTTTCTGAATTCATGCTGTGTGCATAGGTTTCTATGAACTTGATACAGTAATCTACTTGTCCCTTTCAGGACTATCTCTTTCTTGTACTTAGACCTAGAAATTGGAACCTTTAGCAGCAGCCGTTAAGGCCAGTTTTGAAGAAAAAATGTTGGCTGCCTCGCTTCCGCCCACCTCCGGCACGGAATGCAGCAGCCGCCATATTGGGCAGGTCGGCAGCACTGCCATTGCCTGCGTTCACCTCTAATATTGTAATGATCAACAGCATGATGTCAATCAGCATGTAATGGCAAATTGACGCGCGCTGAGCAATTTTAGACCTTGCCGCTCCTATTAATGCCCTCACCAAAGCATCCGGTGCGTAGACCCAGGAGAAAGCGGCAGAGATTTATAGATCACTGAGAATAACTTCAATAACTGCAGAGTACGTGCAGTCCCACCGACAGGTTTGCATTCCTCGCTGATCACTGTTACAAATAATTTTGACATTATTTGCACGAGATGGTGTGATCAGAAATGTTATGACACGTGTAGCATGAACTTTCATAACTTCAAGTATGTGGAACCTCAAGCTGCTAGAATGATTCCATCCAAATTGCAGTCACTTCATCCGTTCATGGTGACATTTTTTGATTAATAATTGTAACTTGACAAATTAGCCGGCTAAATATTTGAGGAGTTGAATTAAACAGAATTCAGCTAAACTGCAGGTTTAAAATCTGACGGATTAGTGCCTTTTTAGGCTTTCATTTATCTTGCATATGCTTTCTGTCAATCCACAAACATAACCGGAAACATTGCACTTTCATAAATTGCAATTTCCTGAGAATGCTGCACAGATACTTTAGACCCAACCTACTGTCCCACCCTGCTGATCTTACCGCCTGAAAGAGCACATTGCATGGGAGCTTCTGCGCTGCATTCATTTAAATCAGCGGGCAGCCTGCGCTCTTTATACGGGCGGCCGTTAACCTTGGCCCGTGGTGGCATTTTGGGGCTTTATCGAGTTTCTAGGCCTTAATCTTCACATTCATCCCTTGGTTATCTCATAGGACCAATGCACTTGTTAACGTCCTCATAATGTTTCTCATGGATAAGCAGCTCAGCATAATCAGTTTGTCAAGGCTGAGTTCTTTTCATTCCCATTTATGAGAAGCCCATGTCAGTTTTTTTGGCAGGTGCATCTCCTGTATATTAATGACCTTTTGTGGATTGTCTTCACGTCTGACATCTTCTTGCAGACATCCTCCCAGATTCAGCGGGTTTGCCACACAGTATTTACTCTCAGCTGTTTCCTGACTTGTGTGATCAGCCTCATCCTTTGGGGGGGTTGGGGGAGGGGGGGAAAGAGCGATGGTGGCTCACTTGGCATTTCTTTCATTGCCCACATTCTGCTGACACGCCCAACACGCTCTCAGAACAGCTGGATTCTTCTCATCTGCACAGTTTGAATGGCTAGTTTTTGCTGTGAGCCTGTGCTGACTGTATTGGAGCTCTGATGTGATTAGCTCCGCAATCATGCAGGAGTCACATTGGGCAATATGACATGTTCATGGGTGAGCTTTATTGCCCAGATAAACATAAATGATGCTAATTTTGGATTTCCATTGTTGCCAATAAAGTAATTTCTAGGCTTCAGTGACTTTATAGTAAACTGTGCCAAACTTCGTGTTGTGACATAAGGTCTGGTTTTATTACTGGAAAATGGTTTACGTTGTTATTGTTTTTAATTCCATTTAAATGTAATGGATTGACCCAAATGTTGGTGCAATACAAGGTCTGCAGTAAGTACTTGTAATTGCGCAAGATTACGCCCTTGCATGAAATTATTTAAATGCTGGTTTTTGGTTTGAGACCGAGTGCCACAAAAGCCTCTTGCGGATTTTTGGAGAAGGCTGTCTGGAGCACCGACCAGGAGGATCTAATACGCCATACACCTGGCAGGTAGCGCCACCATTTTTACCTCAAAATCGGGAGCTCCCAAAATGAAATAGGCAGTTATTCCCTTTTTGTTTCTTCAAAATATAAGTCCTCTGTTTGTGCTCTGGTTTCAGTCAAGAGATTTTTGATCTCACTCGGACCTCTTGTGCAGTCAAACTGACCCAGAATAGAAGAACATTTTCATTTGGAACCACTGCTGAAGTGTCCTCGGTAACACACAGAATTTGCCAGATGACACACAGAATAATAACATCTGTCCCATGATATTTTACGACCTACTTCATCAAATGATTTGTCTTTATACAACAGTTAAATTGATGCACTTATAGACCTTGTGCAAGCTATTAAACAGATAGTTTTTATGGTGATGCATCCATGATAAACTACATTTAAGCCTTATTCCCTCTTTTTCACAGATTATCCGTGTCCTATGGTGGTACTACTTCTCTAAAGTAATAGAGTTCATGGACACTTTTTTCTTCATTTTACGAAAGAACTACCATCAGATCACTATTCTGCATGTCTATCACCATGCCACCATGTTCAACATCTGGTGGTTTGTTATGAACTGGGTGCCCTGCGGTCACTGTAAGAGAGATAACGATCTTTCTTTTTTATGAGATTTATTTTAATTTTCAAGGGGCAACTAAACCTAAAGATGTTTTGTATCTTTTATTTTAATGTTCTGCTCAGTGTATTATTTTGAAACGTTGGCCTTGAATTTCTTTGAAACTTCTTACCATGCACCACGTAGCTTTGCCAGAAGCACGGCGATACCCTTGTTTACGTGTGCAATCAGCGGCAAATTGTCCAAGGAAATTCAGGGGCTTTAATATGTTTGCCTGCATTTATTGGGGTGGTTCACTGTTTACAGCGGGGGGATACTTATGTTATTTATGTATAATGCACCGACCGGTTGGGTATTGGTCAAGGCAACCTGTACTTCATCTACTGTGTGACCTCTACTACGATTGGCTCGGACCTAAATGTTTGTGTCCATGTTCAGTATTAAACACCAGTCAGTGGCTCTACCTATCAAGTGTGCTGTATAACTGCAAGCCATTCATAAGCCACAAATGCTGCAGGGAAACTGAAAGAAAACAAATTTAAGGCTGAGTTATTTTGGGTTTAGTTGCTCTTCAAAGCTGCAGTATTCCTTTTCAAATTGACAGCTTTGACAATTTTACAAATTTAACAACCAGGCATCTGCCCTTTCAAGGCCTAGCATTTTGAAATGGTTTACTTGAAAATTACTGTTTGATTACATTTTAATTTGCTTTGAATTGACAAACAGGCCTGCTTGAAAAGGGATAAAGCAGCCTTTTAAACATAAAATACTACTCACGATTACTTTTGCTTAATTCTTGGATCAAATGGAGGTTGTTAAATGTTTATTGCCTCTTTATGTAATTGAGGTATCTCTTGATAAATGAATAATGTTCTTTAGCCCATGCAGTCAGGATGAGCAATGACCTAATTTTACACGGATTTGGCCCAATTCTGACCAGTTCGGATTTAGATGTACATAGCCCTTTAAAAAAGAACAATTGCGTACAAAAACAGAAGCACAAAACAGCCCGCGCATGCATTTCTTAACTGTTTGCTGTTCAGCCATTGCTAATTGTAAATGAGAAGTCGCTGTTTGTACCTTGTCACATCTACTATTGCCTGTTAATTGAGAGGAGTTTGCAAATTGTTCTGGCAGTGTGGTGGGGCCTGTCAGATTCTTGGCTATCTGCTGGCAAATTATTCATGTGATACTTGTGATCCAGTGATGGATGCTAATTTGTGCTTCTGCCAGGTAGGCAATCCAGTTGGTATATGGCCAACCCTGGGAAATTAAAAAGAGGCTTGAAGAGTAGTCCCAGTGACTCAGCTTTACAAAAACCAGGGGGTCGATATTGCCCACCGCCCGAAACAGGGCGCACCCACCGTTTTTTAAAGTTTTTCGCCGCCTCAACCCTGGGGAAGGGCAGTGTTTAAAATGGTGGCCCCTCCGCGGAGAGTCGGCAGCCATTCCGCGCTGCCTCGTGGCTGGCGCTTTCAGGCGGCCAGAGGCCTTATCGGAAGGGGCAATTTCGGCCCCCAGATTTTAGGGAACCCAAAGCTGATTCTGAAGGCTTGTCCATTGCATTTTGGCCTATGGTGTTTTCTGCTATGTACTTATAACATTTAAATTCCAGTTTAGTAATCCATGTACCTATATACCTGATGCAGGAGGTGTTGTCTTTGATCATCACACTCTATACAAGTTTCTTAATTGAGAATCCATTTAGAAGGAAACCCATTAGAACCTGACTGTGATTGTGGTTTTATTGTATTACTAGAGCTTAATATAGCATCGGGAAAACAGAATGCCTTCTAAAATTTTGTAATATGACTTCCTAAATGTAATCTCTACCCTTTCAGAGTTGTGCATAAGTGACTCATATCTACAGAACTCAGGAGGATGAGTATGTAAATTGGATCCCTTTAATAGGATTACTGCATGGACTGCTTTTCAAGTCCAGTGTTTTTGGTTTTCATATTTTCCAGATTTTAACAATGAAGCATTTTCTTGTCAGTATCTCTATTGTGTTCAACTGACATGCTCATGTCTGTTTGCAGCTTTCTTTGGGGCCACACTTAACAGTTTCATTCATGTGCTGATGTATTCCTATTATGGTCTTTCTGCTATCCCAGCCATGCGACCTTATCTTTGGTGGAAGAAATACATTACTCAAGGGCAGTTGGTAAGTGAAGCTTGCCATTTTACACAGATACCTGGAAACTTGTGAGCAAAGATCAAATTTCCAACATTGCTATATTTTGTCTTATATGTGGTTTTTATGGATATCTGTCATTAGCGGAGAGCTGGTGTCATTTTGCACTGGGATACAAAGTCTGCAGTTTTTTTATTTTGTGGAAATATGTAAATATAGCTTTCATCCTCTTCCTGCATGTCTGATTTCCTTGCTGGTATACTGCACAGCGCAATTTTCAATTGGTAACTAATATGATTTTGTATGGCCTTTACAATTTTTGGATGGTGACCAAGTGATAATTATCACTGTACTGGGCTGTGATAGGATGGCAGTGCCGTAACTTAGAAAATGTCTGTGAGAGAGAGGGAAACTGCAGGGTTCTGCTAGTGCATTATAAAAGTCCTGAAGAGGAACAAAGTGACGGAAAACAGTTAGTCAGGCCCAGCAGGTTCAAGAGTAGAAAAGGACTTGGACCCTTTCTATAGTACAGGAGAATTATGACGTGGAGAACTCTTTGATTCCCAAAATTGAGAATTGAATCTGTGAAGTTGGATATGATCTTTCAGGGAAGAGAATGTAAAGTGGTGCTCATGGAGTCTGGACTTGTGTCGATTACTTTTTGCTAATTATCGAGAAAGCTCAGCAAAGGGCCAAAGTCCGCAGTGTAGGACACCATGAAGTTTGAAGAAAGTAGGAGAGATGATGTAAAACCTGTAGATCGTATGAAGGGCTGATGACAAAGAGGGCTGATGAGGTTAGCATTTAGAAAAGCATATTTGGAGTTTAGGTAAAACAAGAGAGGAATGTCCAGAGGAGCAATAATCAATCGTATCAATATTGATAAAATAAGGAGATAGGCTGCAATGGAGAGAGGAAGATTGGTGGTGAGAGAAAGATTGCTTATCCAACAACAAACTTTATATTGTATTATGTCCAGAAGTATGAGAGAGGGTAGAAGAACCTCCTCACACATAGATGTATTCAAGTCTTGGGGTGTATGGAGATGTGAGATTTATCGAGGAAGAAAGAAGCATTTGGCACAAAAGGGAGATTACATTTCTTCGAAGGAAAAAAACTGAAGAGATTAGAAGTTCAATTCCAAATCAGTGGAGATTGTGAAGCTGAGCATCCCGATCGAAGAATGACTAAGGACGGGGCCAACAAAGGTCAGAGGTGAAGGACATGCAAATGTGTCTTTGAAGAATTGAACAAGATTTTAATTTAGCCACCAAAGAGAACGGGGGAGATCAACATGGAGGGATTCTGCTATTGTACCATGAAAAGGATGAAGGCTGTGTGGACTATGGGGCATGCAGTCGGAAGACTGTTGACAAATGTAGAGCGGAATCATCAGTAAATGCATGGGTAGGCTTGGATAATGAGTGGGAGAAGATCATTGATGTAGAGAACGAGCAGAATGGGTCAGAGGACAGAGCCCCAGGGAATCCGTGAGTTAATGCAGAAAGGGTCAAAAGATGAGACATTACCTGCAGCCCAAATAAGGATATGAAATGAAACAGGATAGCCATGAATGTAGCTGTGGTGTATGTAGCACACAAATCACTGACTCCACATGGTCTGGTGTAAGTCTAACTGCTGTGACCTTCGTCCTTTATTGTTCAGCTCCAGAGTGCCTCCCAGGTGTGGTGGTCACCCTTATATAGTCCTTGTTACAGGTACTATCAGGGTTTCCCACCGCAGCACCCTCTGTGGTGTGGCATAGTACTTACATTACATTTAAGGTACTGGGACGATACGCACATCATTACATAACATCACCTCCCCCCGCCCCCCCAGACACAGGACAACGATACCCACATCATTACATAACATCACACTTGTCCAACGGAAAGCAGGTGGGCATAGACAGTGCGTTAGTATGGTACATATTATCTGGTACATTAACTGGTTATTGACTGGTAGCGGAACCTTGATTTCCTTATTAACCGTTATCATTAATTGTACTTCATCCATTATTTTACACAAATACAGTGGCCATTCAGCATAAAAAAAGTAATTCTTATTATAAATTCACTATCTCACATTAACATAGCTCATTTTAGACTCGCTCTGCCAAACAGAAGTCCTTTGTGGGGACCACCTCTTTGTAAGGCCCTTTTAAGACTCCCGGGTGCATTTCCTCTTTAAGGCGCCATCTTTGATGCAGGAGGATTCCACGAGGCTTCTCCTTGGGTGCCGCCATCTTTGATGCTCTACAGCTCCGACACGATGCCGCCGCCATCATCTTCTCCGCCACTCCGAATGCCCTCCGCCGTCGCAGCCTCCGCTCCCCTCCGCTGCCACCTGACTTGCCGCCTCTCCTGCGACCATCGTGGCCTCTCCAGCGGCCGCACTTGCCGCGTCTCCCGTAGCGGCCTCCCCTGCGGCTGCCGCCGCCCGACGCTACCAGCTCCTCTGCGGGGCCCGCCCAACGGCCTCTTCCTCTGCGTGGCCCTTCCGAACTGCCGGCCCCTGGATCCCTCAGCACCCCGTCCGCAGCGCCCCGCCGGCTCACTCCCCCCCCACTAGGCCCCTCTGTGCAGGGCTGCTTGCCTGTGGGGGCTGGGACTGCAGGGTCTCTGTGTGAGATCCGGGCCTGGGACTTGCCTGTGGGGATTGAGGCTGCAGGGTCTCTGTGTGAGGTCCGGGCCTGGGGCTTGCCTGTGGGGATTGAGGCTGCAGGGTCTCTGTGTGAGATCCGGGCCTGGGGCTTGCCTATGGGGGCTCCAGGCCTGGGACTTGCCTGTGGGGGCTGGGACTGCAGGGTCTCTGTGTGAGATCCGGGCCTGGGACTTGCCTGTGGGGATTGAGGCTGCAGGGTCTCTGTGTGAGGTCCGGGCCTGGGGCTTGCCTGTGGGGATTGAGGCTGCAGGGTCTCTGTGTGAGATCCGGGCCTGGGGCTTGCCTATGGGGGCTCCAGGCCTGGGACTTGCCTGTGGGGGCTGAGGCTGCAGGGTCTCTGTGTGAGATCCGGGCCTGGGACTTGCCTGTGGGGGCTGGGGCTGCAGGGTCTCTGTGTGAGATCCGGGCCTGGGACTTGCCTGTGGGGGCTGGGGCTGCAGGGTCTCTGTGTGAGATCCGGGCCTGGGACTTGCCTGTGGGGGCTGGGGCTGCAGGGTCTCTGTGTGAGATCCGGGCCTGGGACTTGCCTGTGGGGGCTGAGGCTGCAGGGTCTCTGTGTGAGGTCCAAGCCTGGGACTTGCCTGTGGGGGCTGGGGCTGCAGGGTCTCTGTGTGAGATCCGGGCCTGGGACTTGCCTGTGGGGATTGAGGCTGCAGGGTCTCTATGTGAGATCCGGGCCTGGGACTTGCCTGTGGGTGGATTGAGGCTGCAGCTCCAGCTCGGTCGGCGCTGCTCTCTGGGGACCCGGGGCACAGCAGCACCCCGGGGAGCAGCAGCCTGTGGAGGAATGAAGTCTTTCCAGCTCCCACGGACCTTCCCCATCCACCTCCGGCCGAGGAGTGTCGGCCCATCGCCTGCAACGACCCACGGAGGTAAAGCGTGCGTCTCGTCCCCTTGGGATACCTGCACCATCGCTCTGCCGAGAACAGGTATTAGTTCCCTGGTGTAGGTACGCAGCTTCACCGTGACCGGGACCAGCTTGGGTCGTGCAGCTGGGTTAATCCACAGTTTATCAAAAGTTCTCCAACTCATCAACGACGGACCCGAGCCCGTGTCCACTTCCATACTCACTGGGACTCCGTTGATTTTTACTTCACTGATCACTGGGGGTGAATCATCGGTGCATGTATACAGTCCAAGCACCTCATCTTCTTCTACCTGCTCCTCACTGAACAGTGGATCATCCCCCATCTCCTCAGCCACACGGTGAGTCTGATTTCTTTTACACATACGCTGAAGGTGGCCTTTAACGTGGCAGGTATTGCACGTGTACTCCGCAAACCTGCACCGGTGAGCCCCATGGCTTCCTCTACAGCGCCAGCATGGTGCTGCTTGATTGGCCCCCCTCGGCCGACTCTGAGCTCCAGGATCCCGAGGTCCGTGCTCTCTGCCCCGGGCAGAGCCACGTTCTGCAGTTTTGTCCGTGGTGGGCGCTATCCTGTGGACCGTGCCTGCCGGGTTCGAGACTGTGTGGATCATTTGCTTGGTGCTGCAAGTCGAGGTCATATATGCCCGGCTGATGGTGATGGCCTTTGTCAGAGTGACTGTGGGTTCCGTGGCCAGCAGCTTGTGAAGGAGGCCCTCGTGGCCAATCCCCATAACGAAAACGTCCCGCAAAGCCTCGTCAAGGTGTGCCCCAAAATCACACGGCGCCGCGAGTCTCCTGAGGTCCGCAGCATATTTGGTGACATCCTGGCCCTCGGGTCTGCAGTGATGGTAAAATTTGTATCTGGCCGTGAGGATGCTCTCCTTCGGTTTCAACTGGTCACGAATGAGTTCAGTCAGCTCCTCGTATGACTTGTCCCTGGCGCTCCCAGGTGCCAGCAAATCCCTGACGAGACAGTAAATCTCATCTCCACAACTGGAGAGCAATATCGCCTTACACTTCTCTCTCATTGCGTATGTGTCCTCCGTCAGATCATTTGCTGTGAAGTAGTACTCGAGCCTTTCCGTAAAGGCCTCCCAATCATTGCCCACGGTAAAATCCTTTAGCGAGCCCAGAGTAGCCATGGTTGCGTGGAGTTCGTCCGCTTCCTCGTTGCCAATGTGGTGTATGTAGCACACAAATCACTGACTCCACACGGTCTGGTGTAAGTCTAACTGCTGTGACCTTCGTCCTTTATTGTTCAGCTCCAGAGTGCCTCCCAGGTGTGGTGGTCAGCCTTATATAGTCCTTGTTACAGGTACTACCAGGGTTTCCCACCGCAGCGCCCTCTGTGGTGTGGCATAGTACTTACATTACATTTAAGGTACTGGGACGATACACACATCATTACATAACAGTAGCTTAAGTAGAAGTTCACATTGTCGGATTGCAAATAGTGTAAATGAGTGGTTAAAGAGGTAGTATGGAGGGAAAAGGATTGAGATCATTTTGGGGTAAGGTTTAGTAATAAAGATTGAAATAAATAAAGACTACTGAAATGCATGAAACATAATTAAGAAAGATTTAAAGGGCACAAATGGATAAGAATGGTCACGCGGAAGAATTACATATTGGAGCCTGAAAAGAAAGACATTGGGGCTGAAATTAGCTATCGCCCTAGTTGGGGGGCGGTAACCTTTCCGAGTTTGGACATTCTGCACCCGGTGCAGAAGTCCCACCCTGGAAGCGAAATTGGGGATACCGCCCCTCACAGGAAGTGGAGCACAATGTTGCGCGCTCCACTTCCTCTCGGGGCGGGATCAGGGGGGCTACCTGGGTGCATCGCCGAGCGCTACGCGGCCTCTCCGCGTAGCGCTGACGCGTTTCAACGCCCCCTCCCCTTCCGTTAAAGAGAAGGGACGCATTTAGCTCTGCAGGCCTTTTGAAGGGTCTCCACTGGGCCACCGGGGATGAGGGGTGCCGTGGCCGCAGCCAGACACCGAAACGGAGTGCCGGGCTGCACCATTGCAGCCCGGACCCCACGACATCGTTGCCCAACGGTCCGACTGGTGAGTCGGTGACAAAGCGATGACGGAGGGCGGCGCAGCGCACCTCCCCTTTTAAGTTTCGCCCCGCGGTCGGTGTACGGCCCGGTTCGCCACCCGCGAGGCTAGCGCTGACTTTGCTCGAGGCAGGCTCATGGGGCGCTGCTCAATTTCCGCCACAGGGCAGAAATGGGCTGCCGCAGGGCAAAAAGGGGTCTCCAAGCACGTGAATGACATCGTCGGCGGAGACACAGCGGCAAGGGGCACGCTACTGGATTCGCGCCTCCGCTAACTCCCGCGTAATTTCGTGGGACCCGTTAGCGCTGCAGTCTCGCCCCCTCTCCAGAAATTCGGGTTTCCGGCCCCCGGAAGGGAGTGGAGCGCTAAACCAAGAACTGCGCTTCCTTCCTGGGACGCTAATAGTGCGGACACCTCCGCAGCACTGCACACTGGGCCGTGCAGCACTGCCGCGTCCAAGGAGCCCTTCCCTTACTTAAAGGGGAGGGCTGGCGCTGTCAACTCTGCAGAAGAAAAAGGGACCCACCTGGACCACCAAGGCGCGGGGGTGCCGCGCGATCAGCCCCGGGACACAAGCAGAGTGCCAGGCTGAGTGGTCGCGGCCAAGACCCCGCGAAGAAATCAGATCAGGAGCGGCAACAAGTAGGCACATTTTTTTTATTTTTCACTTGGCCACCTCGCCTTTAATTTTTGTCCCAGTAGCAGCCGGCCGCCCGAGACGCGCCTCCAGCAGCTGTCGGTGTTATTGCCCGGCACTGCTGCAGGGGATGAAAGTCAATTTTGGGGCCGAGACGCTAACAGGGTGATGCGCACAGCGATGACATGATGACCTCCGGGCGCAGGGGCACTAACAGGAGGCACAGATGCACCCAATTTCTCCCCCTTGAGTCAAACTAAGCAGTTTTCATACCAATTGTTGGAATAAATAAAGTGCTGTGACTTAAGCGTTCAACTTGAAGTAAGATGTGGGTCTAATTGGAGTAACATACATGGTTCAAATTTCCAAAAGCGTGATACACTGCAGAATATGAGATGCTATAAGAAAGGCAGAAGTGGGGAAGTGGGGGTGGGGAAGAGGGAGAGCGATGAGGGGTAATTTTTAACTTTTCCACCTGGGAGTAGGCCACTGGAGCGGTTTGCTTGCCCGTTGTCGAACCAGCCTGGTTTTCATCCCATTCAAATCCATGGGCCAACGATCTGCTCTGCTAGATTATAGCCCAGGCAGAGATGGGGAAAATTACCCCAGAAGTTTCACTTTATTACCAGAAGGGTGTGATTTTTGAAAAGGATCTACTTGTTGACGTGGGATAAATTAGAGTTTAAATGGGGGGGGGGGGCGCGCAGGGGGGGGAGAGATGTCCTATGGTTGCTATGTATTAATAACATCATAATCATAGCAGGAGCATGTTCTTTGATTGCTTTTCCCAGCAAATTGTAAACACGTTCTAAAAGAATGCATTTCAATTTAACTAGAAACAGCGACCAAAGAAAATCTGCCACTCCATTTACAGCGTTGATAAGACACTGTAGCCTGTGGAATTCTCCCTTCACCCTCTCATGACCAAGTATGGGCAACAGATAAAGAGCTATTGCACTGTGCGAGCTGTTAAGCTCAGGTTCAATGAAAGATCTAAGATGGGATATTTAAACAAGAAATACATTGGGAATCTGGCCCTGTGTTGAAGAAGGAATCTGAATTGTGGAACTGGGACTGGGCTTAAGGTAGATACTCAAAAACAGATAAAATTGCAGTTTGGCATTTGGTGTGTGAAAATGGTGGAAGGAGTTATCAACAGTGCTAACAAGCAGCCTTTACTCACCAACAACCTGCTGCTGTAACTTTGCCGGAATTGCAGTGAAACCCCCGTTTATGATTTGGGGAAGTTATGACAGCGCAGTGAGAAACTCCCAAGAGCATTTTCCCCCATAAACTCCAGCTTTAATTGTCAAGCTGATCCCGCAATATTGCACATGCACAGACATTATTGTCAAATTCACAGAACCTCGATTAATGGGGCAAGTTGGGAAAAAGAAATTGCTCTGTCAGTTCACTAATTTAAGGATGGTATTCCATATCTGGTATTTTACTTGGGCCAGAAATTGAGCTACTTACCGCCACCTGTCGGCGGCGCAATCCTGGACAAAATGGCAGCCGCCGCTCTAACGCCTGCCTCTGGTGCGGGACTCGCTGGCCGCCATTTTGGTGAGGGCCTTGGCTCTGCCGATCGCAGTGCTGACCCTGGAGATGCAAGTATGGAGAGCGTGACGTCTGCATGCCGACTTAACGTCACGCTCTGCGAATTTGGACCTTTGCGTTGAGTTTAGCACTGGGTCCTAAGCTCGCTCTGAAAAACAAGAGTGCGGCAGACCCAGATGCTGTCAGCACCTCTTAAAGGGACACACACATGTACACGTAAGTGTGCATTTAAGCTTCTGGACTGGATTTTTTTGGATTTTATTGAAGTAGTGGCTTGCTGCAATACATGTTAAAAGTTTCTACTAAAGTGTGCAGGGAGTGTCGCTGGACGCTTGCAAGGCCTCAGATGGTAAAAGAAGGCCTCTGAGAAGACAGAAAATGCTGCAAATACTCAGCAGGTCAGGCAGCATCCGTGGAGAGAGAAACAAGAGTTCACGTCTCAGGTCCCGATGCTGCCTGACCCGCTAAGTATTTCCAGCATTTTATGCTTTTATTTCAGATTTACAGCATCCGCTCGCAGAAGCAAAAGGAAGACCGCAGACGAAGAAGAAGCAGAAGAGGAGGAAGCAGAAGAAAGGAGGCAACCCAGACGGCACCTTTCTGGCCGGGATATCCGGAATCGAATCATCCGCCTGCGGCCTCAGTGAACACAACCCCAACTCCCCTTTCAACATTAGTCCCACACCTTACCTTCCCTCTATTACTCTGTTATTTTTGGCCGCGATGCTCAAATGAAAGCCATCAAAAAGCAAACTTTCTAATCCAACTTTACACATCGATCCATCCAACATGACATCAAGATATCAACTCATCACCCTTATGACTTCCCTTAGTGACTATCTTGTGTGTGCCTTTGCCTATCCTAGTGATGTCACCCAGTGCTACCCCAGTGGCTGCAGCATGGCTGGTGGAAGGCTGCTGTCAGTCAGTGGGGGACGCTGCAGATGGCCTTCCTGGTCGGCCTCGAGGAGCTGGTGGCTGGGAGTGGGAAATCGCATGGTGGTGTGTGCAATAAGAAAGGCACAAAGGTGGAGTTGTATTAAGGGAGGGCGGGAAAGGAAGAGGTGCATGCCAGAAGGAGGATAACATATGAGCACACCAGCAGCTTGTATCCTTTCTGCCCCGCTGTGGGCCAAGGGCTCAGTCATGCCCCTGCCAAGAATGGCCTGCGCCGACTCTTTGAAGCAGATGAGTTAAAGCTAGGAATGGGAGATGTCCTCGTGTTTGGCACAGATTGTTGGTAGGTGAGTGATTGGGGATTGAGTCGGCATTGGGCAGTGTGTGAGCCCAGTGGTGCAGTTGGTAGGAGAAGGCTTTTGAAGATGCATTCACTGACCTTGACCACTGGTCTGAGATCATGAAGCTTCTTTTGGGCACTGGAGCCAGGTCATGGGGGCAACACTGTTGTCAGTGACGGCCTCGGTGATCTGGTCCCACATCCTTCTTTCTGGAGAGCCTCCTGGCCCCTGTGGATAGAGGACCTCTCTTGCAGTGTTGACCCCTGACACAAAGCTGAAGTGCAATGTGAGAAAACCTGGGTGCCATTTCCCTGGCTTGTTGAGCCATTTGTGTTAGTGCTGAAGCACTTTTCCAATTTTTTATGTGGGGAAGGCATTTCAGCTTTAAGAACTGAAGATTCCCATTTGGGAATTCTTTTTAATGTTAATTATTTTTTGTCAAAAGGCAGTTGAGCTGTAAGGGCTAAAAACTGTCTATTTTTAAATGATTTTTATATTTTTTCATTTTAGAAGGCAGTACCCCTTTAAGGGACTAGCACTGCTTTCGAAAATGACAGCCTTGCTTTAAGAGAAGGCTGCTCGTGCTTCAATGACGCTGTGGCCATGCTACAATGGGGCCTCCTGCCTGGACTAACGGCATGAAAACGGCCTTGCACAGTAAGTTTAGCGCTGGGCTGATGTTAATTAGCCGCCAGCACCAATATCCCAGTCCTGCTAGTGCCATTATTTTCGGCAACCAGTGACTCTGGCCCACAGTGGCACCAGCAGGTTTTTACTGATCTCGAATTTATAGGCCTTTTGTCTTTGCTTATATGTTGTTAGATACAGATCCTAAATTTCTCCAAATATTTTCAGCTCCAGTTTGTTCTGACGATAATTCAGACTAGTTTTGGTGTTATCTGGCCGTGTGGATTTCCAAGTGGCTGGCTGTATTTCCAGATTGGCTACATGATCTCTCTGATTATCCTCTTCACTAATTTTTATATTCAGGTAAGTGCTAGCATTAGGCAGTTGTTTAAGTAATCTGCTCTCATTGCTTCTTATTTGTGTGTTCTGTGTAATACATACCATTTAGTACTTTCAATTTTATTTGAAAATCCCTTTGTAGGGCATGTGTATGGAAGCACAGCTGTCAAGCGTTCGTGACTTTTTTTAATCAAAGCGGCCTGTTATCTAGGTGCTTGACTGATATTGGGCTATTTTGGAGGACATTTTCTGCATAGTTTTCCTCCACTGTGTATCCATTACCACATTCCAATCTGCACCAACTGAGAAATAAACTATCTAATCAACTCTATTTATTCCAACTTATCACTTTAACTAGTAAATAATAAGCCACTTAACAAAATCACAAGCAAATTGAGGCTAAGTAAAGCCATTTGATCCATTTTTCTGAAAGGATTCCAGGGTTTTCACCTCTATTCCGCTTTCCAGGAGTCTATTCCATGCGTTGATGACTTTTTGTGTCAATAACAACTTTCTGATATCGATCCTAAATTTGCCTTTTACTGGTTGAACTTATGTTTCCTTGTGCTACTCTCACAATGTAATTTAAAGTAATTTTGTGGAATTACCTTGTCCATTCTGTTAACTGTTATAAGTACCTCGATAAGATCAACTCTCGAGCATGTTCTCCTGATACTGAAAAGCCCAGGTTTCTCCAATCTTTTCTCATAGCTCAGATATTTGACACTAGAGATCAATTTTATGGCTCTTTTCTGCACTGCCTCCAACCATTGAAGAGCAACCTGATATCAGTTCTTTGTGTCTTGGTGCACATAGTGCTCAAGGTACTGTCTGACGAGAGCACTATGTGCTGTTTGAGCATGGCTTGCTCTAACTTCTATTCTGTTGTTCTGGCGATATACATTCTCTTGGTTTTGCTGATTGCTGCTTGTCATTGATTGAACATTTTGAGCATCAAGTCTACTAAACAACCTATGTCTCTTTCATCTTTAGCTTCAACATCCTTCATGGAGTATATGTGCCGACCATTATTGCTTCCTATGAGCAGTACTTAGCAGCACCGAGTCCATTCCTATCCCTAGCATCTGTCTGAGGCCGAACCAGACATCATATTTGACCCTTAATATAATGTCCTGCCACATATTCGCGGCATAACTAAAACCGCCTATTTCCACCTCCGTAACATTGCCCATCTCTGCCCCTGCCTCAGCTCATCTGCTGAAACCATCATCCATGCCTTTGTTACCTCTAGACATGACTATTCCAACGCATGCCTAGCTGGCCTCCCACATTCTACACTACGTAAACTTAAGGTCATCCAAAACTCGGCTGCCCGTGTCCTAACTCACACCAAATCCCGATCACCCATCACCCCTGTGCTCGCTGACCTACATTAGCTCCCGGTTAAGCAAGACTTCAATTTCAAAATTCTCATCCTTGTTTACAAATCCCTCCATGTCCTCGCCCCTCCCTATCTCTGTAATCTCCTTCAGCCTCACAACCGCCCGAGATATCTGCGCTCCTCTAATTCTGTCCTCTTGAGCATCCCTGATTATAACTGCACAACCATCAGTAGCCGTGCCTTTAGCTGCTTGGGCCCTAAGCTCTGGAACTCCCTCAGTAATCCTCTCTACCTTTCTACCTCTTTTTCCTCCTTTAAAAAGCTTATTAAAACCTACCTCTTTGACCAAGCTTTTGGTAATCTGCCATAATTTCTTTTTATGTCGCTCGGTGTCAAATTGATATTTTTATCTTACAACACTCCTGTGAAATACCTTGGGATGTTTTACTATGTTAAAGGTGTTGTTGTTGTAGTTGTACTTTACAGCTGTTTCCGTCTGCTATTGTTCTCCCACTTAAATATTTTGTGCAACATGTTATTTCATTTCTGATCATCGAATAGAATCATAGAAATTTACGGCACAGAAGGAGGTCATCCGGCCCATCGTGTCTGTGCTGACCGAAAAAGAGCTATCCAGCCTAATTCCACTTTCTAGCTCTTGGTCCGTAGCCCTGAAGGCTACAGCACTTCAAGTGCATATCTAAATACTTTTTCAATGTGGTGAGGGTTCTGACCTCCACCACGTTCTGGGTGAAAAATGTTCTCAACTCCCCTCTAATCCTTCTACAAGTTACTTTAACTCCATGTCCCCTAGGTCCTTCCTATCCACTCTATCTAGACCCCTCATAATATCCACTATAAACCCACTCACTCCCACAGCTACCTGGACTACACTTTCTGCCCCCCCCCCCACCCCGCATCCTGTAAGGACTCCATTCCATTTTCCCAGTTTCTCCGTCTCCGTCGCATCTGCTCTGATGACGCCACCTTTCACACTAGTGCCTCTGACATGTCTTCCTTTTTCCTTAACCGCGGATTCCCCTCCACCGTGATTAACATGGCCCTCGACCATGTCTGTTCTATTTCCCGCACCTCTGCTCTCACCCCTTCCCCACCCTCACAGAATCATGACAGGGCTCCCCTTGTCCTCACCTTTCACCCCACCAGCCTCCACATTCAATGGATCATCCTCCGCCATTTCCGCCACCTCCAGCTTGATCCCACCACCAATCACATCTTCCCCTCCCCTCTCAGCATTCCGAAGGGACCGCTCCCTCCGTGACACCCTGGTCCATTCCGCAGTCACCCCCAGCACCCCCCTCCCCTTCCCACGGCACCTTCCCGTGCAAGCACAGGAGATGCAACACCTGCCCTTTTACCTCCTCCCTTCCCACTATCCAGGGCCCCAAATACTCCTTTCAGATGAAACAGCGATTTACTTGTACTTCTCTCAATTTAGTATACTGTATTCACTGCTCACGATGTGGTCTACTCTACATTGGGGAGATCAAGCATAGATTGGGTTGACCGCTTTGCGGAGCATCTCCGTTCAGTCCGTAAGTGTGACCCTGAGCTTCCAGTCGCCTGTCACTTTAATTCTCCACTCCACTCCCACTCTGACCTCTCTGTCCTCGGACTCCTACACTGTTCCAATGAAGCTCAACGCAAGCTCAAGGGACAACACCTCATCATTTCGTTTAGGCATTTTGCAGCCTTCTGGACTCAACATTGAGTTCAACAATTTCAGAGTGTAGTCACTGCCAATCTTTGGCTCCCTTTCCCCCTCAGAGCCTGTTTCCTTTTTCCTCCTTGTCTATAATGGAGCTGGTCATTATCCCGCCATTCACACCCTATCTGGACTAATGTTTTTCTAACTCCTGGCATTCCCATTTGAATTTGAACCATCATCCCTTTTGTCTCTCCTATCTCTCTTGTCTTCCAACCTATCACAGACCATCCCTGTTGTTCTTTCTTCCCCTCCCCCTTTCAGTGTCTGTTAAGAATCTGTTCTTTCCGAACACTCTCCAGTTCTGACGAAGGGTCATCGACCCGAAACGTCAACTCTACAGATGCTGCCTGACCTGCTGAGATTTCCAGCATTTTCTGTTTTTATTCGAGATTCCAGTATCCGCAGTATTTTGCTTTTGCCCCTCATAATTTTATACACCTCAGTCAAATCTCCCCTCAGCCTCCTCTGTTCCAAAGAAAACAACCCCAGCCTATCCAGTCTTTCCTCACAGCTCCTTTGATTCCACTGCCCTTCCTACTTTGGTATCATCTGCAAATTTGACCAATTTGTATTGGGTTTCCGAATCTAAATCAGTGTTGTAAATTATAGACTGTAGTGGTTCCAATACTGAGCCCTGGGGCACTCCACTTGGTATTCCCTTCCACTGTAACATTAACAACAAGTACTTTTTTCCTGTCCTTAAGCCAATTTCTTATCCATTCCAAAGATTTACCCTGGATCTTAACAGCTTTGAGTTTAACTAACAGCCTTCCATGCAGAATTTTGTCAAAGGCTTTTTTGCAAGTCGAGGGACATCAGGTCGTAGGCAATGTTCCCTCTAATTTTTTTTTGTGCGCTGTCCCTTTAAATTTGCTGTGGGGCCGTGTCTTTTCCAGTGACAACAGCTGGTGAGCAGCCTGCATGGGACCTCCCGATTAGTGCGCGACCATGCACCTAAGGGGGAATGTTGGTCATGGGGCTCTTCGGCCCACTTGGGGATGTCACTTCATCAAACAAGTCAGAGCAGTGAGTAATGCAGAATCTTCCCCTTCAGAATCCATCCCACTTCACACAGGCAGTAAGCAGCAGAAAACGGCATCAGGACCTACTGCAGAAACACAATGCGGCCGAAATTCAGGGTCCGAATAAGGCCCCGTTACCGCCGTTTTTCGGCAGCCATGCGGTGGAATCGACCCAAATTCAGCTCGGGGATTTTTCAGCCTGTCCCCACTTCCGCCCCGCTGTGGCCGCCCGCCGCAAGCGCGTCATCAAAGTGCGCACCGCAGCTATCCCGCACCTCCAGAACACTCCGCCACAAATTCACGGTAAAAAAAAATCGCCCACCCGCCGCGCGGTGCTCCCGACAGCTTTTTCTGTCGGTGCACCTTATCCTCTATGTGTGCGGCCTGGCAGCGCGGCGGCCCTTCGAGGGGAAGGCGCGGCCGCCATGTTTTTAATTTTGCTGGCCGACTTCCTGATCGGCCGGCCAATTATTGCCCCCAGGTTCGGCCGGGCCGCCAAGGGGCAGCCTGGCACTTTTTCTCGGGTGCCAGGCCGCTGGCCCAGCCGAAACCCTCCCTGGAGGCCTCGTGGCCAAAGCTAAAAAAATCTCCGATTCGATGTGACAGCCGCGGAAACTCGATCCTGCCCCAACTTCCGCCCCTCAGCAGGACTTACCACTGCACTTCCGCCCCCATTATGATCGACTTCCGGTCCAACACTGAAAAAACTTCAAAGTGTAGAAAATAGCTCAGAAGGCAGCCTCATTGCTCCCGGCGGTAAAACCAGGTATAAAACCTTTGGTGTGCCAGCTTTCTGGCGTGCCTGAATCTCGGCCCCAATGCCTTCAAAGCTTCTTGTCAAATTGTTTTGGAAATTGCAGTATTTACTCGTGGGCCATGTCCTTGTTAAGCCGTGTGGCCACGCAGCAACCTGGAGGTTTGACGTTTGCCGGCTTCACAATGGAAAACTGCGTATGCGCGAAAATTTTATTGGGCTACGGCAGGCAAAAACAAACGAGAGGGAACATTGCTTCTAGGTATTGGGACATTTTTTTACCATACAGGCCCATTGATAAGATAAATGATGCGTTAAAAAGTTACATGCGCAGGTCATGATTATTAAAATCACATCTGCCCTGAACTTCTATGGGTGTTCTCCCAGTCTCCCACCGTAACTGAAAGCCCCAAGAAACGCAACATAGCCCAGTTATGCTGGTCCCTACCGCTTTCTTTGGCAGTTAAGTCAGTGTTACAGCGGGAGAGCAGAAGATCCCCTGAATGATTTCACAGCCATAATGGCATGCAATGCATAGCATGGCAAAGAATCCTGGGCCAGGAGGGATCCAGGAGTTAAGTTCTAAAGTGTCATTTTAGGTGTACTTGTGGGGCAGGAGTGGTCCACCTGGACTCACACGGAAGCCTTGGGCCTCCTTTGCTACCCCCTTCTGATCATGCCCAGAGCCTTCCCCCCCCCCCCCCCCCCCCCCCCGCCTCCTCTGACTGCTGGACACCATTCCCATGGTGGCCTCCTGCTGCCAGGTGCCTATCCCTGCCTGCTGGCCAGGTAGTCAGGTGGGCAGGACTTTGCAGAGGTTTATTCAAACGAGACACTGCCGCTCAGAACCCTTCCCTGTAAAATTCGAGGCCTTCCGAGTTTCACTATGGAAGGCTCCACTTCCCCATGGTCCTGAGCCTATATATATATATAAAACTGTATAGTACTATATAAAATACAAAAGACTGGGGGAGGGTCAGCATTGTTCTTTGTGTGTTACTGGATTGCATACAAATACACCTTTATCTAAGGTCTGAAGCATTGCCTGTATACAAGATACTCATTCATTAGAATTGCCTACAAGTGGGCTCACTGTGCGTTGCTTTGCAAAAGAACCCACATTCATTTATTTTCTCTTTTGTGTTTGGACAATTTCAGACCTACAAGAAAAAGAGTGCTTTCAAAAGGAAAGACTGTCTAAATGGTTCTACAATAGCTGTGAATGGACACACAAATGGCCTCTCTACACAGATGGACCACTATTCAGCAAAGAAAACCCACTAAGATTCCAGGGCTGGAACCACGTTTTGTCAGCACACTAAGATTTTTGTGATGTTCGAAGGCAATTTCAAAAGTTACCAATGTGTTAACTATGTCCAGTCCTGCATTATATAGCCATATAGGGTAGGAATTTGGAACTGAATATTGTTGTGATCAATAGGGAAAATACATTTAGAGAAACTTCCTTATACAAAAAAAGTTAAGTCTTAGAAAGGTAGGGAAAATCATATCAACCCTATATAGATTAAAAAATGTTAGATTATTTCCTGAACTAGTGCAATGGACCCCAGTGTGAATCAGGTAAAATGTGGTTGATTTTAGTTTACAACACTGTTGTTGCCTTACTGCTTATTTGTGTGTTAGGTACTGTCTTGTATTCACTTTAATCTTAAACCATATTTATATGTTTCAACTGAAATGTAATTTGTCACAGGGTGTTGACCCACATGCCTTAGCTCTATCTAAAGTTGCAATGCTGCATAATTATTACGTTTTAAATGTTTCAAGAATCCTATACCTCTTTCTTGATTATAAATACTTGGCTTGCTGGTTTTAATAAAATAGGATATGGTTGTGTTGGAACCACAGTGTAGAAGCAGGTGATGGAGTGCTTCATAGATGTGTTTCACACCGTCAGTTCCTCTTTAGTGCAAATAACTATCCAACAATACAGGCCTGCTCAGCCTATCCATCCTCTTACTTTTACGGATTATGTTCGGTTTGATTGGATACTTCAGTGAAAGATCAACAATCAGAGACAAATCTTCTGTTTGCACTCTTGCTAGCAGACGCAGTTCCATATTCGTCCTTCTTCATTCTGTGTACATTGTACCTGCCTAAAACTCCAGTCGCTCTACTCAGGAATTTCCATAATTGTTGTTTGTCAAAGGCTTGATGCATTGAGGTAGTTTGCTCTGTTGTCACAGACGTTAGTTAAGCTGTAGTTTATCAGGTACCTGGACCAGGGACCGCCTACATTTGAGGAAGAGCTGAAAGCCAAGGCCCCTACACGGTGTTGAGGTAAAATCAGAAAATGCTGGAAATGCAAAGTAGCCCAACGAGGATCTGAAAGAGAAAGGTCAGTTACTGTTTCAAGTGCTGACTGACCTGCGTTGTATCTTCAACATTTTCTGTCTGTATTTCAGATTTCCAGCATTTATATATTGTTTTAAAGTCTGTGTGGTTGCGTTAAGCCGACACACACATCTGCTTATGTTACAGCGGCACTCACCTATACTGAGGTGTTGGCTGTGTGGCTGTGGGATATTTGCGGTGCACCATACAGGAAAAAAAGGTTATGAGGTAACTTATTTTGTTGTTACCAGGGTTGTGTGAGTGAGGTGAATTAAAGAATGGTACCTTAGTTGCTGTGGCCGGGTTATGCAGAGTACACATAGTGACACATAGGTCCCATTACTTCCAAAATGAAAATGATTACTGGGCAGATGCAGATGCTTATGCGGGGTATTGTGTGTGTGTGTGTGTGTGTGTGTGTGTGTGTGTGCAGCGGCACTGCTGGTTTATGGGGGAGCCGAGCCCCTGAAAGTGTGACCCTTTTCACCCAGTAGCGCACGTACTGAAAGTATTTGCCAGCGTGTGTCCTTCAGCCTTTGCGTGGGGTTTGACCTTGCATTGGTAAGCAGATAGAGAGCTTTCAGGGCGCATTGGATTCCGGGGCGTCAGCTTTTTAATTGAATGCTGTGGGTGGGTAGTGAAGAGAAGGTGGAATTGTGAAATCTGCTCTCAGTCCAGCAGCCCATATTTGCAGCACACGTTGAAAAGCTGACTTTGCCGTCTAAATTGTTTTATTTTAAAATGGCAGTGAAGGTTGGTGTTTATTAAGGCAGCTTAAAGGCTCTGTGAGGTATCCAGTGATTTTAAAGAATAACAGTTATGCAGCAGTGTTGCTTTAAATAACTCATGCAGTTACACATATGCCTTAAAAATAACTTGCAGAGTCCAAAGCTTTGCTGCAGGGTTGCCCGATGTGTTGGTGAACTCTGTGCAAAGAAATATCCATGCAGTTTCTAATTTGCATTAATCAGCAGTGTGATGACCCTAATTCTCTCTTGCATATTCGAATTAAATATTCGTTAATAGCTCGCAAGTCTCAAATGCTTCATTACATTAACAGATATTGTGATATACTTTTAAGCAAACAGTATATTCTTTATTACTAATGAGATAGTGTCATACCTAATGAAATATTATCCCTAACTACTTTTTAAAAATCCCCGATCTCTTTAAGTGGACACGTTATTTTTGGTGGTGTTGTTAACTGTGAATAATTCAGTGATTCTACCTGCGAATATCTCTTTGTAATTACTGCTCCTTGGCCAATCCATACAGCGAATGCATTTGGTTGATGAGGACCATCATCCAATTACCTTCCCCGTCACCATGGAACAGGGTTTACATACCCCACCTAAGGAATGCCGGTGTGTAAACATCAGTTGAGACCAAGACTAGAAGTTGCGTCTGTCATTTAATACCCAAAATAAAGCACAGCAGCTATGATTCCGTGTAAATTAATAGTGGACTTGCAAATTCAGTCAAAAAGACCCCACAAAGAACCCAATGTGCATTAATGAAGCTGTAATCTTTTTGATAAAGTTGAGTTTGTAGAAATGTATAATCGACATTCTCCTTGAATTTTAATCATCTGGATATAAAGTACTGAAACTGTACTTGAAAATCCCAATATTTCATCATCATCATAGGCAGTCCCTCAAAGCGAGGATGACTTGCTTCCACGCCAAAAAGGGATGAGTTCACAGGTGTTTCAATGAAGGACCTAATATTCCAGATCCCGAACTACATCTTGAAGGGTGGAAGATGCCTGTGCGTGGATTTTTTTAACGTGTGGTGGCCGTTGCACACCAGCCACCACACGGGCTTGACAGAGCTAGGTCTTGGTCCAGTGGCAAGGATTAACCAAGACGACTGGAGACCAGCTCTGCTGCACGGACCGAGTGCGCACACATGTCGTAGTGTGGGCTGGCCTGTGCTGCCCCTGGGCCCTGAACTCACGCCTCTCCTGGGCCCCCGGTCACTTCCATCTACAAACTCTTGCGTTCCTTCGCCCCGCCTGCTGTGCCTGCCCGCACTGCAATATTTATCCCTCAATCAACATCACTAAAACAGATTATCTGGTCATTATCACATTGCTGTTTGTGGGAGTTTGCTGTGCGCAAATTGGCTGCCATTTTTCCTACATTACAACAGTGGCTACACTCCAAAAGTACTTCATTGGCTGTAAAGTGCTTTGGGATGTCCGGCGGTCACAAAAGACGCTACATAAATCCAAGTCATTTCTTTATAGTCAATCAACCTATTCACTTTGTGGAAAAATCCTGAAAAGTACTGGTTTGATCAGGTGACAGTATCTTTTACTGGCCTTACAACAGGAGAGTAGCCAATGTACATTTTCCAACTCCACTTTTAAAGATTATAATGGGAGCAAAATGTTTGAATATAGAGTTATCAAATTTAGAATCACAAAATAAAAAACAGGGTCTCCTACACATGTAGGGTTTGTAATTGTTTTAACTGCTGCATAACCAAGAAAAGAATCCTGACGGAGAATGTTTACACAGTGCGATGCTAAACAAGAAAGCACAGACAAACAACTCGAAACATGCAGTATCGAAGAACAGTATCTTTCGCTGAGCCAGATTATGTGACCATCGTGGAGACTGGCTGGAACTGCTGAAACACTGTCTTTTTTTCAGTTTTAGTGGAGAGTAAATGCCAAGGGTTCTTCAAAACTTTACACTGCTTTCCCTAATTTATCTCAAGAGAAAAGTAACTATAGGTTTGTAGGATTTAATCGAAGGCTGCATACACTACACATTCTAAGCAAAGCTGTTCTGGTCATCTTAATTAAGTGTGACAAACTGTATCCCTTTTTCTCATATAGGCACTGAATTTTTCAGTTAATGCTGCTCTCAAATGTCAAATCACATTTTTGTTTTGTTAAGCATTAATCATGTGTGTGCTGGTTTAACCTGTGTCTGAGCAACTTGTACATTCATCAGTTGTAACGTCTGCAGATGGACTCGAAATTCACAGAATTAAAATCTTTACTAAACTTGTACCGTTGTCCTCGTCTATTTATAATTCAGCGATGTGCATAACACACATTCAAGGATGGTTTGCTGCCACTTAGATGTGTTTCTGTTAACACATACTGAGCCAGATAGTATTATTTATTTACCGACCTCTTAGCACAGTGCTGCTGATAGCAGTCCTGACTTCAGTGAGAGTGTTGTACAATAAATAAGGTTTATTTTAAGAGACACTGAGTTTTCTGTATCCCTTCCAGAGGCAGCACGGCTGCCAGAAGCAAAGATAATCCGGCTGCTATTTTTTCTGGCCAAAGTGGGCTTTTCATTCAGCTATCGAGGAGATTTGGCAACCAGAAATAAGTATCAAATCACAACCTTCAGACAGCTGGTCGTGTAACGGTTTCCATTAGAATGGCTACTACTGGTGTGTGTAAAAAGTTGGAGAATAACGATAATACTCAACCGTTCTTCCAGGTCTACAAAGCAGAATAGGAACACGTGCGCTTAGTCCTGGGTCCAAGAGACCTCTTCAAGTACGGCTGGCTTTGCGATACACTGGCATGATGCTTTAGTGGTTTAATGTGTGCCTGTTTATCAGTGGAAAGAAGACCAACGCATGATGAGCAGGATGGTGGTACTCGACCTGAGATTGGGTCAAGCCTTTGGCCCCGATATTGACAGAGAGGCGCGTGTGGGGGGCTCTGGGCAGGAATCAGGAAGTACAGGTTTCCTGGGCAAATATTAACTGCAGGGTGTCTTCTGCAGGTTCCCCACCCTACAGCCAGCCCGATTGACAGGCTGCTTGCCTATCGGCACAAGGCCGCAGCGGAGGAGAAGAGAGCAGGTTGGGGAAGTGGTGATGGCAGGGGAGGGGGATGGTGGTCGGGGGGGTGGTGGTCTTGTGGTCAGGGGGGCGGTTGTGTCGGGGGAAGAGATCGCGGGGAGAGTGTGGAGGTGGGGGGAGATCGTGAGAGGAGTGGGGGGAGTGTGGGGAGAGTATGGAGGTGGGGGGGGATCGCGAGGAAAGTGTGGAGGTGGGGGGGGGGGATCGCGAGGGGAGTGTGGGGAGAGATCGTGGGAGGGGATCGCAGGGAGGAAATCGGGGAGTTGCCGATCATGGAGCTAGAAGCAGGTAGGCTTGGTGGGCCTGGAGGAAACGCTCCTCCTCCTGGCCCACAAACAGTGCTGTACAGGCACTTACCTGATGGATCCAGCCCTTCGCGCTTCCTTTTACCTGCTGGGTTTCCTGAGATCCGGGAAACTGAGCCGAAATGAGTTAAAATTAAAAAACATGTATAAATAGAGGCACGCTGCCTCCTTAAAAGCTTTTACCGACCTGATTTGTTACCTGCCGACCCCACCTGGCCTCACCTCTGTTAAAAGCAGAAAAGGGTGGGTTGGGGCCGGGTTTGCAATTTTGAAAATTTTAACTTCTCACCCACCCATTCTTGGGAGTTACAATTACCCCTTTGGCTTCACCCTCCCCATCTCCCTCGATGCTGTCATTGGTTACTGGTGACCAGGATGGTCTCAAAGGGAATCAAGGGCTTGTCATTTCCAGGCTCTTTTCTACTTCAGATCTGTTCCCTTTTCTAATGTTCCAACTTGTCCTACAAGCAGAGGAGTAGACTTGAAGACCTAGAAATTCAATGGCTCAGACGCCTGCAGGCGTTAAATGGGCACCAAAGCCTCCAATATGGCAAGCAGAAAATGTGTGCTCATTCCAAGGCGGAAGTGCACCACCCGCCATATTGGTATAGGCAAATATAGTCTGAAACAGGCCTTGTTGGGTTTCAGGATAATCCTTATCCCTCCCTTATGTCATAGACTCAAGAAATAGCGAGATGTATGATTAATTATCTTTATTAATGAACAAACTAATGAAGCCATTACATGCAGTTGCTCATCAGACCTGTACCATCATTACTCACAAACAAAGAACTCATTGGGACCTGTAAGCAATGTCGCCTTGACTGCTCACGCTAGCCCTAGACAAGACTAGGTAAAGTTCCTAATGTATGCTACCTTTATAGGATTAACTACGCCAGTTAAACGTAAACGCTTTCTGACTGCGTGCGGTTAGTGCGTGTGGTTGATACGTCATCACGTTGAACAATACAACAACCCTTCTTCCCCATGTGCGCATGCTCACCAGTTCAACGATCTGGTTATTGTTCTCTGAACATTCTCCATCCATGAGTGACCACATCTATTTATAATGGCCTTTATATCCTTATCTCTCTCATATTTATTTCATAAAGAGGTACAGAGACCCATTATTCCATCATGCTCCCTGTTCCCCAGACACCCTAGCAGCAGTTCACTTACAAAGATTCCGTTTTTTGCATCTTCCCACGCCTCGCCGCTTATCTATGCAGCTCTTTATGTTCGGAGGCTGATTTAATTCCATTAACTCTTACTACTACTATAATCCTGCCTGATATGATGCTGGCTATTCTACCCAGCATACCTACTCTTACAGGCCTAATGCCTCTTTGAGGTTCCCTGTGCAAAATTGGGTTACCCTAAACATAGCAGGCTGACTCTGTTCAGGAAAACGTACTTAATGCAGCCTAACCAGCGGATCCAGAATGGACCGCTGCAGGCTGCCAGCAAAACAGCTTGGGGGAGAAGTTCGGTTGTGCCTCTGTTGCGGTGTTAATCCAGGTGGAGCGGTATTTTTAGCACCTTGAAAAAGTTTGCGCCTCCCGCCCATAAATTCGTCAAATCGGTCCAAGAGCTGATAGGGGCAATAAATCAGCCGTTACACACCAGAGCTGGGGGGGGTGCGATAACGAAAGTTTAGTCGGTACATTTTGCAGACCCATTGCACATGAGTGGAACTCCGAATCAGATCCCAGGAAAAGTCAAGTCTTAAAGGCGCGGCATAGTAATGCATCCATTAAAGTTATCAAAATCACTTGTTTTCAAATTAGACTGTTATGTCTGTCTGGAGCTGCAAACTCAAGAGACTCACGCACTGTGTAAAAGTTGCACTGACTGTGACCTCTGAGAAAGCGCCTCCTCATCCCTTTAAATAGCCACCAGTTAACGGCGCTGCAAGCCTGTACCGACTGTTTTTCCAGATGTTCTTGGCGCCGCTAAATGAGGTGGCCGCACCTAATTTACCGACCGGGTCGCAGGTGTAGGTGTTGCACCAGGACTGACGTCAGGATCGCACCGATCGCCAGACGCTACAGCTTCGCGCCCCCGGTCAGCCTCTAATGAATTTTCGGTCGGGACGCTAAAAGCTGCACTCCCGGTCGGTAACCTCTTACGCTCTCATTAACGCCCCTTCTGACAACCGAAAATCCAGCCCCTTGTTTTAAAAAAAAAGATGTACTTGAATATGGAGGTCCGTCACAGACCCCCACCCCCAGACCAATGTCGGCTCCCAGTTTCCTCCATCCCCGATCGATTTGCCTTCCCCTTTAAGCTGGTGACATAATGGCCGAAAATTCCAGTTCTCTTTGTCAGCAAGCTGCCTAGGGATGCCTGGCGATGCCGAACAGGTGTCAGTTAAATGAGGCCTGAGGCCCAATATCAGGTGTGCCTCGGGCCGATCTGTTCAGGCGCAGAAATCGTTGCCTGCTCCCAGTTCCTGCCAGCAGGCCTTTGCGAATGATGTTCTCGGCTGCAACGTTACAAATTTAGGGAGCACATACTGTGGCAGATATTTCCCTAACCTGCAGCCCATCCTTGTGTTATTGAATATATATGCAGCTAGCCTGCATTTGGAAGGATTTGCTGTACGAGGTCCCTTTACGATCTCACTGTGCCAAACATTTCAGTTCTAAGTTTGTATTTATGCATGGGAAGTTGGCTGTTTATCTCCTGGCAGTACTACATAGTTGTATGAATGTATTGGATGGGGGAGTAGTACATTAGTAAGAGGTTATGAGAAAACATTTTACGGTGGCCTGCATTTTTATGGGCCTAGAAAGCTGTTCCAGAACCTTACAGTAGCAACTTTCTTGCCCTGGGAGTTGTAGACAGTATTCGCCTGGTTTTCTACCACTTGCAAGGTTTTTCTGTAGAAGGCACTCTTCTGTGCCAGAGACAATAGCCTTCACTTCCTGGATCATCAGCTCCAACATTACATCATCGTATCTAGCAGTGTGTGAATGGGGAACCTCCATTTTGCAGGAATTTAGCAAACCCCTTCCATGCTATTTATAAGATTTACAGGGACGATACCAGAAATGTAAGGGTATACAAAGGATGAACAGGCTGGGTCTCTTTTCTCTTGAAAAAAGAAGGCTGAGGGGTGACCTAATAGAGGTCTTTAAAATTATGAAAGGTTTTGATAGAGTGGATACAGAGAGAATGTTTGCACTTGTGGGGAAGAACATAACTAGAGGCCATCAATATAAGATAGTCACCAAGAAATCCAATAGGGAATTCAAAAGAAACTTATTTAGCCAAAGAGTGGTGAGAATGTGGAACTCACTACCACAGGGAGTGGTTGAAGCGAATAGTATAGGTGCATTTCAGGGGAGGCTAGACAAGTATATGAGGAAGAAGGGAATAGAGGGTTATGTTGATAGATTTAGATGAGGAAAGACGGGAGGAGGCTCGAGCGGAGCATAAATGCCGGCATGGACTGGTTGGGCCGAACGGCCTGTTTCTGTGCCGTATATCCTATGTAATCCTGTGCTATCTGAGGTTACAACACAGCTGTTTAAATCGCCGCTCAAGTCATTTAGTGATCCTCGGCCTGTTTAAGTAGGGCACATGCCCTATTGGCCAGCCTACTGTGCGAGGAGGAGCTCGAGTGACAAATGGACGCTATCAAATCCCAGATATCAGAGATAAAGGTCTAATTCTGTCTTCCTTATTAGTGTACGCTGAAAAACTTTTTAAAGTGCCCCTTGAAACACTGTGGCAAATTGGACTAGATTCTGCCAGTGGTGCCCAAGCCCTGATGGTGTCGGATACAAGACAGAAAATCTTCAGTTGTCCTCGAAAAGCCAGTAGCTACCCTGACGAGCTGCTGCCTGGCTGTATTTTCAGCCCTCAGCCAATAGCCTTTATGGCCAGATTCCCTGCACACATTATCCACATGTAGAGAGCCTATTTAAATGTAGGGGAGGAACAGGACTGAGAAAAGAAATTAGCAAGGCCAGCTCCCCCTGCTGCTAGCATGCTGCACCTGCAGCATGAGCGAGCATAGCCTCAGTTTTGCCGATCTTACGAAATGAGAGCTTTCTATGTGCCATGCCACCTCCCCGTAAATTTTTGAGACAATCACCAGCTTGCGAATGCATATTTGCATCCAGTTATCCTGATTGATTTTTGGGGGATGACCTGTTTCCCTTTACAATATTCCAGAAGAGGCGAGGGCCCAGAGGTAGCACAGGCCAGCCCACACTGTGATCTATGGACAGTAGGAGTATGTGTGCGCACTAGACCCGTGCAGCAGAGCTTGGTCTCCAGTCATCTTGGTTAACCCTTGCCACTGGACCAAGACCTAGCTCTGTCAAGCCCGTGTGGTGGCTGGTATGCAACGGCCACCACACGTTAAAATAATCCACGTACAGGCATCTTCCATCCTTCAATATGTAGTTCGGGACCTGGAATGTCAGGTCCCTCATTGAAACACCTGTGAACTCATCCCTTTTTGGTGTGGAAGTGGGTCATCCTCGATACGAGGGACTGCCTAACACTGCTAATACTACTCATGTATTTGACTACCCGGTACGAGCAAGGCTCCAGGGCCCAAATTCCCAGTATCGCTTCTCTCACCAGTTCAGTCTCTCGTATTTCTTTTTAATGTAGTTCCACTCCTTCCTATTAATGAAGTCTAGTGCCCAGCTGTTCCCAGAGTGCTTACAAAGTTGACCCAAAGAATGGAGGAGTGCCAGAGAGTCATGGGGTGACTTGTTCTTTTTACTCTCCTTCACTCCACATTAGAACATAAGTGTTATATATGCAAGCACTTTAGTAATGACTCCAGGAGGTAGGGTATTGTACTTGAACTGTAGTGACCATAGTCCATTTATTGTAGCTCCCTGAGTGAGGACACAATGAGGTGAGCTCCCTTTTATACTTGGTTACCTGCAGTGTGCAGGTGACCCTTAGGTCTCCACCAGTAGCACCCTCTGGTGGTACAGATATGATGTATACAGTGTGAAGATACATTCAGTGGTCTAATGTTACAGTACATACATTATACATACACAACGACACTCCCCCCTAAGTCTTGTGCCAGTGGCTTTTGCACTGTGTGCTCTGGCCCTCGACTTGAGTGCCCAAAGCCCTTGCACTTTGTGTTTGCTTGGGAATGGCTCTCCCCCTGTGGACCCCCAAGTCCTTTTTGCCACGACATTGGGAAATGGTCAGCAGTGAACGGTTGGAGGTTGTAGTGAGGGTTGTCTGGGTTCTGGGTATGATCCATGTGTGTCCATGGCTACAAACATCCATCCCCCCCCCCACCCCACCCCATGCATAGACCATGTGTGTGGCTCGATATCTGCATTGGCGTACATGGTCAGAGAATAAAGAATAGCATTGGTTACATTGCTGTTTTTGGGTTCAGCGGTAGTGGAACAAGTACATTTTACAGGTAAGGTACAAACGTGGTATTACAGTCTTGCCCCTGGGGTGTGGGTGGAGGTGGGTGAGGAAGCTTGTTTCGGAGCAACCGGACTATACTCCCTGCCAGCTGGGTGGGCTCAGATTGCTCACCTGGCTGTGTCTCAGGACCTTAGCTGTTGCTTAGTGATGGGCAGAGCCACAGGAATGTGTGGCCTCCCTGTCCTCCTTTGAGGGCTGCAGGGTCTCCCTGCTGCCCTTCAGCGGTGGTGGGAGTCTGGTCATCCCAGGTCCCATCGGGAGAGCTAGAGGGTGCTGGCCTCTTGCTCCCGATGCTGGCCCTGGTGGCCGGGGGGGGGGGGGGTAGGGCTGATCTGGAGCAGGGTGCCAGTGCTGGTCCATCCATTGATCGCTGGCCCTGCAGTGGTATGCTCCCACTGTGTGTGTGTGGCCACCCTCTCTGGAGCATCACATTGGACTCGGAGGCGCAGGCTACATGATCGGGTAGCCCGCTGGACCTGGGTATGTAAGGGGTGGTCCCGGGGGTCACGTTAACCTCTGACCTACTTGAGCGGTTCGAATTTCTCCCACTCCCTTGGGTTCTAGACTCTGGATTTATTTGGGGGATGTGATAAAGTGCAAAAGACCACTGGTTTGGTACAAAAGAACTTTGATTTTATTAAGGATAAGAAAATACAACGTCACACTTATAATTACACTAATAAAGAACAGTACATCACAAATTCAAAAGGGTTGCAGTGAAAATTACACCTCCCACCTCCCAAATACCTAATACTGGCTAGGTTAGACCCAAGGGCAGGCAGGGACTATGCTTACCAATCCTTTCTGGTCAGTTAGCAGTAGTTCGCGGTTTCGGGGTTCGTTGGATTCTGTAGGTTCTGCTTGCCGTACCCCGAACGTCGGAAAGGACTTCTTACTGCGCAATCTTCAGTTGGGTTGAGTCCACTGATGCGGTAGGGCGCGTTTTGGATTTGTGGGGTAAGTACCCGTTTTCTTTCATTAGAAATAGGTTTCAAAATCCTTTTAGGTAATGTTTTCACTTGTTGGTAGTCAAGCCTAGATTGTAGAGTGGAAACTTTCGATTCTTTGGTTTCTTCCTTGTGAAGTTTTGTTTCGAGGTTGGTCGATCGCGGTGGTTTTAGTGGTATCACGGTGGTCGGTTGCTGCCACGATGGTGATGTTCTTCCTTCCTTTTCGATTTCAGGACATCAAGGCTGGAGAAGTTAGTTTACAACCATCGCGTTGGTTTCTCTCTTCTTGATGGCATAGGCGTAGTATGGCACTAGCACTAGCACAAGCAATGTCTCTCGAGGCAGTAGCATAAGCAGCAAAGCAAAGCATAAGCATACCCTTTGTTAAAACAGGGCCCAGTTATACTGTAGGAGCTGTCCTAATCTTCGCGCCTAATCAGTCCAGAATTCTTTGTTTAATTTTGGCGGGCCCGAGAATTCTTTGTCATATTTTGGCAGCCTCGTTAAAAGTTATTATGTCTCAAATGGGCTGATCTTCTAAATCTGTTTCTTGATGGAAATATTAGCTTGGTAATCACAATATTCTTTTGTGCTTGGTTTTTGCATGCAGGCTGGAGTGGGCCTTTTGTTTTAATGCATAGACTGAAAATGGCTTTCCAGGTTCAGGTTGATGGCTGGCCATCTCTGAGTTAATTATTGCAATGTTAATGTCTTTGCTGGAGAAGGGTTTTTGAGTATCCATTTTCCAGACAATTTACTTTAGTCTCAATGCCCCAGGCAGTTTCAATAATCAAACTGGCTTCTTTGAGGGATAGTTCCTTCGCCCTTCCCACACAGGTTTAATCTGCTTTGTAAAATCCCCAATTCGATTAAAGGTCGTAGTTTCTTCCATGAGCATTTTAGGACTTCAAACTTTCTGGTAGATAGTTCCAAATTAAATTTCCTTTCCAATGAGTCCAAACACTAGGGAGTTTCCCACAAATTTTGCCCCTTCTTACAGTCCCCCCGTGACACTCTACATACTTGTGTGTCATGCAAGGTAAGCAAAATTCCTGACCCCGAGAGCCAATCTTCCCCGTATTTACCTCGCTAAACATTAACGTGCATCCACCTTTGAAGTGCAATGTAGTTTACAGGCGAATACAGTCATTACAATTCGGTCACAGCGTAGAGGGGTCCGACGCCCCTCCTTTGCTCTGTTTTCACAGTAAAATAACGATATATAGTCAAATGTAACTTTTAGTACAATAAAAATAGAAGGTACATAGTCAAACACGATCTTAAGTAACGCTGTTACAACGCTCGATATTTTCATTCCACAGCAGGTAAAATTAAACACAAATTAAACATGGTAGTATGTGCGATTCCCAAGTTCGGCCAGGGAGCGTGCAGCATCCTTTGGTGCCTGACCTGACGGCTTCTGCGTTTCATTCGGCAAGTGAGACACCATAAGTAAAGAATAATCGCGAGTTGACAGATAACTAAAGTGTGGGAAGGAATTTTGATCCAGACTGGGACTTCTATATTTCTGAAAATGTCCCACCAAGGTGGAATTGTAATCTCAAGGATCTTTCTCCCTATCTCAATTATTTTCTGTCCTAGATATAGAAATGTTTTTGCGAAATTATTACAGCTTTTAGCAGAGCGGTAAGATGTTCAGGTAGAGGGGGAATTGCATAGCCAAAATGTACAACATAATCCTGCAGGTTTGTAATGTTTTCCTTCACAGTGAGGTGGACAGTGGAGGGTTCAGGGATGGAGACAATTCGTTCCTGGGCCACTTGAACTGATGCCTCAGGTTTGAAGCAAAAACTGCTGTCACTTACCGGACACCAGATGTGTCCATGTTGGTAGTGGGGCGCACTGGTGGTAACACAATATGTCCCACCCCCTATGTATGCTACCTGTGGAGGGACATGGTCTTGTGTCATTACCTCCATGGTGCAGTTAATAGGCTGTGCGCCAGCAGCTTTAAACCCACACTGTGACTTAGAATGGGCACTCAAGTACTGGGGGCACAGTATTATGTGTGCGCTGCGGCTCTGGCACCCGAAGAGGTCAGTACCCACCACAGCGTGCTCCCACTTTATGACACAGGGTGGGGCCGCTGCGAAGCGAATGTGTGCACCTTCCTGAATAACTCCAGTGTTCTCCACCCTGTATACCGGTGCGGGTTGGGCTGTCCCACCCATGACCGGCAACCTTAGTACTATCCCCATAATGGTGTGGTTAGATTTCCCACAGTCTACTGGGACAGGGTAGGCTTCAGAGGCTAGACGGAGCTGGCACGGGCTTAGTGAATTACTGTACGGGTGGAGGACTGCGAGGTGCTTGTTACTGATCCAGGAGGGGACTAAACCTTGTTTTAAATCCTCCAGGTTCTTGCGCCCCTCGCCCAACAACCATGCCCCATACAACACGCACACCTCATTCTGTGCAGCCTGGTCCAAAGCATTTCTATCCTCCCGTATGAGTGCATTCACAGTCTGTGCATGTTTTTCCAGCTCAGCCACAATTTCTTTTAAATGGACAATCATAGCCTGGTCCTCGTGTAGCTCTGAGCCCACTACTGTGTTTTCTTGTTTCAGGATTTTCCTCAATTGGTTCTTTCGACCATTTATCTGTGTTTGCAGTTCTATATCATCTCGACTATTTATTACAGAGGATCCTGTATTATAGGCAGTAAAAACGTTGTTTATGATGCCCCTTCTAGGTCTCCCCGTGCCCATGGTATCCCTAACGTATAGGGTGTATAAATTTGCTTTGTCTACATTCCCAAAGTCTAACTCGTAAAATTTCTTGAACATTTCTCTAAGTAGGGCCTGGTATACCAGCTTTGTTTCCTTCAGGCACCATGCAGGTAAGTGTACCTTGGTAAGGTTTAAAATTACTGAAGCTACTGCATAGTGTACCCCTGGTATTACACCTTTTTGGTCGGTACCAATACTAATCCATTCCCTGGTCCCTTGGTGGTGGGAGGACACCTCTCTATTACTGTGCGTATTGGCGGGGTCGTGGGCAGGGGTTTCTTAATGTGTGCTCTTAGTTCGGTGGCGTTAATTGGGAGTGGGGAGTGTGGGACCATACACCCGTGTAAGCTAGAATCCCACCCCATCCCTTCCCCCTCATCTTGCCATTGCCTGGCGAAGGCGATTGATACGCCTGTGGGTAAAATGTTCTCTGATCCCCACATGCAAAAGTAAATTCCCTGTTCAGATTCCCACCACTTGTCCCAACACACTTTTACTCTTTCCTGTGTCCCCGTGATGGTGCGGTACCTATCATTACCGAGTTTTTCCCAGTCAGATTCCTGGTCCCACGCGTCCTTGCTGAGCTTTCTGAGCCACCACCATCTTCCCAGGGGAATCTTTCCTTTGCAAGTCAAACACACACGTTTTCCCTCAGTAACACTGACTCGGGCAGCGACGATCCGTATCCGGGGGCAGGGAACTGAGGCCTCCCCGTAGGTAAACCCTTCCGAGTAGAATTAGATCCCATCCACCCTGGCCACCTTCCTCGTGGGCGTAAACATCGAGCTCTTCCACACCTGGTGTACCTCCCCCTGCAGTCACGATCAGTGCTCCCTCTCCTGAGCACCCATAAATGAGGGATTCTTTCACGTCTCCTCGGCCGCCATTGCTCCTCCTTATCAGGGCGAGCAGGAACAGGATCCTTCTCATGTTGTTCTCTTTCCTGTAGGGACACAAAAACAGATTGTCCAGCCCTGAGAAAAGCTCTCTGACTTGACAAAAGGTGACCGAGTTCCGATTTGGGCTCATTTCTCTTAGACACACAATACAGTCTTTAATTGACTGGCTGTCTCATTCGGTTCCCTATGGAACTGGTGTCTCCCTTTAACTTTTGTCTCACAGCCGTTTTATTCTTATCTTACCGCTGCTTCCTTAATAGGGCCGAATGGCCTACTCCTGCACCTATTTTCTATGTTTCTATGTTTCTAATAGCTATACCGGTAGATTCTTCCTACTCCCGGGTGTTACCCGGCCTGTGCCTCTTTTAATAGCTGCACAAGTGGATTATTTCTCTTACCCTTGGATGGGCTTTTACACGTTTTCCCCAATAACTATTACATATGTTCCTATCATTACACAGATAATCCTACACTACGCTCGATCCTTACTAAACATACTTAAATTCATAAAAGCACATATATGTACATCTGCCACCTGTCTCCAGGTGGCCAGGTTAATTGCTGTCCTTCTCCTTTCTCCTCTGGCCTCTGGGTTTCCAGTGGGGCCGGTAGTAAGTCGGCCTGTACCGCAGGACCGGGAGTGTCCTGACCGGACGTGGGTCTGAGCCCCACAATATCAGGGGAATGCTCCCTCTGGTGCTGCAGCACACCGCTCCTTTGGGGGTGGCTACATGGTTCATCTTGTCCCCGGGTTCTGCCTGGTCGAGGGCTGCGGGCTGGGGACTCCCAATTGGTGGCTGGTCCACCACCATCTTTTCTGGGGTTCCCTCGTTGCCCGAGGCTACCGGCTGGGGGTCCCTGCTTGCAGGCTGGTCCCCAACCTTAGGTACCCTTTCGCGGCTGGTCCCTTTCCCGGGGCTGAACCATTTAAATCGGGGCGCTGGTGACCATGGTGTCTTTGGCCGTGGTGTGCGGGAAGTCCTTCTTAAGGCTCCGGCTGCTGGGGGTGCGTCCGAGTCCCAAATGATTGGGGGGACAGCTCCTCCAGTAACACAGTCCAGCGCCTTCTAGGCGTAGTCTGTGGGCCTGCCATGTCCCCTGTGGGATTGCCACAGTCGGGGGCTGCTGGCTGGGGGTCCCTGTCTTTAGTACGGTTTACTATTTTTGGCTGTCCCTTGCGTTTAGCTGCTGCCCCTGGGTTAAAAAGTTTGCACTGGTTTATGTGGAACCATTTTGTACGGCGGGGCATTTTTATGGCATAGACCATGGGGCTTGCCTTGTCGACAATGTGGTACGGTCCCATGTACAGTGCCTCAAAAACCCCTACTCTAGCATAGTTCCTTATCATGACCTGGTTCCCGATCTCCCACTCGTGGTGTTTGCAGGGTTCTAGCAGCAGTCAGTTGATCCGATGCTGTTTTCCCATGTTGTTAGCAGCCTGCCAGTGAATCTGTTTAAGGTGTTCGAACAGATTCCTGACACAGCTGTCCCAGCTCACTTCCCTAAGCTGACCTTCCGTGAGTACCGGGGCTAACACATGGGTGGGGGTTCGCATGGCTCTGCCGGTCATGAGCTCGTACGGTGAGTACCCCGTGCTCTTTGACTGGCTGGCCGGATCCCCATGAGGACCAGTGGTAGGACCTGTACCCACCCCTGGGTGAGTCCCCTGTCGCTTTACGCAGCCTTTCTTTGATAGTGCAGTTTAAACGCTCCACAGGCCTGGATGACTGTGGGTTGTGGGCGACATGCAATTTCCCTTTGATGCTGAGCACCTTAAGGGTCTCCTGCATCACCTGCCCAGTGAAGTGACTCCCTTGGTCGGACTCCACGTATTGTGGTAGTCCCCATCGAGAGAACATTTCTCTGACCAAGATCCTAGCTGTTCCCAGGGCAGTGGCTGTTCGGCATGGAAAGGCTTTCACCCATTTGGTGAATACGTCCACCAATACTAGGCAGTACTTGTAGCCTCCCTGGGCAGTGGGTAGGGGCCTGATGTAATCGATCTGGATCAACTGCCAGGGTCCCTCTACCCTCCTGATATGTCCCATAGACACCTTTCTTTACTGGGGGTCGGGGTTGTTGGCAGCGCACACCAGACAGCTAGCACAGAACTCGCGGACATCTTCCCTGAGTCCCGGCCACCACCCTGCCTGTTCCACCCGTTGCCAGGTGGTCTCAGGTCTGGGGTGTCCTGCTTCTGGACCCTCGTGGGCCAGCTGGAGGAATTCGCTCTGGTGTTGTTGCGGTACTACCCATTGCTCCCCCCTGAACAGCATGCCTTCTTTAATGGCAATCGCTGCGGTGCCGTACGGGCCATCTACCCTTTCCCCTTTTGCTAGCGTGTTCAGAACAGTTTTGAGGACGGGGTCTTGGGTCTGAACCGTGTTTACTTCCAGGGGAAAAGCTACCCCTGACCTCCCTGCCATCCCAATCCTGTCCCTGACTGCTGCAATGGGGCCTGGGTTGTATGGGTCCCAGGGCCTGCCCATGCGAGCACCTTGCTTGGCCAACATGTCAGCCTGCTGGTTTCCCTCGCTATGGGGTTCTGTGTTGGAATGTGCCTTCACTTTATGTATGTAAATATTCCCTTCCTCCCCTACGGCTGTCATGATCTTTTCCACTAAGGGTTTAATTGCCAGATGTCTCTTTGTTAAAACAGGCCCAGTTATACTGTAGAAGCTGTCCTAATCTTCACGCCAAATCAGTCCAGAATTCTTTGTTTAATTTTGGCGGGCCCGAGAATTCTTTGTCATATTTTGGCAGCCTCGTTAAAAGTTATTATGTCTCGGATGGGCTGATCTTCTAAATCTGTTTCTTGATGGAAATATTAGCTTGGTAATCGCAATGTTCTTTTGTGCTTGGTTTTTGCATGCAGGCTGGAGTGGGCCTTTTGTTTTTATGCATAGGCTGAAAATGGCTTTCCAGGTTTAGGTTGATGGCTGGCCATCTCTGAGTTAATTGTTGAAATGTTAACGTCTCTGGTGGAGAAGGATTTTTGAATATCCATTTTCCAGACAATTTACTTTAGTTTCAATAATCAAACTGGCTTCTTTGAGGGATAGTTCCTTCGCCCTGCCCACACAGGTTCAATCTGTTTTGTAAAATCCCAAATTCGATTAAAGTTCGTAGTTTCTTCCATGAGCATTTTAGGACTTCAAACTTTCTGGTCGATAGTTCCAAATTAAATTTCCTTTCCTTTCCAATGAGTCCAAACACTGGGGGGGGGGGGGTTTCCGACGAATTTTGCCCCTTCTTACAGGTGCTTCCCGCGGGAGATTGCCCTTGGCTTTGTTGGCGTGCATATAGAACCTGGCATCACATCTCATTTCATCATTAGAATTCATGATATATTGGCTCCAACTGCAATCAGCCGACTCGACATTGTTATTTGTCTTTACACTTTCGCATTTGTCAATTACATCATTTTCCTGTGTACTATCAGCATCTCAGTGCAAGGTTACATTTAGACACCTGCATTTGTCAATTACATCACTTTCCTGTGTACTATCAGCATCTCTGTGCAAGGTTACATTTAGATACTTGCATTTGTTAGTTACATCTTTTTCATTAGTATCACCAGTATTGCTGTTCAACAGTACATTTATATACTTGCATTTGTTGATTACATCTTTTACATTAGTGTCACCGGCATCGCTGTTCAATGGTACATTTGTACACTTGCATTTGTTAATTACATCTTTTTCATTAGTGTCACCGGCATCGCTGTACAAAGATTGGAACTGTCCCTTTAATTGTTCTTGTTTGCCGGTCTCCTTTAAAAGGGCCTTGCAATCTTTACCCTAAGCCAGTTTGCTGCTCAGCATCACGTGTTGCTCCCTCTACGCTGCCCCTCGTGTCTGGTCGCGGCCATCTTGATTTCAGGTGCTTCACCTTGTGGTGCGGGCACCATCTTCTTTCTCTCCATGAGGTAGGCTGCGGTGATCCCTTTTCTCCCAGGTTCTGCCATGGAAGCCAGGAATCTACCTTCTGTGCCGATCTGCTTCCCTCGGAGTCCTGCCACTGGAGCCCGGAAGGTGAGGTCTGGTCATTTGGGTTGGATCATCTTGCCGTTGGGTTGAGTGGTCTGTGTCGTCGCTACGCAGTCGAGTGGGACGGTAGGGTTTTCAGGTGCTGTGATGGATCCAAATTTAGGGCCACGTAGGACGTTGATCGCCGGGGCCTGGAGGCTTTCCCAGCTCCAACAGATTTGGATTTGTTTCATCCATCTTCTTCCCAGCAGCGTTGGACCATCACCAGCAACGATCCACAAAGGTAGCTTGTGCATCGCGCCGCCGTGGGACACCTGGACATCCACGCTGCCAACGACTGAGATGGTGTCTTTTGTGTAAGTGAGCAGCTTCGCCTGGATTGGAAGCATTTTGGGTCGTTCGGCGAGATTGTCCCAGAGTTTCTTGAAGGCCGTCTGATTCATCAGTGATTGGCTCACCACTGTGTCAACCTCCATCGAGACTGGAACACCGTTGATTTCTACTTCCATTTTCCACGGGGAACTCTCGGTGGAGCAGGTATACACTCCGTACACCTCTTCATGGGGCTGAGCTGCTTCATAGACTCTCTCGTCATCTTCATCAGCGCTGGAGCCCGGGTGATCGGCCAACTCTTCAGCGACTTGGTGAGTAAAATTTCTTCTCCACTTTCGCTGGAGATGACCTTTGGTGTTGCAGCCTTTGCAAGTATAGGTTTTGCATCGGCACTGGTGGGCCCTGTGATTTCCTCCACAGCACCAGCACGGGGCTAGCCGGTTGGCCCCATGTGGCAGACTCAGGGTTGCGGGACTCGGGGTAGCAGCCTTGCCTCTGAAAGGCACCATTTGGTTCACAGTACTTGCCGGGTTAGAGTCCTGGGGGTGAGTCATCATCCTCTTGGAATCACAGGCCGAGGCCACGAACGCCTGGCTCACTTTGATTGCCTTCTGCAGGGTGACCGTAGTGTCTGCAGAGAGCAGCTTATGGAGGAGGCCCTCGTGGCCGATTCCAATAACGAAAATGTCCCTCAGTGCTTCGGTGAGGTGGTCGCCAAAATCACACGGTGCAGCCAATCGTCTGAGGTTGCAGACCTTCGGGCCGTCAGTGTGTGTAGAACCGGTATCTGGCTGTGAGGATGCTCTCTTTAGGTTTGAGCTGTTCCTGTATTAGTGTTACAAGCTCCGCGTACGTTTTGGTTGTCGTCTTCGCTGGGGCTAGCAAGTCCCTGATGAGGCCACAGACAGTGGGCCCACAACTGCTGAGCAGGATGTCTCTGCGCTTATCAGCCAGCGAGGTCGGTGTGTCTCCAGCCAGGTCGTTTGCGATGAAGAAGTGTTCGAGCCTTTCCACAAAGGCATCCCAATCTTCTCCATCAGTGAACTGTTGAAAGTTGCTTAGGTTAGCCATGTTGCGCATGGAAATTCGTAATCTTGTTGCCAGTTGTTATATATGCAAGCACTCTAGTAATGACTCCACGAGGTAGGATATTGTACTTGAACTGTTGTGACCTTAGTCCATTTATTGTAGCTCCCTGAGTACAGACACAATGAGGTGAGCTCCCTTTTATACTTGGTTACCTGCAGTGTGCAGGTGACCCTTAGGTCTCCACCAATAGCACCCTCTGGTGGTACAGGTATGGTGTATACAGTGTGAAGATATATTCAGTGGTCTAATGTTACAATCCACACATTGTACATACACAACAATAATAACATAAGAAATAGGAACAGGAGTAGGCCATACGGCCCCTCAAGCCTGCTCCACCATTCAATAAGATCATGGCTGATCTGATCATGGACTCAGCTCCACTTCCCCGCCCGCTCCCCATAACCCCTTATCCCCTTATCGTCTAAGAAACTGTCTATTTCTGTCTTAAATTTATTCAATGTCCCAGCTTCCACAGCTCTCTGAGGCAGCGAATTCCACATTTACGAAAGGATATACTTGCTTTGGAGCAGTTCAGAGAAGGTTCACTAGGTTGATTCCGGGGATGAGGGGGTTGACTCATGAGGAAAGGTTGAGTAGGTTGGGCCTCTACTCATTGGAATTCAGAAGAATGAGAGGTGATCTTATCGAAATGTATAAGATTATGAGAGGGCTTGACAAGGTGGATGCAGAGAGGATGTTTCCACTGAGGGGGGAGACTAGAACTAGGGACATAATCTTAGAATAAGGGGTTGCCCATTTAAAACAGAGATGAGGAGAAATTTCTTCTCTCAGAGGGTTGTAAATCTGTGAAATTTGCTGCCTCAGAGAGCTGTGGAAGCTGGGACATTGAATAAATTTAAGACAGAAATAGACAGTTTCTTAAACGATAAGGATATAAGGAGTTATGGGGAGCGGGCAGGGAAGTGGAGCTGAGTCTATGATCAGATCAGCCATGATCTTATTAAATGGCGGAGCAGGATCGAGGGGCCGTATGGCCTATTCCTACTCCTATTTCTTATGTTATTATGTTCTTATCATCTGGAAGATGAGGAGGAGCAGGAGGTATCTGAGGTCCAGATGGCACCAGCATCTGAGCACATTGCTGCCCGGAAGGCCAGGGATGGCCTCATCGAGGCCAGATTTACTTAACTTCCTGCATCACATCCATATAGCTGCTATGTCAGGTTCCCCCCAACCCCACAAGCAACACCATAAAGCATCCCTATATTGACCAAGCCATTTCTTTCACACTGACCCCCATTGCTGGAGGTAACGTTATGTCTCACCGTTCACTCCACCTCAGTCAGCCACATCCAAAGTAGCAGACAAAAATGGGCATGACCGGAAGGTGGTGAAAAAAATTATATCTGACATAAGTGTAAAGTCCTTACTCTACAGCATGAAACCACACGAGGTACATTCTGGGGACAAGGTCACTCTGTGACCTTAACTCTTTATTCACAGGACTCCAAAGACCTGCCTTTTTATACCTGTGTGATCAGGTAAGGAGTGTCTCCCACAAGTTCACCCCTTGTGGTCAAGGTGTGCATCTAGGTTGAGTGTATACAATAATAGTGGTGTTACATTGTAGTTACATACATGACATCACCTTCCCCCCCCCCCCCCAAAGTCTTATTGGGTTCATAGGTTTTGTAAAGTCCTTCCACAATACTACAAATCCACACAAGGCACATTCTATGGACAAAGTCACTCTGTGACCTGCACCTTTATTCACAGGACCAAAAAGTTATGACTCTGCGTGGGACCTCCCTTTATATACCTGGATGACCAGGTGAGGAGTTTCTCCCACAAGTTCACCCCCTGTGGTCAAGGTGTGCATTTCTCAAGTATATACAGTATTGCAGTGATGTTACATGAAGGTTACATACATGACAGGTTTAGTCTTTCAGGTGGTCTACGCTCCCTCGTGGAGCGCCGCAGTTGGGGCTCTGGTTGTTGGACACTGACGTGAATGTCTGTCACTTGTGGTGATTCTGGCCTGTCCGGGCTGACCGCAGGGACTGTGCATTCTTCTGATTGCTCTTGTTGCTCGTTCACTGGCGGTGGTGTGAGCTCCATCTCACGGTCTTCCTCAGGTTCCTCCATGTCGATGCTGAACCTTTTTTTTACTTGGTCCAGATGTTTACGGCATATCTGACCATTGTTGAGTTTTACCACGATGACCCTATTCCTCTCTTTGTCAATTACAGTGCCCTCAAGCCATTTGGGCCGAATGGCGTGATTGAGGACAAATACAAGATCATTTATTTCTGTACATCTCCCCCTCGAATTACGGTCATGGTACTCGTTTTGTGACTTGCGCTTGCCCTCAACTATGTCGGTCAGGACTAGGTGAATGAGGGACGACCGAGTTTTGAGTGTCCATTTCATTAGTAGCTCTGCAGGCGGAACCCCCGTGAGCGAGTGCGGTCAGGATCTATAGGCCAGCAGGAGACGCGATAGGCGGCATTGTAGGGAGGGTCCTTGAATCTTGAGCATACCTTGCTTAACGATTTGGACCGCACGTTCTGCCTGGCCATTGGCGACCGGCTTGAACAGCGCAGTCCTGACGTGGTTGATGCCATTGCCCGACATAAACTCTCGGAATTCGTAGCTTGTGAAACATGGGCCATTATCACTAACCAGGATGTCCGGCAAGCCATGGGTTGCAAAGATTGCACGTAGGCTTTCCACGGTGGTTGATGACGTGCATGAATTCAGAATGATGCACTCGATCCATTTCGAATACGCATAGAAACATAGAAACATAGAAAATAGGTGCAGGAGTAGGCCATTCGGCCCTTCTACCCTGCACCGCCATTCAATGAGTTCATGGCTGAACATTCAACTTCAGTACCCCATTCCTGCTTTCTCGCCATACCCCTTGATCCCCCTAGTAGTAAGGACCTCATCTAACTCCTTTTTGAATATATTTAGTGACTTGGCCTCAACAACTTTCTGCGGTAGAGAATTCCACAGGTTCACCACTCTCTGGGTGAAGAAGTTCCTCCGCATCTCGGTCCTAAATGGCTTACCCCTTATCCTTAGACTGTGACCTCTGGTTCTGGACTTCCCCAACATTGGGAACATTCTTCCTGCATCTACCACAATAAGGAACATCTTACCCATGAACGGGCCCGCGTAGTCTACGTGAATACGTGACCATGGCCTGTTGGGCCAGGGCCACGGTCTGAGCGGGGCCTCCCTGGGGGCATGACCCAGCTGGGCACACATCGTGCACCTGCGAACACAGTGTTCCAGGTCTGAATCAATTCCAGGCCACCAAACCTGTGACTGGGCAATGGCCTTCATCAGCACAATGCCTGGGTGCTCGCTGTGGAGTTCCCTGATGAATGCCTCCCTGCCCTTCTGGGGCATAACTACCCGGCTGCCCCATAGTAGGCAGTCGGCTTGGATGGAGAGCTCATCCATTCGTCTGTGGAACGGTCTGACCTCCTCAGGGCATGCTCCATGTGTGGGCGCCCAATCCCCAGTCAGGACACATTTCTTAATCAGGGATAGGAGGGGATGTCCAGATTTTGATCTGGCGGGCTGTGATGGGGGAGCCTGTGCTGTCAAAGGCATCAACAGCCTTGACCATCTCAGCGCTTTGCTCCGCTGCCCCCTCAGTGGTGGCCAGTGGAAGCCTGCTGAGCGCGTCAGCACAATTTTCAGTGCTGGGCCGGTGCCGGATGGAGTAGTCATAAGCAGCCAGCGTGAGAGCCCATCGCTGTATGCGAGCTGATGCGTTGGCATTGATAGCCTTGCTGTCTGACAACAGGGATGTTAATGGCTTGTGGTCCATCTGTAATTCAAACTTCCTACCAAAGAGGTACTGATGCATTTTTTTTACACCATAGACACATGCGAGCGCTTCTTTCTCGACCATCCCATATCCCCGTTCTGCTTGAGAGAGCGACCTGGAGGCATAAGCCACAGGTTGTAGTTGACCCACAGCATTGCCCTGTTGCAACACGCACCCAACCCCATAGGACGATGCATCACATGTCAGAACCAATTTTTTTACAGGGGTCATACAGGGTCAACAACTTGTTTGAACAAAGTAGGTTTTGCGCCCGATTGAAAGCCCATTCCTGACAGTCCCCTGAAAACCAATCGTAACCCATTCGCAGGAGCACGTGTAGCGGCTCCAACAACGTGCTCAAGTTCGGCAGAAAGTTCCCAAAATAGTTCAACAGTCCCAGGAATGAACGCAACTCCGATGTGTTGCAGGGCCTGGGTGCTCGTCGAATCGCCTCTGTTTTGGATTTGGTGGGCCGAATCCCATCTGCAGCAACCCTCCTGCCCAGAATCTCAACCTCAGGAGCTAAGAACAAACATTTAGACTTCTTGAGTCGCTGGCCTACCCGGTCCAGTCGGCGTAGCACCTGCTCCAGGTTGTGGAGGAGTTCGTCGGTGACTCGACCCTTGATGAGGATGTCGTCCTGGAATACGATCGTTCCAGGAATGGATTTAAGCAGGCTTTCCATGTTTCGTTGAAAAATCGCGACCACTGATCAAATGCCAAATGGGCACCTGTTATAAACGAACAGTCCCTTGTGCGTGGTGATGGTGGTCAGTAATTTAGATTCGTCGGCCAGTTCCTGGGTCATATAGGCTGAAGTGAGGTCCAACTTGGTGAACAGCTTGCCGCCTGCCAGCGTGGCGAAGAGGTCCGCCGCTCTTGGGAGTGGGTAATGATCTTGTAGGGACACCTGATTGATGGTGGCCTTGTAGTCGCCACAGATCCTGATAGAGCCATCCGCTTTTAGGACGGGAACGATGGGGCTTGCCCAGTCGCTGAATTGAACAGGCGAGATGATGTCCTCTCTGAACAGCCGGTCCAATTCGCTCTCGATCTTCTCCCGCATCACATACGGCACCGCTCTGGCTTTGTGGTGCACTGGCCTGGCGTCCGGGATGATGTGTATCACTATTTTAGTGCCTTTGAAAGTCCCGACGCCAGGTTGGAATAGTGAATCGAATTGTTATAGGACTTGTGAGCACGAACTTCGCTCCACAGATGACATTGCGTGAACATCCCCCCATTTCCAGTTCATCTCGGCTAACCAGCTCCTCCCCAACAGTGCGGGACCATTGCCCGGGACAATCCAGAGCGGCAGCCGATTCACTAACCCATTGTGTGTGACAACCAACATTGCACTGCCTAGCACCAGAATGATTTCTTTAGTGTAAGTCCGTAATTGTGTCTCAATACGTGCTAATTTGGGTCCACTGGCTTTAAGTGGCCATAGCTTCTCAAATTGCTGCACGCCCATGAGTGACTGGCTGGCCCCAGTGTCCAACTCCATGCATACCGTTTAATAAAACCCTCATCATCATTGGTGGCGTTTTGGTGTATGAACTGTTCGTCGCATGGACCCGCTGAACCTCGGCGTCCATCGATTTGCCCCAAAAGTCATCCTGCCTCAAAGAACCCTCTTCTGGTCCACCCACCTCATATATTAGTCTGGTTGCAATCTTCCTGCACTTTCGAGCCAAGTGGTCACTGAGATTGCAGTTCCTGCAGACAAACTGTTGAAATCTGCAAGATCTAGCTGGGTGTTTTCCCCCACACCTCCAGCATGAGTTAAAGTTTCCATTGTTAGGAACAAAGGGACTATGGCCAGGCATTCCGCGCTGACTGTCCCTTTGACTGCTCTTAAGTACCCTATTAGTGGGTGTCAATGGCCCCATCCCAGGCCGCATTGTCCACTGTGATGGCGTGAATGTTCGTTCAGCCTGCCATTGTCTCTGTTGAAGTTCTACTCTGGGGTCTATTGCTGCCTGGGGAGTGTCGGACTGCCCCTGCCTGCCTGTGGGGCTCTGAGTCACATTGATGATGTTGACTCCCTGATCCATCGTCGCGTTAGAGGCAGAATTGCGCGTGTATATTATTTTCGTCTCTTCCTCCCCCGCCATGAAAGTTTGAGCTATCAACGCCGCCGCTTCCAAGGTCAAATCCTTGGTCTCAATTAATTTGCAGAAAATTCCCACATGACCGATGCCCTCGATAAAGAAGTCCCTTAGCATCTCCTTCCTGCAGGTGTCTGTGAACTTAGAGGCTGGCCAAACGTCGGAGGTCCGCTACGAAGTCCGGTGTGCTCTGTCCTTCACGACGTTGATGGGTGTAGAATCTGTGTCGGGCCATATGTATGCTACTCGCCGGTTTGAAGTGCTCCCCAATCAATTTGCTAAGTTCTTCAAAGGTTTAGTCCGCCGGCTTTTCTGGTGCTAGTAAGTCCTCCATGAGTGCGGAAGTCTTTGGTCTGCAGCTGGTCAAAAGATGAGCCCTTCGCTTGTCGGCCGCTGCATCCCCCAGCCATTCTTTCGTAACGAAGCTTTGCTGAAGCCTCTCGACAATATCGTCCCAGTCTTCCCCAACACAGTACCATTCCTCTGCGCTACCGGTGGCCATTCTCGTGGGCAGTTTCTCATCGCCAATGTAAAGTCCTTACTCTACAGCATGAAACCACACGAGGCACATTCTGGGGACAAGTTCACTCTGTGACCTTAACTCTTTATTCACAGGACTCCAAAGATGATGACCCTGCGTGGGACCTCCCTTTTTATACCTGTGTGATCAGGTAAGGAGTGTCTCCCACAAGTTCACCCCTTGTCGTCGAGGTGTGCATCTAGGTTGAGTGTATACAGTAATACAGTGGTGTTACATTGTGGTTACATACATGACAATAAGAGTAACGGTTCTTTAAACACCTTTGTGCATCTGCGTCCGTGTCATCTTTCGTTTATGTGAGCTTCCATCGGGTATAACCCCTGTGGCTTCAGCAGAGGTAGAAGCAGCCTGCTTACTTCCCTGCTGCGACTGCGGAGACACTTTTGACAGTGGTCCTCTGTTGTATCCTCTTGTGATGGCCCCAACAAAGTCTACTCCTCCTGCGATGGGCATTGTGATCCAAGGAGGTATCTGGGGCTCTGACAGAGGGGGGGGGGGGTGGGTGGGGGCAACATGGGAGAAGTGGGCATTTCAAGAGGAGCCCCCACTTCCATGTTCCCTTTTACCATCGTCCCTCTCATAGGCCACCTGCTAGGAAGGAGCTGGAGAGCACCTTGCTGTACAGCAGTGGGGCCATGAGGACCCAAGTCTGTGTTAAACAGGAGGTCTATGAGTCTCTGCCATCGGTTCTCCATAGATAGCAAGTGCTCAAGTGAGTGTCGCATTGGCAGCTCCGTGCAGCTGGCCATCCTATCCCTGGAAGAGCCTACAGTTGCCATTGCCTGCAACCTGGTGGTGCTCCTGCTGGAAATGGACTCCTCCATTCTCTGCACATTTGCAAACATAGCAGCTGCAAAATCTGCCAGAGCCTCCTGCATTTCTTGCTGCACCTCCAGGATCGCCCTCTTTCTCAATGGCCCCTGAGTCTCAGCGTCTGCATGCAGCTGAGCAGAGCTGGGAGTGTCCTGTGCCCTCTGACAAGGAGTCTCCATTGTTGTCCCTGTCTTCACCATCTGCTCTTGCTCACTTGTGAGTTGTGAGACACCAGGTGACAACACTACGCCAGGGACCCACCGAGGTGTGTGTATCTGTGCTGGTGCTGGGTGCACTTATGTCTGGTGACGGTGCACCTTCAGAGGCTGGAGGTTCCTCTGAGGAATCATCTTCCTCCTACAGCTGGGCAGTGTGGGGTGGGGTGGGGGGGGGGCACTTGATGGACGTGTGGGACAGTAAAGAGATTATTTAGAAATGCAACATTAAGAATGGGTAACGATACCATTGTGCACATGATGCGCATTCACTGACTGCTGACATTAGTCCCGATATGAGTGACTGCTGTATGCCATGTGGCTGTTTCAGATGTAATTCTGTCAACAGGTTGCTAAGATGTCCCTCTCTCTTTGCCTCCCACCGTTAGCAGCTCTTCAACTCTTGAGACCTTCAGGGTGACCTCCTCTGCCGGAGTCAACGTGGCAAATGATGGAGGACCACTTCCGGATCTCTCTCTCTCCCTCTTATTGTGGGCTCTCTTCTCCATCAAAGAGGGAAGGAAGAGGGGTTTGAGTGAGAGTGATGGAATGAGTGTAAGGAATGTGTGGGTTACATCTTTAGAGGGTGACGACTATGAGGCGGTGTGGTGCCAATGTCAACGTACCAATGCAAAGTGGCCTTGTGTGTTGTCAGTTGGTATGATTGCATTAGGATGAGGGTGAGGGTGAGTCTGAGGGGTGGTTAGCCAGAGGGGAATGTGAGTATGTACATAGAGAGGAATGGGTAGAAGTACAAGGTATGCTGTTGTGAGTAAGGATGTGTAGGAGAGACTTGTAAAGGCTTGATGCGAATGTGATGAGAGGCACAGCAGGATGAAGTTGAGTGTGGCTTTGCACTCACCTTTCCTGATCTCATCAGATCATTGAAGCCCTTCCGGCACTGTACCCAGTTGCGCCTCACCACATCACTGCTGTTCCACCCCCTTTGCAATTTGCAGCCAGGCTCTCTTAGTCTCCTGGGGATGTCTCTTCCACTCATCAGAAGGAACGAGGACCTCCCTGCATGCTCTGACTCCCTCCCTGTAGGAAGTCATCTGACAACCTGGGTGCAGCCCTCTGTCTCTGCGAAGCCATCTGTGCAATGCTGAGCAATAACCAGACGGTGATATGTACTGCCTACAAACTCCTAGATGAACCTTCAAATACAATGTGGCCAAGGCTGCTTCAAATATTCCAGCTGGAAATGAGTCATCGATGACATGATCAGACCGCACCATTGAATAGGGCCGGGTAATGTGCAGGGCTACCTTAATAGACCCCATTAAGAGAAAGTCGTTCTGAGGAGCGGGATGGAAAGAAGAAGGGGGGTTTCTGAGCCGCCGCGCCGATTGCCCGCACCCGGCCCGCCCAGGGAATGAAAATTCCAGCCGAGCATGCTGAAATGAAGGAACTTAGCAAGTGGCACCTGGCTGTCCCAAGGCCACATCCTACCTACTGCGGCGCAGTGATTTGGAGCTCCAATGCATTGTACCGTCATGCTGAAAGCGCCTCTGGCCTTTTAGTTTCTTTAAAATTACAGGGCTAAAAATTTGTTTGCCCCCGAAACCGGGCACGGGGAGTACGATGCAGGATCAACCTTGACCATTCAAAGTTATGGGTATGGTAGCATCATGGCTATGTTACTGGACCAATAATCCTGAGACCTGGGCTAATAACCTGGAACCATGGCGTTCAAATCTCACTCTGCCAGCTGGGGAATTTAAATTCAGTAAATTAAATAAATCTGGAATAAATAGCTAGTATCAATAATGATGACCGTGAAACTATCGGATTGTCGTAAAAACCCATCTGGTTCACAAATGTCCTTTAGCGAAGGAAATCTGCCTCCTTTCCCGGTCTGGCCTATATGTGACTCCAGACCAACAGCAATATGGTTGACTCTTAACTGCCCTCTGAAATGGCCCAGCAAGCTTCTATCAAACCTTTAGGAAAAGCTTCAGCTCACAGACTGCAGCGGTTCGTGAAGGCAGTTCACCACCACCTTCTCAAAGGCAATTAGGGATGGGCAGTAAATGCTGGTCTCACCAGCTATGCCCACATTCCAGGAACGAATGAAAGGAAATGCAGGCAGCACACAAATTTCATGCTGCCTGATAATTAGAATAATTGTGGCGTGCAGCCCAGCACTGAACACTTTGCTGAGTGGCTGCATGCTCAGCAAGGGGTCCAAGTTCGTGCAAGGCTAGCACCAATTAAAGCTAGCCTGCACTTGTTAAAGCTGCAGCAGGAGATTTAACTGGCTGGGAACAGGAAGAAGTACAATGGTACATCAGGGTAGAGAGCGACCTCCAAGGTTCTCGGCTGTAGCACTGGAGGCCTTGGTGCGGGAGGTTGGACAGGAGGAGAGAGGTCCTGAATCCACAGAGGGCCAGGAGGCCCTTCAGGCAAATGCGGAAAAGGCAATGGAAGCAGGTAGCCACCACGGTCAATGCCAGGAGTCAAACCCTGAGGACCTGGATGCAGGGCCGCAAGAAGTTCAAAGACCCCATATGAGTGGTCAAGGTCAATGGATTAATCTTCAAATGTCATATCCTTATAAATGAACCACTAGGCTGAGACATTGCTTGATTCACCACCCCCTTCACTCACCTACCAACAAGCTCTATCATTCAGGACTCATAACTAACATTCATATGCTTCACCTTATGCTCATGCACTTAGCACCGCTGCAAGCCTCACACCCTCATCTCACAGCTTGCACACACTGCCAGCTATTCAACCATGACAGGCATGCACTTCCCTCTGTCTTACAGGACAAGATGTTGCCTGTGTTTCAGCCAGTAGTCACCTTGATTATTCCAAATCAGGCTCCCATGAAAAGGTAGGATCCCGATTTAGATTTTAAGGGGCACATTTACCCTGGGGTTGAGCGGCCAAAGCAGGGGTACTTAAAGGGCCCCAAAACCTTTGCAACCTTCTATTTTCGTGGAGCCAGAAAGAGCAGGAGTGTTCCTCCCGGTTCCACTCTGGGACCGGGCTCGCCTTGCCCTATCTCACCTCCCCACCTACCCAGGACCTAGCTGCAGGTCAGTTCCGAGCAGGAGCCAACCCAGATTCTGCAGGCCCAAAACCAACGAGCTGCCCGTTTGCGGCCCGCAGCTCACCGATTCCATTTAAATGAGGCCTGGGCCTCAAAATGGCTCCGGCCTCTTCAATCCCAGAACGGGCGTCTAGCTCCGACGGTTGACCAACCAAAAGCTGAAGTCTCCCCGAATGAACTGCTTTTGCAGTGACGGTTGTTATGTAGGCAAATAAAGCAGCCATTCTGTACCAGTAATGTCCTTCAATGAGTTAATCTATTTTCTTTAGTTAAAATCTTTTATCAGGGAAAATAAATGTTCTGGACTGGCTGTTTTGATTGGCCTATATCCACAGTATGAGTGGCTCAAGACCATCATGTTTCACACAGTGTTTAATTATTGGCATCTGTAATTATCCTTACAACCCTTAATCCTCTTTCTAACCAGCTATTCATTTATCTCTCTTTCAAAGGTTATATTTGACACATTAACTGCTTTAGTTGGCAGTCTGTTATGTATATTCACTGCTTGAGGAGAAAAATGGCACTGGTTAATTTAACATTAATTTTACGCTCATCTTCTCTAGTTCTGTGCTCACAGCCTTATGTTGAATTACCTGCATTTTATCCACAGCCCAGCAACCCAGAATATGGCTGCTGACAATATTATTATTTGTAATAAAAACGAGTTGGCTCCGAATTTCCTAACGAGGCCTTTCTCGGGGGTGGATCTTGGGCGGGGCAGAACATCTGCTCACGTGGCCACTTTACCTGGTCATACATCAGGCAGATGCCCATGCCATTGATGCCAGATCTGGGATAGCTGGCTCAGGAAAGTTGCTGGTGAGAGACGGGGGGGGCGGGGTGGAGGTGTGAGGGGCGTGGTAGGAGAATGGGCGGAGCTGGCTGCAGGGCTAGTGGAATTCCCAATGAATATTTGGAGCATGAAATTCAGGTACTTCGCACCTCCCATTAGGCTGGCCATGGCGAGAACAGCGCCTCCTGCTAAATTGGGAAGGGGGCTTGTGGAGGCACTAACAGGTAGCACCCTGCTCGGTTGCGCCCGGCGATGATAACGTCATCACCATGCGCAGTGCTCTGTTACCACCCCGGAAGATAAATTCACTCATGGCCCCTGTGTTCCGGCACTGACAACAACAGCTTCAGCTGTCGTGTTTCAATCAGGAATCGGCTGGAGCAGCACTATTTAAAGGTGCCATCTTTAAAAAGAAAATGGCGGCCATTACTCTTTTCAGTTTAGCAACACATAGGCAGACTGGCTGTTTGACAGATTTGAGTGATTTTCAGTTGAAGGACTGTTCTTAACCTTTCTTGTGTTTCATTGAGGGCAGATTTGAAACGACAACATTTATATCGTTTCATGGGGGCTGTGTTGGCACTCGACCTCCCGCTCCGACATCACTGTGAGAAAGGCAGGGAGAAAGGCAGAGAGTAAAGCATAGGGAAAGGCAGAGAGAAAGGCAGGGGGAATGACAGCAAAATGTGACTAGAGGGAAACATAGAAACATAGAAAATAGGTGCAAGAGTAGACCATTCGGCCCTTCGAGCCTGCACCACTAATCAATAAGATCATGGCTGATCATTCACTCAGTACCCCTTTCCTGCTTTCTCTCCATACCCCTTGATCCCTTTAGCTGTAAGGGCCATATCTAACTCCCTCTTGAATATATCCAATGAACTGGCATCAACAACTCTCTGCGGTAGGGAATTCCACAGGTTAACAACTCTCTGAGTGAAGAAGTTTCTCCTCATCTCAGTCCTAAATAGCTTACCCCTTATCCTTAGACTGTGACCCCTGGTTCTGGACTTCCCCAACATTGGGAACATTCTTCCTGCATCTAACCTGTCCCATCCCGTCAGAATTTTATACGTTTCAATGAGATCCCCTCTCATTCTTCTAAACTCCAGAGAATACAGGCCCAGTCGATCCAGTCTCTCCTCATATGTCAGTCCTGCCATCCCGGGAATCAGTCTGGTGAACCTTCGCTGCACTCCGTCGTGAAGACAGAACCAAAGTATTTGCTTAACTGGTCTGCCATTTCTTTGCTCCCCGTTATAAATTCACCTGAATCTGACTGCAAGGGAGGAGGCCCAACAGGGCTGGCAACAGCAGACCTTACCTTCCCAGGATATTCCGGCAGCAGTTCTACATCAATTTAACTGAGGAACAGGTGGTCGAAATTCTGTGAGGCAGTGTCACCGCATGAGAGAAATATTTAATGTCTCGCTTCAGGCGCAGTTCCCAAACGCGAAATTCAGTGTTGACCCCTAAAGAATTGATAGCAGCGTAAAATCATTGATTTCACACTTACCTGGATGCGCTACGCTACGCTGCGCTAAGTGGGCCGTTAGGTGTGGGCTCAACATCCGGGACTTCGGCAGTATTTGGAGCTGCGCCACAGACATAGTGGTGCCACCTGGATTACATTGAGCCGTTGATTGGGCGCATCAACGCATTGTGGATATATTGGCTTCCTACGCACTCACTCAGACCGTGAGCATGGCAGACCTTGCAGCAGCAGCTCATCAGTGTGCCCACCGTTTCACGGACACCGCACTGGATGCACTCCTTGATGCCTTGGAGAGGTGTCGGCAGGTGCTGAGGCCAGAGGCTGGGAGGAGACCCCAACCACAAACATACCGAAGGTTATGGAGGGAAATAGCAGAGCAAGTGACCGCTGTTCTGTGTTTGTACTTTCAGATGACCAGCCAGATCCACCGGTGCCTTCTCGGCTGCCTTCCACAGGTGCAGATGGTGGCAACGACCCAGAGGACCAGGAGGAGCAGGAGGACGACAGCTCCTTCGACCTCACGCAGGAGGCTGCTCCACCTGAGAGCAGGGCCAGCAGCACAGCTGACCAAGGGGTGGTGGGGGAGGTGGAGGTGGGTGATGCTCCGGGACCCAGTGGCCTCAAGCAATGCCACGTGGGAGGGGAAGCCCAGAGGCCAGCTCCCCGGAGGGTGAGTGTACGCCTGAGTGATGCTCAGCAACACTCTGACGATGAGCCCTACCTAGAGGTTGTCGCAAGACAATCCCTGCAGTTGCACAGCGATCTGCTGGGTGCACTAGCAAAAGTGCCACAGAGTCTTGATGCACTAGCTGTGAGGATGGAGGAGTCCGCCTCAACTATTGCTCATGTCTCTCAGCAGCCCACCGAGCCCATCCTTGGTAGATACCAATGGATACTGGATGCAAACAGTGAGCATGGGATCCCAGACATGATGGCATGGGCTATGGTTGATGTTACGGTGGCCATTGAGCACCAGGCCGATGCTATTGTAGGCCTCGATACTCAAATGTCGTCAGTGCGTGGTGTCCTGAGTCAGGCTCCTTGGTATACTGCAGTCGTGTGATGTCAGGATGCCATCATCCCGCTTTCGCAGCTGTCGCTCTCTGCACCCCATCCACAACAGATGCCTGCTACACAACTTAGCCATCATGAGGGGACAGGCATTGCCAATGGGGATTGCAGGACCACCTCAGGAGGAGGAGGAGGAGAAGGAAGACGAGGAAGAGGAGCCTGGTGAGGAAGCCACACCACAACCACCACAACCACAGGGCAGGCAGCGTGAAGACGTGGCCGCTGCAAGAGCTTTACGTAGGCAGCTCATCATTGACCGGTTTGCTTGAACGGGGAACGGGAGGTTTGCGCGTCGCCACTTTATGCCACCATGCTGACCAATGTACAAAATGATTGTGCAAATGAGACACAAGACACACATGTCAAAGATCAAAGAACAATGTAACGCTCTCAATATTCCCCCCCTCCTCCACACAGAACCTTACATAATAGAACGGTTGACCACCTATGGACACATGACTGCTTCCTGCAATTCACAAGATATCAGGAGAAGAATAATTTCATCCTTCAGTGCACAAAATTCGAATCAAACCAGACTGCATCCTGCAGTGCACAAGATGTTAAGGCTCCATGATGACTTTACAGCCACTATGGCGTCTTGGAGAGACTCCCCTCCACTCCCCCCCGCCCCCTTCCCTTCAACACCCTCCTTTGCCTGCTGCTCCTCTTCAATGAGATCTCAGGGCATACAACAAGACTCCTAGAGGGCTGCTGTGTTGGAGGGTCAGACAATCGAGACCACATCTGAGGATGCACTGGACCAGCTCCTGGCCTGGAAGGCCCAGCTTTCGACTGGGGCGCCTCTTACTTGGCGTTACCAGTCACAGGTGGATAGGGTGTCAACCGTCCATGGTGCATGGTTCGTGAGTGAGTGGTGGAATCCAGAATGCTGTCTTCCTGAGGAATGACACCACCTCCCATTTCCCTTGAGCTACTCACTCTCCGATGGGGCTGGGCCTTAGCATCGGATCACAATGTGTCCCCACACCTTGCTGACCTGCTTTGTCACTGCCACTTTCCAGTTGGACAGTGGGAATGCAGAGAGTGTGGATGCAGACATGGGGGCCGAAATTGCCCCTTTCCTTAAGGCCTGTTACCACCGCAAATCGGCGGTTATGCTGCTGAGTGGAGTGGCCACCGAATTTTGGTGGAATGCCCGCTGCTAGCGTAATTGCCCTCCTGAGTTTTCCCGGCGGTGCCCCAATCAACCCCCCCCCCCCCCCCCCTCCTTACTGCCCCGCTGCTGCCGATCCACAGTGTGCACGTCATCACCATGCGCACTGCCGATCTAACCCCCCCAATGGCGATATTCCCCTCCGAAAATCTTCGGCCCGCCTGGCGATGCCAAAACCAGCTTTTTCCTGGTGGCCCAGTGAGGCTGTAGCCTTCTACAGCGGTGGGGCGGCTTCCCTTAAAGGGGAGGGCCTACTGCCGCTGCCGCCATGTTTTTTTTGTTGGCCAACTGCCAGGTCGGCCCGACACATATGCTCCCAGGTTCAGCCAGGCCGCGAACATGCAGCCTGGCACCCACCTTCCCTGGTGGCCCAGTGGCCTAAAGTTTTAAAAGCGCAAAGGCTCTCCCCTTTAAGTGAAGGGGAGAGCAGTGGTGACGCGATGCCGTAATGACGTCTTGACTCCGCCCCCGCCCCCAGCTTCCGCCCCTCAGTTGCTGTCAGCGCCGCGTTTTCGCTCCTCAGGTGTAGTCACTGTCCTCCCCGCCACCACATTATGACCGACTTCCGATCAAAACAAAAAAAAAAACAAAGAGCGCAATTTCATGAAAGAGTCGACCTGAATCGCAGCTGCAGTAAAAACCACCGAAATGGGTTGGGAGTACCCTGTTTCAGGCGGTGGGGGGCAATTTATACCCCATGGAGTACATCACCTGGTAAAGCTCAAGCAAAGCTTGTGCCTGTGGTGCGCCCGCGTTTGTGGCGTGATCAATGGCACGCGCCACACACCCTGGAACTCCACTGTTGCTTCTAGAGGCCACCAGCCTCTGTGTGCGGGCAATGATGCCCTCGCTGGACTCCACAACAGTCGCAGTGAGCTTGTCAATGCTCACTGGGATCCGTCCCAATGCATCAATGAGCTCACGGTGCATCACTGCGCTCTCCCTGGACATTTACACCAGGTCCACTTCAAGGTCTGCCTGCTGGTACAGGGGCTATTGGCACTTAAGTCTGGGGCGAACTAAGCCAGAGCACATAGTGCAAAGGTAATCGGCACAGAGGACTTGGGGGAGGGTGATGTTATATATGCAGACTATAGATATATTCGCTGTGTAGTCACTGTATAGTTGCATAAAATGGAGACTTGTTACCTGATGTACTGTCAATAAGGTTTACACTGTGTCTATACTATGCTGGCACCACTAGAGGGTGCAACTGGTGGAGACCGGGGTTTCCTGCCCCTGTGGCAGAGGCTGTCCACCAGAGGGCACTGCGGTGGGAGACCTGGGGGTCACCTGCATAGGTGTGCAGGGCCCAGTATAAAAGGCTGCACATCATGCTTGTGCCTCACTCTGGAGTTACGAATAAAGGACCAAGGTCACTACAGTTTGAGTACAACACATTGCCTCATGGAGTCATTCATAAGTGCATTACAGACATAACAGCAAGTTTGGATTGTTCACATGATGAGGCATTGATTATTTAAGATGGAAGGCTGCAGGGTGTATAGTGATGTGTTGAGTTGTTGCCCACGTGTATAGGCTGGCCATTCGGCACGTCAAGACTCATTCATTGGAACTGATGAGCGATGAATCTCTGACGAGCAGCCCTTCCAGCAGTGTCATGCTGTCTCCCCCTTCGGTAAGGCTCCTCGTCTTCCTCATCATCGGTGTCCTCCTCCTGAGGTGGATCATCCACACCTGGTGGTAATGTCTGGCCCCTCATAATGGCCAGGTTGTGCAGCATGCAGCAGACAACGGTGATCATGGAGACTCTAACAGGTGAGTACTGCAATGTCCCTCCAGAACGGTCAAGGCAGCAGAAACGCTGCTTCAGAACCCCGACAGTTTGCTCGATTATGGCCCGGGCTGTGGTATGGCTGGTGTTGTAGCGCTGCTCGGCAGGGGTGTTGGGATTGCGGAGGGGTGTTGTGGAAGAAAGAATCTATGAACACCTGGCTTAATTTAGAGGGAAGGGTTAAATTCTGTTTTTTGCTATGCTTAAAGAAATAATAAGACTAGAAAAATAGCCACGCTTTTTAGCCTTGAAACTTAGAGATGCAATTAGGTGACCATCTGGTATTAAAAGGGAGTCTCCTTTTGACTTTGCTTATCAGACTGTGAACAGAGAGAAACTATGCAAGGACAGATAGAGTGTGTACCTCCCGAGACGACCTTTGTACTCGCGGGACTAATGAATAAGATTCTTTTTCTATTTCTGTATTCAATTTCTGTATAAAGATAAGTGCAATTTGCTTGTACGAGAGAGTTTTGCCTTGGTACGGTCCAAGCAGGCTCTCCGAGATATATCTTGCTTTTTAAAATAAATTCTCTCGAAGTGCAGTTCAGAAAGTCTCCGCCTGAGTTAATTTAAGCTAAATATTTCCTCGACAGATTCTGGCGTAGTCCGGCAGGATCTCTTTAAAAAAAAACGAGATCCAAAAGAACTAAATTTAACTTTTAAAGAGAAAAGAGGAATTTTAAGGACCTTCCTAGCTGAAAGGAGGAAGGTGCCTAGGCCGTCCTAGCTGAAAGGGGGACGGGCCGCCGAGATCCCCTAGAGGGTGAGGCATAAGGTAGCTACCGCTAAGAAGCTAAAATAACAAAAAGGCAAAAGGAGACCCCGAGCTGAGCGGAAAAGAGAACACCGGTGAGCGCTTTGTAAATTATTGTATATTTTGTAGGATTGTCCTAACTCTCATTTCAGAAAAGAGCGCGAGACGTTGCACCCGGCAGAATGGGAAACGGCTCTAGTCGAGCAGGGCGCTCGCGCCCAGCTCCTAGTAAAGGAAAGAAGGACGACCTCTCAACTGAAAGAATGAAAGTACATCCTAAGACTGAGAAGAGAATCCGTAAGGTAGCAAAGCAACGAGAGAAGGTAGGAGATTCCATTGTGCCGCCCGGCTCGCCGGTGGACACTGTAATTAAAGAAACAGGAGACGACAGATACGCGGTAACGTTTAGTAGCGATTTGTACGGTTGGTCTGATGGGGATTGGCCATATGGAGGAAGTTTTAAATTGTCCTTAATTGAGGAATGGAGACAGACCACCAAAAATGGGACAGGGGACCCCAGTTGGGATAAAGATTATATGGAGAATTGTTTTAAAAAATGGACAGAGGTGGCAAAGAGGCACCAGCCCCTAAAAATAAAAAGAAAGAGGAGGAGGGTAAGGAGAAGCCCCCTCCCTCTTACAGCCCCCCGAGTGCCCCGGTTTTGACCGCTTCCCCTGTCGGCTTATATCCCCGTCTTCCAACCACCAAGCCGGATGATTGGCAGGAGATTATAGAAATAGTGGCCGCTCAGCTGGATAAGACAGGCCGATTCCTCCACTACCCCCACGACACAAGCCCCCGTGTAATGATCAGAACAACGGCTGTCCTAAAGCCCTGGACACCGGGAGAAGCTCGGGATATGATATCAGCTGCCCCTAATCCTGTTAAGAAGCCAGTAGCCTTTCACAACTGGCTTGAGCAAACCTGTACCATTTATTAAAGGGAGTAAAAAGCATGGAGATATAGGGGAAGTCACCCGCTGCTTGCAGAAAGCAGAAGAATAGATATTGCAGGCAGATGGAAAAATAGTTGGGACGAGCATGCAGGAATACCAATGGATCAAAATGAACCTCTGGCAGTGCAAACCTTGTTAAATTGTATGTTGCCACAACAAGCAAGAACATACAAAATAAGGGTTTTGGACTGGCAAGGAAAAAGTTGGAAAGAGACAGTTACAGTACTGGCTAACATGGATAGAGAGGGACTATTTACCTATAAGGAAAATATGGCTAAAACAGCAGGTCAGTAAATCAGCAAAAGGGACGAGAACAGGCACAGAATAATCAGCATAGGGATGCCCCGGAGGCTTAGTGGTACAGGCGGCAGCCCTCCTCTTATCGGCAGACATAGAAGAAAACCCTCTGGCAGTAGTAAAAGTAGGAGACACTTATGTGAAGTTCCTGGTGGATACCGGTGCTACTATGTCTTCTGTACCATCCTCTGTGGGATTATCTGTAAGCAACACCACCGTCTTAAGTATGGGTGTGGCTGGTATCCCCATGAAAGAATTTTTATCTGAACCTACCAAATTGATAATTGAAGGACAATCAGTTAATGATGAGACTTTGATAGTCTCTAAAACAACACCGCTCCCTTTATTGGGAAGACAGACTTTGTGCAAACTAGGAGCCACAATTTATTGCACAAAGGAAGGAATGTACATGGAGCTCCCTCCAAATAATATTCATCAGTTCTTTAATGGGATTAAAAAAGAGAAAAGGGAGGATAACAAAGAAAAGGCTGCCCTCTATTGTTGGCAATTGATTGGCAACTTCTATTCCCCCTTGATACATGAAGTAATACAAAACTTAAAAGCTAAATTTGACTCTAATACTGAAGAATTGATGTATATAATTTTGACAAGCTTTGAGGCAGTTCAGCTTCACTGTACAGCCTGGTACACTCGTCAAAAAGCTGAAACTTACCAGTGTTTGGTACAATCTTTTTTAAATAGAGAAGAAACAGTAGAAGCTACGCCCCGCATTTATTTTGGACCAGAAGGATTGGGGGTAGCCATCGATTTGACACCCTTACAGCAACAGCGGTTTAGAGAAGCGAACTCGACACCTCATCTGACCTTGGCTGTAAAACCGCCAGCGAAACCTAAAGATATGGGTCCGATGATTGTAGGAATAGAAAGAGAAAAACAGCAACACGGCTATCAACCTTGGGCAGTAATAAAATTGCAAAATGTTCAGATAGACTTTATCACCCACAACAGGGGGATTCTCCAGTGGAAAGGTAAAAATCATGCCTCCACTTTTGAAAAACAGCAACTCCCGGAACAACCAAGCCCTAAGCTGCCAATGGCATTGAATCAAGTATCTCCTGAACTTTGGGCAAAGCATAAGAATCATGCTGGGCAAGTACGTTCTGCAGTACCCCATCGGGTACAATTGATAAAGAATGCCGTGTTACCAAGCATTAGGCAGTACAGACTGCCTCCAGAGGCAGAAAATGGGATAGAGCCAGTTATTTCTGCATTGTTGGAACAAGGAGTTTTAGAAAAGACACAGAGCCCGTGTAACACTCCGATACTGCCCATACCAAAGGTTAATAGGCCGAATGAATGGAGATTTGTGCAAGATCTGAGAGCTATTAATAAGATAGTAGTCCTATCACCCCTGTGGTACCGGACACCAACATTATACTATCTGCTATACCACCAATAGCAACTGTCTTTACTGTAATAGACATGTGCTCAGCTTTTTACTCTATCCCGTTAAATCAAGAAAGTCAATATCTGTTTGCTTTCACCCACAAGAAGCAGCAGTACACATGAACCAGGTTGCCCCAAGGATACACCGAAAGCCCCGCAGTATTTGCAACAGCAGTACTAACCCAAGAACATGGTGGGGGAAATAGACCAGTTGCTTATTATTCGGTTTTGCTGCCTCCAGTAGTAAGGGGAATGCCAGCATGTCTACGTGCTGTAGCTGCTACTGCGGTCATGGTGGAAAAGTCGGTACCTATTGTTTTGGATCATCCATGTACTGTCATTACAGCCCATGCTGTGTTATTACTTTTGAATTCAGCTGCCACACAACACTTTACAGCGTCTCAAAGAACAGGTTATGAAGTATTACTGCTGTCACACCCTAACTATACCTTTCGACGTGCACCGGTAGTGAACCCAGCCACCTTTCTTCCTACTAAAGAAGTAGAGGATCCAGACCAGCATGATTGTCTGTTAACGGTGGAAGTAGCCACCTTACCAAGACCAGATTTGCTCACAGAACCCATGGACAATCCTGATCTTATTCTCTATACGGATGGATCATCACATAGGCCGTCGGATGATTTGTTTTTGGCAGGCTATGCTATTGTAAATCCCTACAAAACTGTTGAAGCATTCGCCCTGCCTCCCGGAACCTCGGCTCAGGCTGCTGAATTGTTTGCCGTCACTAGAGCTTGTATAATAGCTAAAGATCATACTGCTAATATCTATACTGATTCTAGATATGCATTCGGTGTGGTCCATGATTTTGGACAACTGTGGAAAAACAGAGGCTTTATCACCTCTGGTGGAAAGCATATTAAGCACTCTCAACTGGTGCTTAATCTATTAGACGCCATTCAGTTGCCAAGTAAGGTAGCCGTTATCAAATGTGCAGCTCACACAAACCGGTGAGGATGAAGTATCAGTAGGAAATAGGAGGGCTGACAAAGCAGCCGAACAGGCCGCTTCGGCACAGACAGTCTGCCTTCAAGCAGTCTCAGTCTCCCCTCCACAGGTACTTGACATCCAACAACTTAAAACAGCCCAACAACAAGTTACCATGCAGGAAGGAAGAACTTGGGAAAACCAGGGTTGTTTTTTAAAAAACGACATTTGGTATCACCCTGATGGGCGAACTGTTTGCCCTAGATCTCTATTTTTGCCCCTGTCTCACCTAGCACACGGTCAGGCTCACAAGGCAAAGGAGGGATGATACATGCTATTAATGCACAGTGGTATGCACCAGGAATAACAGTAGTAATTAAGAAAGTTGCTAGAACATGCCAAATTTGTCAACAAAATAACAGAGGTAAAACATCTGCTGGATATGATCATCTACCCCAACCAAGTATGCCCTTTGAAAATGCCCGAACAGTAGTAAAAATTCTATTTAAAGAAATAGTACCAAGATATGGGATACCTATGGGAATCAACAGTGACAGGGGAAAACCTTGCAGAAGCGTTAGGGTTCCAGTGGAAGTTACATATACCATATCAGCCACAGTCCTCGGGAATGGTAGAAAGAGTAAATGGGATAATAAAATCTACCCTTACCAAGGTATGTCAGGAGACTGGACTGAAGTGGCCAGAAGCCTTACCATTAGTATTGTATACAATGAGAAACCAGAAAAACCGAAACACTGATTTAACACCACATGAAGCCTTATTGGGAAGACCAATGCCTACTGGCGTAAAACCACCACTGTCAGATGAAAAAATAGCATTAATTTGGAATGATGAAAAATCACTAAAGTATGCTCAGGCCATGTGTGAAATAGCAAGAAGTCTGCATGAACAAATAAAGCAGACACAGGTGCCCCTGTCGGAAGGAAATATGCACCCTTTCAGACCTGGAGATCAAGTGTTAGTAAAAACATTAAATAAAGAATCCTTTTCTCCTAGGTGGAAGAGACCGTATCAGATAATTTTCACAACACGAACCGCTTTGAAGTTGGAAAAGCACCCGAACTGGGTGCATGCAACCCGCTGTAAATATTATTTCCCCGACAAATTACAGCCGAAGGAAAAGGCATTGAACCAGGACGTATTACGGTCGCCCGACTAAGAAAACAGCCATCTTCTCGCTGAAGAACTGTACCTGCTCTTGTATTAAATATTTGGACTTGAAAATATTGCCCAAAATTCACGGACGGATGTCAGAGCTCATTTGTGTGCCAGTTTGGGCCTTTATTATTTGGGTCACTGTTACTATCGTGTGGACGTGTTGTTATTGTAACAACTTATTTCAAGAGTGGTATAGAAACAAACAAGAAAGGGAAGATGGGAAGGGACTCTTGGAAAAATTATAAATGGACGTTAGGTATACTGATCATTTTAGCGACAGGGAACTCCCGGCAGGAGGAAGAAGTCCTAAAAGAAGGAAAAATATGGTATGGGAAAGAAGTAATAGTATAAGGCAGCAAGGCAATTTTATATGCCCAGTAGGCCAAAGTTGTAAAGTAGGGAATTTTACGGCACGATGTGAGGCATGTGGAATGAAGGAAGAAAGAGGGGAATTCCAGTTTATATTGGGGAAAGGGTATCGGTTGTTCATAGAATACCAGGCCGATGTGTGGATGAAGTGTACCCTGAGCACAGGGAAAAACAAGAGATGGGGGTACATAGGAAGGCCGGACAGGAGAAAAGGTAGTTATTCTCTTACAAGTATGGTAGAAGGGCAGCGGATGTTGTGCATGAATAACACCCCGGTGAATGGAGGAGACCCATTTGTGGTAAAATGGTCAGTAAAAGAATCCGACCACCCAGAAGACCGGGACCCAGAATAACGGCCCGGATTGGTTTCTCCACCTTGTGCAGTCCAACTTTTTCAGGTGTCATGGACGTCAGCCGTTAAGTGAGGCAGCAAAAGTGAATGTGGCGAGAAGGGCGCCAAGGAGGCTTTGCTGCGTACTAACGTTATGATTTCCATGGCGTTAGCCAGCGGTATGTTACACCCTTAAAAAATTACCACCGAATTTCGTGTCAGGCATGAACAGCACCAAGCGCCACTCCCAAACGCCTAACTCCCAGTTAACACCTAACCTCAGCATTATCAGCAGACGTTGGCAATCGAATATCAACCCCAGTATGTTCGAAGACTGCGCTTCAGCAAAGACTTGGTCACAGAGCTCTGCCATCTGCTGCAACCAGACCTTGAGCCTCAGATCAGGGTGAGGGCGGCTCTCTCAGTGGCAGTCAAGGTCACTATCGCGCTCAATTTCTAAGCCAATGGATCCTTCCAGGGAGCAACAGGAAACATCTCCAACAACTCCCAGTTTGCTGTCCATTGCTCCATCCACTAGGGCACAGATGCTCCGTACAGAAGGAGAAGGGAATACATTCCCTTCCCCATGACCAGAGAGAAGCAGTTGGAGTGTGACTGTGGCTTCGTCAGAATAGCAGGTTTCCCCACGGTGCAGGGTGCCATTGACTGCATGAGCACCGCATAAGAATTCTGAGGTATTCCGTAACTGAAAAGGCTACCACTCACTGAATGTATAGTTGTTGTGTGACCAAACACACAGAATCGTCACCGTCAATGCCCGCTATCCTGGCAGCAGCCATGATGCCTTCATCCTGCGCCAGACCGGTGTGCCAGCTCTCTTCCAGCTCGCGGCTGGCTGGAGGCAAGGGCTATCCGCTCTCCACCTGGCTCATGACTCCCCTTCGTAACCCCACCACTCCTGCCCAGCACTCATACAACGAGAGCCATGCCGCCACCAGGAACATCATTGAGCAGACCATCAAAGTGCTGAAGCAATGGTTCCGCTGCCTTGACCGCTCGGGAGGAGCCCTCCAGTACTCACCTGAACAGGTGTCCCTATTCGTCGTCGTCTGCTGCATGCTGCACAACTAGGCAATCATGAAGGTGCAGCCATTGCCACCAGGCATAGCCACATCATAATAGGAAGATGAGGAGGAGGAGCAGCAACAGTAGCGACAGAGGAAGCAGACAAACAATCGTGATTCTGCAAAGGCGACCTGCGACCGTCTCTGCAGACTTTGGTTCCATTGCATTCCAGGTCACATCCCGGTTCCTCTGGACGTCCCCATCACCACATCAATTTTCCCTTCCATACCACAGCCCCAAAACATGAAATGAGAGACACCACCAAAGATGAAACATTCCAATTCAAATTTATGTCACAACATTTAAGAGTATCATAAAGAACAAATATATTTAAAAATAACCCTTGTGCATTTCCTTATATTCCCTCTTTGGTTTAACTATTCTACAGCTCCTCTGCAGTGTGTCCCCTATGGCTGCAGCAGGACTGGTGGAAGGCTGCTGTATGTCAGGGCCAGAGACTACAGATGGCCATGCAGGATGCCCTCGACCAGCTCTGGGCCTGGAAGGCCCGGCTGTAGGCTGCACCATCTCAGACTGGGCGGCGGCAGTCTAGGCTGGTTGGGTGACAGGCAACGATAAATGCAATGGCGGAATGACAGTGGTGGGATCAGGAATGTTGTCATCCTGAAAGAGGACAGCAGGTTCCTGCTGCACTGACCCACCGCCACTCCCCCGGTACAGCACCTCAGCATCCCCACCAATCGGCTGGAGCACAGTTTGGTGGCCTGCTGCGATACCATGAGATCAGCGGTGGATAGTGGTGGACCCAGCGGCGATGGCAGCAGTCAGATCACGCGTGACATCCAGCTGAGACTGCATGAGACCAGTCTGAGATTCCATGCCAACAACCATTGTCTGCATGACAGCACCAGACATTGCGTTGCTTCTGCCTGTGCTGCAATGGAAGCTGCGACATCGCCCATGACACGCGTCATGAGGTCTGGATCAGCACAGCCTCTCTGGGAGTCCACCATTATCTGCACACTGGCACTGATGGGCTACATGGTGTGTACAGAGCTCTGTGTAATGTTGGAGGAGGACTCCTCCACCCTCCTTACCAGAGCGGAGAGGTTCTCTGGCACCCTTGCCATTGCACCTAGCATGGCCATCACCCTTCTTGTGAATGCCTTCCCATCGAGGTCCTCATCTGAGTCTATTGCAGCAGAACTTGCACGTGAACTTTCCCTCTGGGGAGCAGGCTCCTGAACTACCCTTTCCCCTTGACCTTGCTGCAGCCCGCTAGGCACTGGTGCATCAACCAGTGCAGAACACTCAGCTAAGCTAACCTCTAATGACCGCGTAGTGCCAGTCTCTGAGTTGGTGCCTGTGGGTGAGAGATGCAATGACGTAGCCCTTAGCTCCTCTTCCTCTTCCTCTTTCCCCTCCTGAGTGTGCTGGGGGGGGGGGTTCAGGTACAGGCTGGCCATCTGCTTGCTGATTGTCTGAAAGCATAAATGGCACAAGACTCGCGTTAGGTTGAGAGCAGGAGAGCAGGAGAGCAGGAATGGAGCAAGGAAGGCAGGCAGTATCAGGAGCTGGAAAGTGATAAAGCCTTCTGGTGTGTGGGGGAAGTGAGATGAGAAAAGGAGAGAGGATAAAGATACCGTAGTTGCCCCCAGTGGGGTTGATGTAGCCGCCGGCCACGGCACCCACTACCTGCAGCCCAATGATCCACAGCACTCGCTCCTCCAGGTCAGTGAGCTCCTGCAGTTAAGGTTCACCCCCCGCCAGTCCTGTGCTGCTCCCTCCGATTATGTGCCATCTTGGCCTGCAAAAGAAAGGAACTTTTGTCCAGCTATGTATGTGGAAGATATGCCTGCTGTGGTTGAATGGCTGTGAATGTAGGCCAGGCATGAGACCCCAATTGGCCTGGGTTTTTCTCTGTTTTTTTGCCTCTCCCAGGAGATCGCATGGCTCCGAGTGGGGTGGAGTGTAAAATGTTGCGATACATGGGGTATTGCAGTTGTGTGGGGCGGACTGGTTGGCCGGATGCTCTTTACCTGTCCGCCATTGTTCATGGGTTTATATGTAACCTTCAGGGCTGCTGACCGAGGGCCGTGTGGCTGTTTGCCAGCTGGCGCGGACATGATGGGCCGAAATGGTCTCCTTCTGCGCGATAAATTTCTATGTTTCTATGTTTCTATGAGGATGTGAGTTTGAGTAGCTGCACATGTTTGGTGGTTGATTGGTGGTGTTTTGCACAGTGTGTACAGACAGAGGTTCAAATCTAGGAGGTGTATGTAGGAGGTGTGGAAGCTTGTATTCACCTTGACCACCTGACTGAGGTCATTGAACTTCTCGCAGCACTGTGTCAAGGTTCGGTCAGCAACCATGCTGGCTGACACCTCCTCGGCCACTTCTCTCCACGTGGCCCTGAAGACTGTTGATGGCCTCCTTCCAGATACAAGGAGCAGCGATTCCCTCCTTCTCTCCACTGCACCCACCAACGTCTCCACTGCCACATTGTTGAAGTGCCTGGTCCTCTCCCTTGCAGCAGAATTTCCACCAGTCACTCCACAAAGTTCTCTCAGTAGCTCAAGGGTCTCACTCAAGTGTAGCAATGTTAAAAATGAGCAGGTGCAGCTTGATATTACCTCCCCTTTAAGAGCTGGAATCAACCAGTGTGAAGGATTGAAAGATGGTTGAAGGATGATTGCAGAATACAAGTCAGATGAAATTGGGTAGCGCTCTGCAATTAGCACCCCTTTAGTGCCCACTAAGGTCATTAACACCTCGTTTACCGCCCCCTTCCTTCCAGTGGTGCTAAAGCCCAATTTAGCAGAAGTTAGCAATTGTTTGCACCTGGCGCTAACTTTTCAAACTTAAAAAACTTAGCACCCCAATTTCGCCCCCTTTGCCCGTTTCTCAGAATGCCGTACCACAGCACAGTGTATGCATGGTCTGTGGAGCACAGCAACATGACATTGAAATTGATTTAGTGGTAAAGAAAGTCAGACGGAGTGTAAAACGGGCTATAGATTCGCTGTCGCCCATTTTGCGCCCGTATTTCTCAATCAGTGTTTAACGGACCATTTTGCTCATCGGGGTGACATTTTCACTTCATGATCTTTTGATGAAATATTTCCCATTTAAGACTGAATTTTATGCTAAAGCCTCGATTGAGAGCAAGTAAAGTAATTTCACTTGGGACCCTGAGGAACCATCCCATGACAAGAGTCATCTGATCTGTCCAGCCATTCAAAACACGGCCGAAGAGCTCCGAATACAAGTCCTAATCATCATCTACCAGGCAGTCAATTTTATTTTTTGGAGAACTCCCTCAGTAAGCATTGTGGCAGTCTATTCACTTAAATGTTTCCGTATGTTTTAGTGGCATAGCGTTATTTTCTGAAACTCTTCACTGAGTAGTCAGCTGTAGGAGACAAGTTCAAAAATTGAGCATTGCGAATGTTGTAGGGAAACGAGGTGGAGCAATCAAAGGTAGTTTGATGGATACTGCTAATAAAGATAATGACCGTCAAGGTTCAAGATACGTACTTTACTTCCACCATGTATCATATCACTTCCGCCACCAATTTTTGTAACAATTAACATGTTCTTTTAAAACATTTTTTGCACAGCAAAGCTTCAGCTTGTCATATTGCCTGAATGCTCTGAGACTGCACATCCTGGAAATCTGAAACAAAAAGATACTGGAAAAATATACAGTACATCCGTCCGCATGTGAAAAAGATCTCGGGTAATATTTGGGGTTGTGCTGTGCAGTTTGTCATGATAGTTATTAAAAAAAGGACTTTTTTTAATGATTCCACTTGATTTCTAATGGGACCTCACTGAAATGGTGCATTTGTTGGCCCATTGTGCTGCTTCTTCCCCTCCCCCTTTTTGGGTCTTCCAATACTTCAAACCATCCACGGCAGAGAGGGCCTGTAATCTACTCCGGCCCTATTATCAATGCTGCTCTGAAATCAACTGCTGGGAGCTATGGGACTGGGATGAACATTTCTCACTCCCACCGTCAGGAAATATCTGGCAGAGATAAGGAATTCAATATGCAGATGGTTGCAGGTACAATGAGGGCCACCTCCACTCTCCCCTCGAAGCATCTTCTATAAGTGGCTCTGTTTTAGTTCGGTTTGTTTCCCAGTGCTGCTCATTTTTTGTTTATTGTTCCTCCTTGTTGTACAATTTACCCATATAAAAATTAATTGTGCATTTTTTGCCCCCAGAAATACTAAGAGGGATGAGGGACTTCAGTTATGTGGATAGACTGGAGAAGCTAAGATTGTTCTTGTCGTGTATGGAGAAAGAGTCAGACTGAACACTGTGAGCTCAAAGTAAAGTGTGACCTTAGTCTTTTATTGCAGGTCTCCAGAGTGCCTCTCCAACCTGTGAAGCCTCCTTAAATACCTGTGCTCCCAAGGGATTATGGGATCCATTGGGACTCCAGGGGATGAGGTGGCTGTACAGAGTAAATACAAGTCCACAAATATATAACAACACTCCCCCCCCCCCCCCCCCCCCCAAAGTCAATAGTGTAACTATTTACAATGTGAGTCGATCTGGGGCTCTTCTTGCCCTGGTTGATCGTCTCAGTGTGAAAGCTGGTGTTGTTGAATCATTTGTTGGGTCCTCGCTGGGCTGCTGTGCAGCTGGCCTTGCTGGGCTGCCTGGTGTGTTGGGCCATGCAGGGCTGCTGTGGATGATGGGTTCTGCTTCGTGGTCAACCGTAGTGTCGGTTGCCACTGGTGTGTATGTTGGGGGATCAAAAAAGGTAGGGTCCAAGGTGGGTTGCTCAGGATAGTCCGTAAATCTGAGTTTGATTTGGTCCAAGTGTTTCCGGTGAATGAGTCCATTTGAAAGTTTGACCCGAAACACCCTGCTCCCCTCTTTGGCCACAACAGTGCCAGGAAGCCACTTGGGACCTTGTCCATAATTTAATACAAATACAGGATCATTGATTTCAATCTCGCGTGACACATTTGCGCTAACATGGTATGCACTTTGTTGAAGCCGCCTGCTCTCTACCTGTTCATGTAGATCATGGTGAACTAACGAGAGCCTTGTCTTAAGTGCTCTTTTCATGAGCAGTTCAGCAGGTGGGATCCCAGTGAGTGAGTGGGGTCTCGTGCGGTAGCTAAGCAGGACTCGGGGTAGGCGAGTCTGCAGTGAGCCTTCAGTACCCTCTTCAAGCCTTGGTTGATGGTTTGCACTGCTCTCTCTGCCTGACCATGGGACGCTGGTTTAAACGGGGCAGATGTGACATGTTTGATCCCATTCTTTGAACTCAGCACTGCTCACCAGGACATTGGGTAAGCCGTGAGTGGCAAACATGGCCCGCAGCCTTTCAGTAGTGGCAGCGGACGTGCTAGCCGACATTATCTCACATTGAATCCACTTTGAGTACGCGTCTACAACCACAAGGAAATTTTACCCAAGAACGGACCTGCATAGTCGACATGTACCCTAGACCATGGTTTGGAGCTCCAAGACCATAAACTTAGCAGCGCCTCCCTGGGTGCATTGCTTAACTGTGAGCATGTATTATATCTGTGAACGCAGGACTTGAAGTCCGCATCGATACTGGGCCACCACACGTGGGATCTGGCTATCACTTTCATCATTACGATGCCTGGATAGGTACTGTGGAGGTCATTGATGAAGGTGTCTCTGCCCTTCTTGGGGACCACTACTCGATTGCCCCACAGAAGGCAGTCTGCCTGTATAGACATTTCAACTTTGCGTCGCTGGACCGGCTTTATCTCTTCCTGCATTTCCACTGGGACACTGGACCAGCTCCCGTGAAGCACACAGCTTTTGACTAGAGATAATAAGGGGTCCTGGCTTGTCCAGGTTTTGATCTGCCCGGCAGTGACAGGTGATTGCTCACTCTCAAATGCTTCCATAACCATGACTAGATCTGCGGGCTGCGCCATTTCCACCCCCATGGTGGGCAATGGCAGCCTAATGAGAGCATCGGTGCAGTTTTCTGTGCCTGGCCTGTGGCGGATGGCATAGTTGTATGCGGACAACGTGAGCGCCCATCTCTGGATGCGGGCCGATGCGTTGGTATTTATCCTTTTACTCTCGGAAAACAGGGATATGTGTGACTTATGGTCAGTTTCCAATTTGAATTTTAGCCCAAACAGGTATTGATGCATTTTCTTTACCACATAGACACACGCTAATGCTGCTTTTTCAATCATGCTGTAAGGCTCTCTCAGCCGTAGACAGATTCCTGGATGCATAAGCAACCGGCTGCAGTTCCCGAAATCATTAGCTTGTTACAATACACACCCGATGTCATATGACGACGCATTACATGCTAGTACCAAATGCTTACGTGGATAATAGAACACAAGCAATTTGTTTGAGCATAACAAATTTCTCACTTTTACAAAGGCATTTTCTTGGCTTTTGCCCCAAACCCATTCACCCCCTTTTCGTAGTAAGACATGTAGTGGTTCTAGCAGTGTGCTGAGACCCGGTAAGAAGTTACCAAAGTAGTTCAGGAGTCTCAGAAATGACCGCAGCTCCGTCACGTTCTGTGGCCTCGATGCATTCTCAATTGCCTCCGTCTTCACGTTGGTGGGCCTGATGCTGTCCGCTGCAATCTTCCTTCGCAAGAACTCCACTTCAGGCGCCAGGAAAACGCACCGAGCGTTTTAACCTGAACCCCACGCGGTTGAGTCGACTAAGAACCTCCTCCAGGTTCTGCAGATGCTCGACTGTGTTCCGACCTGTGAACAAGATGTCGTCCTGGAAGACCACAGTGTGCGGGACCAACTTCAGTAAACTTTCCATGTTTCTCTGGAATATCGCCGCCGCTGATCGGATTCCAACTGGGCATCTGTTATAAACAAAAAGACCTTTGTGCGTGTTGATGCAGGTGAGGGCCTTCGATGATTCCTCCAGTTCCTGCGTCATGTAGGCTGAAGTCAGATCCAGCTTCGTGAACATCTTTTCTCCGCCAGCGTTGCAAAGAGGTCGTCGGCCTTTGGTAGTGGGTATTGATCCTGCAGGGAGAAACGATTGATCGTTACTTTGTAATTGCCACAGATTCTGACGGTGCCGTCTCCATTGAGGACTGGAACAATAGGACTGGCCCACTTGCTGAACTTGATCGGTGAAATGATGCCCTCTCTTTGCAGCCGATCTAGCTCGATCTCTACCTTTCTCTCATCATGTACGGTACTGCTCTCGCCTTGTGATGGATAGGTCGTGCCCCCAGAATTAGGTGAATCTGCACTTTTGCTCCTTGGAATTTCCCGATGCCTGGGTTGAACAGCGAAGGAAATTTGTTTAAGACCTGGGCACACGAAGTTTCATCAGCTGGAGATAGCGCTCGGACGTCGACCCAGTTCCAGCGTATCTTTCCCAGCCAACTCCTGCTGAGCAACGTGGGACCATCGCCCGGTACCATCCAGAGTGGTAGCTTATGCACCACTACATTGTAGGAGACCTTTACGGTAGCACTGCCGATTACAGGAATCAGTTCTTTCGTGTAAGTTCTTAGTTTCGTGCGAATTGGAGTTAAGACTGGCCTTGAAGCCTTGTTGCACCACAACCTTTCGAAAGTATTTTTGCCCATGATTGTCTGGCTCGCGCCCGTGTTCAGCTCCATTGACACCGGGAGTCCATTTAGTTCATCATTCAGCATTATTGGGGGACAATTCGGGGTGAATGTGTGCACCCCATGTGCCTCTGCCTCCTCTATCTGAGGTTCTGGTTCATCGTGATCCTCCGTGGATCTGTCCTCCTCTGCAACGTGGTGGTTTGCAGGTTTAACAGGCCTAGCAGCTTGCCTGCACACTCGTTGGAGGCGTCCCATTGTTCCACAGCCCTTGCAGCCATACTCTTTGAATCGGCATGAATGGAAATGATGATCACCCCCACAGCGCCAACAAGGTGTTAATAACCTTGCATTCATCACCCTTGATGGTGGACTCTGAGTCATCTGCGGACATGCAGCTGCAGGTATGTGTGACCTGCCCTGTATATTACGATTCAAAAACAACATCACTTTGTTCACAGTATTTGTAGCAGCACTTGTATGCTGAGAGATTTGCTTCGTATTGTCACTGGTGGCAATGAACACCTGTGCTATCGCTATGGCCTTACTCAAGGTGACCTGCCCTGTATATTACGATTCGAAAACAACATCCCTTTGTTGACAGTACTTGTAGCAGCACTTTTGTGCTGAGAGATTTGCTTCGTATTGTCACTGGTAGCAATGAACGCCTGGGCTATTGCTATGGCCTTACTCAAGGTTGGTGTCTCTACAGTCAAAAGTTTGCGAAGTATGGTTTCGTGACCAATGCCAAGTACGAAAAAGTCTCTGAGCATGTGCTCCAAATGTCCTTCAAATTCGCAATGTCCTGCAAGGCTTCTTAGCTTGGCGACATAACTCGCCACTTCCTGGCCTTCAGACCTTTTGTAGGTTTAGAACCGGTACCTCGCCATCAGGCGCTTTCCTTCGGGTTCAAATGCTCTCGACCAGTGTGCACAAATTGTCGTACGATTTCTCCGTGGGTTTCGCTGGAGTGAGCAGATTCTTCATGAGATCATACGTTGGTGCCCCACAGACGGTGAGGAGGATCGCCCTTCGTTTGGCAGCACTCTCTTCCCCATCTAGCTCATTGGCCAAGAAGTATTGGTCGAGTCGCTCCACAAAGTTTCCCAATCATCTCCCTCCGAACATTTCTCCAGGATGTCCATTGTTCTCTGCATCTTTGAGTTCGCTATCTGTATCTCGTCGCCAGTTGTTGTGTATGGAGAAAGAGTCAGACTGAACACTGAGCTCAAAGTAAAGTGTGCCTTTTTCTTTTATTGCAGGTCTCGAGAGTGCCTCTCCAACCTGTGAAACCTCCTTAAATACCTGTGCTCCCAAGGGATTATGGGATCCCTTGGGACTCCAAGGGATGAGCCCTCTGATGGCTGTACAGAGTAAATAAAAGTCCACATATAACAGTTCTCTTTGGAGCAGAGAAGGTTGAAAGTAGATTTGATAGAGATGCTCAAAATGATGAGGGGTCCAGTCAGAGCAGACAGAGAGAAACTGTTCCCATTGGCGGAAGAGGCGAGAATCAGAGGACACAGATTTAAGGTGATTGGCAGAAAAGGCAACTTGAGGAAAAACTTTTTTACCCAGCAAGTGGTTAGGATCTGGACTGCATTGCCTGAGGGGGAGGTGGGGGCAGACTCAATTGTGGCTTTCAAAAGGGAATTGGTTAAGTACCTGAAGGAAAGACATTTGCAGGGCTACGGGGAAAGATCGGCAGAGTGGGACTAGCTGATGTGCTCTTGCAGAGAGCGGGCATGTGCTTGATGGGCTGAATGGCCTCCTTCTGTGCTGTAACCATTCTATGATTCTATGAAATCAAGGCCTGAAGTTGAAATTCCGGTTGGGGGGAGGAGCAGGACTGCAGCACAATTCCAGCTGTGAGGCTACAATGCGAGGCAGAAATCTGATCCACTTGCCTTCCCTCAATTGCGATGTCCTTGGTAATTTGAGGGATACTTATGACTGACCCATTACCACACAACTGAATTTTTGGGTGTGTTTATGGGCATTGCTAGCTCACCCTAGGAATTGTACCCAGCTTGTCCCAGCAGAGCAGAGGGTGCAATTACCTTTACGCTCCCTGATAAACCTTTTTTAACAACTACTCTTTGGCCTGTTGCAGGCCTGGGCTTCCCCCTTTCAGCGGGAGGGGGAACCACTCTGACTTCTGCCTCTCCAGCAGGGCAGGTGCCTCTGATCCGTTGCCAAGCGCTTGGGTGTCCAGATTGAATATTTGAAAAAACCTGACTCGGTAATTTAAGACAGCGGGCTGAAATACCACCCGGATCCACAGGAGTCAGGAATCCCACCTGGATCGATAGCAGACACAACTTAAAGACAGAACTACTCTGAATTTCACACTGCAAGTATTCAGTTATTTTTTAACAGTTGGATATTCGTTCCTCAGCCTCAAAAGAGAGCAGAAAGGTTCGCAGTCACAGTAAAATACAGGTGAACTCTTGAACTGCAGAGTGGTCAGGATTAAAAACCCTCTTTCACTTTAATGGCACAAGAATGAAAACGGATTTTTTTTTGTTGTGACACTCTTTCTGTGCTGTACAGCTTGTATTTTCTTTACCTCAGGCCGAGTGCAGCCACATTTGTCACTGCTTCCCCCTGTAGCCCTGCATAAACTTTACAAGAGTGTCCTTGTCTGTACTGAGAGTGTCCTTTGTTTTGTGAATCTGTGCGCTTGACAACCGTGGCTTTATCTCTATTGATAGCACCAGTGCAGGCGCAACATTGTTTTAATGTGGTTTGAAACAGATTACTTTCTCGCTCTTCTTGTTATTCCTGTGTGGTGGTTACCAGTTAGTTTCTCTGGTATTATACTTCCCACTTCCTCTTTTAATCTTTTTGCAATACATTTTGTCAGTTTAGTGGTTAAATGGTGTAACTTTATCAAAAATAACCTGTTGCCAAAGCTTTGGCCTGGTTATAAATAAGCTGTTATACTTTGTCATTGATTCTCCTCTGTACTTAGCTTTCAAATTAAAGGCTGGAACTGTGGGACTTTCCCCTTCAGTAACTTTATTCATGTGAGTGGCCACATTTTTCCTGAAAGTAGCTTTTTACTGGTTCTTATAGGTCATTGTCCTTGTCAGACCCCTGGTCAAAGATCTATTTAAATAATGTACACCATTTCTTCTTTTGTTTTTCACTCCTATATCATTTACAATTTACACTCACGTATAAGAACATAAGAAATAGGAACAGGAGTAGGCCATGCGCCCCCTCAATAAGATCATGGCTGATCCGATCATGGACTCAGCTCCACTTCCCCACCCGCTCCCCATAACCCCTTAATCCTTTATCGTTTAAGAAACTGTCTATTTCTGTCTTAAATTTATTCAATGTCCCAGTTTCCACAGCTCTCTGAGGCAGCAAGTTCCACAGATTTACAACCCTCTGAGAGAAGAAATTTCTCCTCATCTCTGTTTTAAATGGGCGACCCCTTTAGGAACCTTTTGTAGGGCTGATTTTCCTCTGGTGAGCATCTGGAGAACACTTAAGGGGAGAAATGATCAACCTTTGACCGTCCCGTTAATGCCTCTGGGGAGGGAGGGGCGATAAACAGGGCATTACCGGCTGTGCGACCGGGTGTGGCGATAGGACTGACGTCCGCGAACTTCCCTTGCAGGTTAGTGGCAGCGGTAAACCCTAAAGCCACGATCTCCTGCGCCCTGGAGATAGTGCCGTCATCCGGTGCGCAGTCCCTCCCCCGGTACCACCCCGTAGCGAACTTCGCTTCCGCCCCTTGCAGCATTCGGTGGGCGTCAACACTGGCAGCTGCAGGAGGCGTTGTAAGGGAGGCCGGCTGCCTGGGGAGTGGTAGTTTATTCAGCCCTCGGGGCATTTTTCCCAAATTTTCTTCTGCCGCGATCGATCAGCCCTGCACTCCGTTCGAGTGCTTGGGGCGGATCGCAGGTGCCGTCACTGAGCAGGGCATTCGTTTTTGTGCAGATCTCGCAACATTGGCCCTTCACTTTAAGGGAGGGAAGGAGCCTGTGACTCCGGCAGCGCTGCACTACTACTGCCCCTCTTGCCTGATTTAACGCCCCAAAGGAAAATGGTAACGCTTGATTTAGCGCTCCACTTCCCTCCTGGAACGCTAAACCGGAAGTTCGTGTCCACTGGAATTGGGTAGCGCCCGGCAATACTTTTGTGCTTCCGCAAAAGTTATCGCCCCCCTTCGAGCGGGGCGCTACGCAATCTCTAGCCCATCATCCCTGAGCGCAAAGGAGAAGAAAAAGGGTCGGAGGGTCCGAGGACCTGTGATGCTAGGCCTCTGCCCCTTTACATTGCCAGGGAACTTCTGGGGCTTTTCCCGAGGGAACGGCAGACCCTCACACCTACAACAGGTGCAAGCATTGAAATAATATGGCAATTAAGCAGGGGTGACGTCATCATGCCTTGCACATCATGTTCCTGAGGCTCCACTTGTAGCGTCACCCACCAGTCGTGGGCCTTGCTCCGTGAGCCCAGCCAGCTCAGATCCTCCAACATGAGAACAGATTGGATGCAAACTATTGGCCAGCCAGTAGGTAAGTTCTTTCCACATGGCCAACAGGACACACTTAGGTGAAGGCCTTCTCTCAGACATGTAGCGCAGGGAGAGAAGTGAGGGCCAGCCCTGTGCCCTCTTACACTCATGAACGCACACACACACACACACACACACACGTACATACATACACACATGCATCAGATCAGCCATGATCTTATTAAATGGCGGAGCAGGCTCGAGGGGCCAAATGGCCTATTCCTGCTCCTATCTCTTATGCACACACCAGTACATATGCACAAACATGTGTACATGTGTGAAATACTCATGTACACACACAAACATACATAGGCACTCGGGCCACCAACCCTGGCTGAACATATTCCTGGAGACTTCAACCCAAGACTTCCCATCTCCAACAGCCCTGCACAGTCAAAACAGCTTTAGTTCCCATTTCCAATACTAGTAAATGGAAGGGTCAAAAAATAATGACAAAATCCTACACACCCACACATGGTTACACACCCACACATAGTTACACACCCACACATGGTTACACACCCACACATGGTTACACACCCACACATAGTTACACATCCACACATGGTTACACACCCACACATGGTTACACACACACAGTTACTCAGTTACACACCCACACATTTACACACACATATTTACATACCACTCATATTTACACACCCACACATAGTTACACACACTGATATAGTTACACACCCACACACATTTACACACACTCACACACACATTATGGAAGGCAGCTCAGCAACAATTTGGAAGTGAGTGAGTCACTGAGCATTCAAGAGGTTCCCACACAAACAGCTGTTCTACAAATGTGGGAAATTGGCCACTATGCATATGTGAGACCTTTGGGTTTTGAAATTTCACAAGAAAAATAAACAGAATTGCAGAATCAAAGCACAAAAAAAATTCTGAAATCCAATGTAATATAAAGGGATTGGATTTATTTGGTTTCCTTCAAGCAGACTCCTTGATGAGAGGCTTTTACTCTCGACTGTTTTTCAATTGTGTGATAGAAACATAGAAACATAGAAACATAGGAAATAGGTGCAGGAGTAGGCCATTCGGCCCTTCGAGCCTGTACCACCATTCAATATGATCATGGCTGATCATGCAACTTCAGTATGGCAGGCAGTATGGAAAATGACCCACCCTCACCTTCTCTCCATACCCCCTGATCCCCTTAGCCACATCTAACTCCCTCTTGAGTATATCCAACGAACTGGACTCAACAACTTTCTCTGGTAGAGAATTCCACCAGTTCACCACTCTCTGGGTGAAAAAGTTTTTCCTCATCTCGGTCCTATATGGCTTACCCCCTTATCCTTAGACTATGATCTCTGGTTCTGGACTTCCCCAACATCGGGAACATTCTTCCTGCATCTAACCTGTCCAGTCCCGCCAGAATTTTATATATTTCTGAGATCCCCTCTCATTCTTCTAAATTCCAGTGAGTATAAGCCTAGCCGATCCAGTCTTTCTTCATATGTCAGTCCCGCCATCCCGGGAATTAGTCTGATGAATCTTTGCTGCACTCCCTCAATAGCAAGAACGTCCTTCCTCAGATTAGGAGACCAAAACTGCACACAATACTCAAAGTGTGGTCTCACTAAGGCCCTGTACAACTGCAGTAAGACCTCCCTACTCCTATACTCAAATCCTCTCGCTAGGAAGGCCAGCATACCATTTGCTTTCTTTACTGCCTGCTGCACCTGCATGCTTACCTTCAGTGACCCAGGTCTCGTTGCACCTCCCTTTTTACTAATCTGTCACCATTCAGATAATATTATGCCTTCCTGTTTTTGCCACTAAAGTGGACAAACTCACATTTATCCACATTATACTGCATCTGCCATGCATTTGCCCCCTCACCTAACCTATCCTCTTAGCATCCTCCTCACAGCTCACACTGCCACCCAGCTTAGTGTCATCTGCAAACTTGGAAATATTACATTCAATTCCTTTGTCCAAATCATTAATGTATATTGTAAATAGCAGGGGTCCCAGCACTGAACCTTGCGGTACCCCACTAGTCACTGCCTGCCATTCTGAAAAGGACCCGCTCATTCCCACTCTTTGCTTCCTGTCTGCCAACTAGTTATCCACGTCAATACATTACCCCCAATACCATGTGCCTTAATTTTGCACACTAATCTCTTGTGTGCGACCTTGTCAAAAGTCTTTTGAAAGTCCAAATACACCACATCCTTATCCACTCTACTAGTTACATCCTCAAAAAACTCTAGAAGATTTGTAAAGCATGATTTTCCTTTCAACAATCCATGCTGACTTGGACCAATCCTGTCACTGCTTTCCAAATGCGCTGCTATTACATCTTTAATAATTGATTCCAGCATTTTCCCCACCACCGATGTCAGGCTAACCCGTCTATAATTCCCTGTTTTCTCTCTCCCTCCTTTTTTAAAAAGTGGGGTTACATTAGCTACCCTCCAATCCATAGGAACTGATCCAGAGTCTATAGAATGTTGGAAAATGACCACCAATGCATCTACTATTTCTAGGGCCACTTCCTTAAGTACTTTGCAATGCAGACTATCAAGCCCTGGGGATTTGTTGGCCTTCAGACCCATCAGTTTCCCTAACACCATTTCCTGCCTAATAAGGATTTCCCTCAGTTCCTCCTTCTCGCTAGACCCTTGGTCCCCTAGTATTTTCGGGAGGTTATTCGTATCTTCCTTAGTGAAGATAGAACCAAAGTATTTGTTCAATTGGTCTGCCATTTCCTTGTTCCCCATTATGAATTCACCTGATTCTGACTGCAAGGGATTTACATTAGTCTTCACTAATCTTGTTCTCTTTACATATCTATAGAAGCTTTTGCAGTCAATTTTTATGTTTCCTGCAAGCTTACTCATATACTCTATTTTCCCTCTTCTAAGTAAACCCTTAGTCCTCCTCTGCTGAATTCTAAATTTCTCCCAGTCCTCAGGTTTGCTGCTTTTTCTGGCCAATTTATATGCCTCTTCCTTGGATTTAACACTTTCCCTAATTTCCCTTGTTAGCCACGATTGAGCCACCTTTCCTTTTTAATTTTTACGTCAGACATGGATGTACAATAGTTGTAATTCATCCATGTGATCTTTAAATGTCTGCCATTGCTTATCCACCATCAACCCTTTAAGTATCATTAGCCAGTCTATCCTAGCCTAATCACGGCTCATACCATCGAAGTTTTCTTTCTTTAAGTTCAGGACCCTAGTCTCTGAATTAACTGTGTCACTCTCCATCTTAATGAAGAATTCTACCATATTATGGTCACTCTTCCCCAAGGGGCCTCGCACGACCAGATTGCTAATTAATCTCTCTCGTTACACAAGCTGTTTTTGAGCTGACAGTGTTTTTGAGGCTGTGTCAGCTCTTTTGAAATAGTTATCAGCTTTCCCTCATTTGCAACTTGGTGTATATCCAGTTATCTTGTATGGTAGGGTGACATTTATAGAACTTGTATGGGGTGCAGTGTGTTCTGTGTATGATCTGGAGTTGGCCCTCATGCCTTTGGGATGCATAGTGATGCTGAAGATCTGTCTCTGTATCAATAGTGGTGTAACTTTATAGCCATAGTCAAGTATAGGACGTTCCTTACTGTTCCCTCTTACTTGGAGGTGTTTGTTTGACACAGTGGCATTCACCAGAATGATACCGGGACTAAAAGGGTTTAAATTATGAGGACGGGTTGCATAGACTAGGCTTGAATATCGACAAAGAGAAACTATTTCCTCAGGTGGGGGAGTCCAGAACAAGGGGGCATAACCTTAAAATTAAAGCTAGACTGTTGAGGGGTGATGTCAGGAAGCACTTCTTCACTCAAAGGCCATTTTAGTTTGTCTGTATCTTGCTCCATGAAACTGTATCAACCATAACAGTTGAGTCACAAATGTACTTGTTAGGCGTTGAAATGCAGTCACAGTTCGGCCCTGTTATTCAAAATGTGCCATTTTCAGTACAACTAGAGACAGCGGGTAATCTGTTGGAAAAGCTTTGGGAGAAATTGGACAGTGATGAGAATACATCATAGCAATTGAGCAACTAAAACATGACAGAACTGCTATGCTAATTACCAGAAAGGACAGAGAATACTTGCAGGTTTTTAGCTTCTTCTCAGCAGCGAAGAACAATTTTGTTTTGAAAAAAGTAACAAATGCCATATATATTGAATAGTCAAGGTCGAATCCTGATCAAATAAAGGTGGGATGTAGTGAATCTCCACACCCAAACCTGTGGAGCCCCAGACATCGATATTTATTGGGACAATGACACGAGGACGAAACCTTCACTAGAACCAAAACAGAAAATGGAAACTTGCTACGACATATGTAAAGCTAGCAAATCGGCGGCAAAGCAGATGAAGCGGTTCCAATTGGTTAGTAGAGCTCAAGGTACTGAGAACCTGCAACGTACCAGATTTCAGAGGAGCAAACTTCACCAAAATGGCAGATGATTTGGAACGGGTAAACTAGTTAACCCTACTGGATGGTGATGAGTTGGATGTAGAATACAAATGGAAAGTTTTTAAGGACAAGATAAAAATCGTGGAAAACAAATATGTACCCAAAGTCAAAAGAAGGAAGTGTGGTTAAAAAAAAGCCAAGGCGGCTAACTAGTTATGTACAAAGACAAATAAGATGTAAACAGAAATGTTTCTATAAATTAAAGACATCTAACACTCAACTAAACAAAGTTGAGTGCAAGGAACAACTAAAGAAAACGCAGGCTGCCATTCGATCAGCAAAAAGGCTAATGGAAAAAAGGATTGTAGACAACTGTGGCAGTAATGGGAAAAGACTTTTTAGTTATGTCAAGAATCAGAGAACTGTCAAAGGCTGTATTGGGCCATTATAGGATGTTCAAGGACAGGTTACAAAGGACTCACTGGGTATGGCGGATATATTAAATGAGTACTTTGCATCGGTCTTCACCTTTGAAGATGATGCTGAACTATTAGAATTTAATAAGGTTACTAACAAAACTAGTAATATTAACATAGATGAACATATTGTTTTAGAAAGAATTAAGAATGTGAAAAGAGATAGAGCAGCTGGCCTGGATGATATCCACCCGAGGGTCCTCAGGGAGATGGGACATGTGCAGTGCGAGCCTCTGGCCTGTAGTTTTAATAGTTCACTACACTCTGGAATGGTTCCTATGGACTGGAAGGAGGCTAATGTAGTCCCCATTTTTAAAAAAGGTGACAAGACAGACCCAGGTAACTATAGGCCTATTAGTTTAACATCAGTAATAGTTAAGATGCTGAAGGAATCAGTAAGGATGCAATAAATGAATGCTTGGATAGAGAGGGACAGATTAGGGTATAAAAGGTCATGCCTTACAAATCTACTTGTATTTTTTGAAGAAGTTAAAAAGTTGGTGGATGAGGAAAGTCCAGTAAACATTACCTACATTGACTTCCAAAAAGCTATTGATAAGGTACTGCACAAGAGACTTCTCTATAAGAGTGAAGCCTCTTCTATTAGTGGTAATATATTGAGCTGGACTAAGAACTGGCTGGCAGGACGCGCAGGCAAGCGGTAATTGTAGATGGGTTTGGATCTGTTTGGAGACCAGTCATCAGTGGTGTCCCACAGGGATCAGTGTTGGGACCGTTGCTCCTTACTATCTTTATTAATGATCTGGATGTGGTCTGGAAAGAGATTTTGACATTCTAGTGCACACATCCTTAAAGGCACATGTGCAATGCCGTGAAGCAAATAGCATATTGGGGTTTATCCACAGGACAATTGAGTACAAGATGAGATGTACTAGTTTTGTCCTTGTACAAGACCTTAGTCAGGCCACACTTGGAATACAGTGTCCAGTTTTGGTCTCCTCACATGGTGGGTGATATTGAGGCTTTGAAGAGGGTGCAGAGGGGAGCCACTGGATTCCCATTCTAAAGCATCTTAGATATCAAGATAGGCTGAAAGAGTTGGGACTCTACACTTTAGAGAAGCATAGACTTAGGGGTGGTCTGATTGAGGCTTATGGGATAATGAAGGGAATAGATTGTGTTCCAGTTGACAGTTTATTTCAATTAAGTAGGTTAGGGAGGACCAGGGTCACAATTCTGAGTTGTATAAGGCCAGGTCTAGGTTAGATGTCAGGAGGTGAATAGTGAGCCTCTTGTTACGAACAATTTTTATTCCATTAAGTGAAACTTTTAATTAGAACTCTGCACATTTCAGCACTGGCTTGATTTCCACCCCACACCCCCGCACTTTACAGAAACCTTAATTAAAAAAGATAATGGCCTGGATTTTACTGTACAAATAGCTTTAAGGCTCTTGGCACTCGCGTTATTACAGGGTAAAACTGACAGCAACTTCCGGAGTCCGCACATGTGCAGTTAAACGCAGAAATCTGGAAGGTGCTGTCAGTGATATCCTGCTCCTTCACAGGCTGCGCTGTTGGATTCTATGCCGATGGAATCTGCACAGACATAATTGTAATGGCATGTCTCTTCACCCCCTCCCCCAGGCTCGCTCTCTCTCTCCCGCCACTCCCCCCCCCACCCCCCCTCCTCATCCCCCACACAGCCCCCTCCCCCCCCACACTCCCCCTCCTCATTCTCCACATACCCCCCTCCTCCCCCCCAACACACCCCCCCTCCTCATCCCCCAGACCCGCCCCTTCCTCCACCCCCCACACAGCTCCCTCCCCCCCTACACACCCCCCTCCTTCCCTCCACACAGCCCCCTCACACACATCCCCCTCCTCCACCTAACACAACCCCCCTCCTCCCCCCCACACAAACCCCTCCTCTACCCAACACACCCCCCTCCTCCCCAATACATCCCCCTCCTCCCCTCCAACACACCCCATCCTCCCCCCACCCCACACACCCCCCTCCTCCCCTCCCCCAGACTCTCTCTCCCTCCATGTCTGTCTCCCCCCGCCGCCCCCAGGCTCTTTCTCTCCCTCTCATACACAGACTCTCTCTCCCTCCGTGTTTCTCTCTCTCTCACCCCCGCCCCCCCCATCCAGTGTCTTTCTCTTCTCCCACCCCTCCACCCTCCCAGTTTCTCTCTCTACCCACCCACCCCCACCCACCCAGTGTCTCTTTCTTCTCCCACCCACCCAGTGTCTCTCCCTCCCCCCACCCACACAGTGTCTCTCCCTCCCCCCACCCACACAGTGTCTCTCTCCACTTCCCCGACCCACCAGTATCTCTCTCCCTCCACCCCCCCACCCCCCACCCACACAGTCACTCTCTTCCCTCCCCCCCTAAACACCCAGACTCCCTCTCTCGCTCTCTCTCTCCCCCCTCCACCCAGTGTATCTCTCTCTCACTTCCCCCTCCCACCCACACAGTGTCTCTCTCTCTCTCTCTCTCTTCCCCCACCCACCCAGTGTCTTTCTCTCTCCCTCTTTCCCCCCATCCACTCAGAGTATCTCTCTCTCTCCCTCCCCACCCACCCATTGTCTCTCTCCCCCCTCCCCCCACACCAACCCAGTGTCTCTCTCTCTTCCCCCCATACCCATCCAATGTCTCTCTCTCTCCCCATCCACCCAGTGTCTCTCTCTCTCTCTCCCTGGCCATCCAGTGTATCTCTCTCTCTCCCAACCCCACCCACCCACTGAGAGACACTGGGTGGGGGGGGGAGGAGGAGAGAGACACACTGGGTGGGTGTGGGGGGAGAGACACACTGGGTGGGTGGGGGGGGGGGAGGGAGAGACACTAGGTGGGTGGGGGGGGGAGGGAGAGACACTAGGTGGGTGGAGGGGGGGAGAGAGACACACTGGGTGGGTGTGGGGGGAGAGACACACTGGGTGGGTGTGGGGGGAGAGACACACTGGGTGGGTGTGGGGGGAGAGAGACACACTGGGTGGGTGTGGGGTGAGAGACACTTGGTGGGGGGGAGAGAGACACTTGGTGGGTGTGGGGGAGACAGACACACTGGGTGTGTGTGGGGAGACAGACACACTGGGTGGGTGTGGGGTGAGAGACACTGGGTGGGTGTGGGGGAGAGAGACACACTGGGTGGGTGTGGGGGGAGAGACACTGGGTGGGTGGGGGGGGGGGGGAGGGAGAGACACTAGGTGGGTGGGGGGGGGGGAAGGGAGAGACACTAGGTGGGTGGAGGGGGGGAGAGAGACACACTGGGTGGGTGTGGGGGAGAGAGACACACTGGGTGGGTGTGGGGGGAGAGACACTGGGTGGGTGTGGGGGAGAGAGACACACTGGGTGGGTGTGGGGGGAGAGACACTGGGTGGGTGTGGGGGAGAGAGACACACTGGGTGTGTGTGGGGAGACAGACACACTGGGTGGGTGTGGGGTGAGAGACACTTGGTGGGGGGGGAGAGAGACATTGGGTGGTTGGGGGGGGTGGAGAGAGAGTGTCTCTCTCTCTCTCTCTCACTCTTTCCCCCCACCTGCAGTGCCAGGGCTCCCGACCCCCCGCGGTGCCCTGCCTCCCGGCCCCCCACGGTGCCGGAACTCCCGCTCCCCCGCGGTACTGGTGTTCCCGCCCCCCACCGTGACTAGAACTATTTTTCACCGCAAATAGTATTCCCTGATGATGAAAACCATAACCGGGTGGTTTTAAAAAAAAAAACGTGCTATTTTCTTAACTGAAGCAGGCCCCGAAGTGTGTGAAACTTAGAAAAATTTGCTTGTTCCCGTCAAGCCAAAGGAGACACCACTGATGCAGATTAGTCCTGAGCCCCTGGAATTGCAGCAGCTTATAGAAACATAGAAACATAAAAAATAGGTGCAGGAGTAGGCCATTCGGCCTTTTGAGCCTGCACCACCATTCAATAAGATCATGGCTGATCATCACCTCAGTACCCCTTTCCTGCTTTCTCTCTATACCCCTTGATCCCTTTAGCCATAAGGGCCATATCTAACTCCCTCTTGAATATATCCAATGAACTGGCATCAACGACTCTCTGCGGTAGGGAATTCCACAGGTTAACAACTCTCTGAGTGAAGAAGTTTCTCCTCATCTCAGTCCTAAATAGCTTACCCCTGATCCTTAGTCTGTGTCCTCTGGTTCTGGACAGCCCCAACATCGGGAACATTCTTCCTGCATCTAACCTGTCCAGTTCTGTCAGAATTTTATATGTTTCTATGAGATCCCCTCTCATCCTTCTAAACTCCAGTGAATACAGGCCCAGTCGATCCAGTCTCCTCTGATATGTCAGTCCAGCCATCCCAGGAATCAGTCTGGTGAACCTTCGCTGCACTCCCTCAAGAGCAAGAACGTCCTTCCTCAGATTAGGAGACCAACACAATATTCCAGGTGAGGCCTCACCAAGGCCCTGTACAACTGCAGTAAGACCTCCCTGCTCCTATACTCAAATCCCCTAGCTATGAAGGTAAACATACCATTTGCTTTCTTCACCGCCTGCTGTACCTGCATGGCAAATTTCAATGACTGATGTACTATGACATCCAGGTCTCGTTGCACCTCCCCTTTTCCTAATCTGCCGCCATTCAGATAATATTCTGCCTTCGTGTTTTTGCCCCAAACTGATTTACCTCACATTTATCCACATTATACTGCATCTGCCATGCATTTGCCCACTCACCTAACCTGTCCAAGTCACCCTGCAGCCTCTTAGTGTCCTCCTCACAGCTCTCACCGCCACACAGCTTAGTGTCATCTACAAACTTGGGGATATTACACTCAATTCCTTCATCTAAATCATTAATGTATATTGTAAATAGCTGGGGTCCCAGCACTGAGCCCTGCGGCATCCCATGAGTCACTGCCTGCCATTCTGAAAACGACCCGTTTATCCCGACTCTCTGCTTCCTGTCTGCCAACCAGTTCTCTATCCACGTCAGTACATTATCCCCAATACCATGTGCTTTAATTTTGCACATCAATCTCTTGTGTGGGACCTTGTCAAAAGCCTTTTGAAAGTCCAAATACACCACATCCACTGGTTCTCCCTTGTCCACTCTACTAGTTACATCCTCAAAAAATTCCAGAAGATTTGTCAAGCATGATTTCCCTTTCATAAATCCATGCTGATTTGGACCGATCCTGTCACTGCTTTCCAAATGCGCTGCTATTTCATCTTAAAAATTGATTCCAACATTTTCCCCACGACTGATGTCAGGCTAACCGGTCTATAATTCCCCATTTTCTCTCTCCCTCCTTTTTTAAAAAGTGGTGTTACATTAGCTATCCTCCAATCCATAGGAACTGATCCAGAGTCGATAGACTGTTGGAAAATGATCACCAATGCATCCACTATTTCTAGGATCACTTCCTTAAGTACTCTGGGAAGCAGACTATCAGGCCCCGGGGATTTATCGGCCTTCAATGCCATCAATTTCCCTAACACAATTTCCTGACTAATAAGGATTTCCTTCAGTTCCTCATTCTCACTAGACCCTCGGTCCCCTAGTATTTCCGGAAGGTTATCTGTGTCTTCCTTCGTGAAGACAGAACCAAAGTATTTGTTCAACTGGTCTGCCATTTCTTTGTTTCCCATTATAAATTCACCTGAATCTGACTGCAAAGGACCAACATTTGTCTTCGCTAATCTTTTTCTCTTCACATATCTATAGAAGCTTTTGCAGTCATTTTTTATGTTTCCGGCAAGCTTCCTCTCATATCTATTTCCCCCTCCTAATTAAACCCTTTGTCTTCCTCTGCTGAATTCTAAATTTCTCCCAGTCCTCAGGTTTGCTGCTTTTTCTGACCAATTTATATGCCTCTTCCTTGGATTTAACACTATCCTTAATTTCCCTTGTTAGCCACGGTTGAGCCACCTTCCCGTTTTATTTTTACTCCAGACAGGGATGTACAATTGTTGGAGTTCATCCATGTGATCTTTAAATGTCTGCCACTGCTTATTCACCGTCAACCTTTTAAGTATCATTTGCCAGTCTATTCTAGCCAATTCACGTCTCATACCATCGAAGTTAGCTTTCCTTAAGTTCAGGACCCTAGTCTCTGAATTAACTGTATCACTCTCCAGCTTAATAAAGAATTCTACCATATTATGGTCACTCTTCCCCAAGGGGCCTCGCACGACAAGATTGCTAATTAGTCCTTTCTCATTACACATCACCCAGTCTAGGATGGCCAGCCCAGTAGTTGGTTCCTCGACATATTGGTCTAGAAAACCATCCCTAACACACGCCAGGAAATCCTCCATCACCGTATTGCTACCAGTTTGGTTAGCCCAATCTATATGTAGATTAAAGTCGTGCATGATAACTGCTGTACCTTTGTTGCACACATCCCTAATTTCTTGTTTGATGCTGTCCCCAACCTCACTACTACTGTTTGGTGGTCTGTACAAAACTCCCACTAGCATTTTCTGCCCTTTGATATTCCACAGCTCCACCCATACAGATTCCACATCATCTTCGTTTTGGAATACAAGATCAATTCATTGACGAGGGTATCAGTGAATACATTGTCGCATTAAAAAAGCTGTCCATTCACTGTCATTTCAGAAACGTGCAGAACAGTGACCGCTTTGTTTGTGGATGAAAAATGAAGAAATCAGAAGAAAGGTGTTGAATTTGATTCAGCTTGTCTGACAGCTATGTCGATGGATATGGCCGACCAATACTCTCAAGAATTTTGCACCATTTCCAGTGCTCCTTGCGGTGCCCGGCCTCCTGCCCCCCGCAGTGCCCGGCCTCCCGCCCCCCCCCCCCCGCAGTGTCCAGCCTCGCGCCCCCCCCCCCCCCGTGGTGCCCGGCCTCCCGCGCCCCCCCCCCCCCGTAATGTCCAGCCTCGCGCCCCCCCCCCCCCCGTGGTGCCCGGCCTCCCGCCCCCCCCCCCGCAGTGTCCAGCCTCCCGCGCCCCCCCCCCCGTGGTGCCCGGCCTCCCGCCCCCCGCACGGTGCCTGGGCTCCCGCCCCCCCCCCCCCCCGCAGTGCCCGGCCTCCCGCCCCCCCCCCCCGCAGTGCCCGGCCTCCCGCCCCCCCCCCCCGCAGTGCCCGGCCTCCCGCCCTCCCCCCCCCGCAGTGCCGGCCTCCCGCCCCTCCCCCCCGCAGTGCCCGGCCTCCCGCGCCCCCCCCCCCCCCGCGGTGCCCGGCCTCCCGCTGCCCCCCCCCTCCCGCCGCCCCCACGGTGTCGGGGCTCTCCCCTAGCCGCGGTGCTGGGGCTCCTGCCCCACCGCGGCTAGAAATGTTTTTCACCGCAAATATATCGTTGAAGTCCCTGATGATGAAAACCGTAACCGGGTGGTTTTCGAAAGAAAATAAGTTATTTTCCTGACTGAAGCAGGCCCCGAGTTCTGTGAAACCTTGAAAAAATTACTTGTTCACGTCAAACCAAAGGAGACACCACTGACGCAGATTAATCCTGAGCCCCTGGAATTGCAGAAAGATATCGTTTTGGAAGACGAGATTAATTCATTGATGAGGGTATCAGTGAGTACATTGTAGCATTAAAAAAGCTGTCCATTCACTGTCATTTTAGAAATGTTCAGGATTGAGCATAGCGTGACATCTTTGTTTGTGGGATGAAAACTGAAGAAATAAGAAGAAAGGTGTTGACAACCCTTAACTTGACTTTGATTTAGCTTGCCGGACAGCTATACTCTCAAGAATTTTGCGCCATTTCCTGTCATCCCTGCGGTGCCCGGCCTATCGCCCCCCACCCGGCCGAGGCGCGCCCCCCCCCCGCCCACAGCGATCTCTGCCAAATCCCGCCCCCCCCCCACATAGCGATCTCTCCCGCCACCCCCCACACACAATGATCTCTCCCGCCGCCCCTCCTCCCCCACCACAGCGAACTCTCCCCCCGCGACCCCCCGCCACACACAGCGATCCCTCCCGCTCCCCCCCCACACAGAGATCTCTTCCCCCCCCGCCCCACACAGTGATCTCTCTCGCCCCCCCCCACACAGAGATCTCTTCCCACCCCCCCGCCCCACATAGTGATCTCTCTCGCCCCCCCCACACAGAGATCTCTTCCCCCCCCGCCTCACACAACGATCTCTCTCGCCCCCCCCCACACAGAGATCTCTTCCCCCCCCCGCCCCACACAGCGATCTCTCTCGCCCCCCCCCCCACACAGAGATCTCTTCCCCCCCACCCCATACAGTGATCTCTCTCGCCCACCCCCACACAGAGATCTCTTCCCCCCCGCCCCACACAGCGATCTCTCTCGCCCCCCCCCCACACAGAGATCTCTTCCCCCCCCGCCCCACACAGTGATCTCTCCCACCCCTGCCCCCCCTCCCCCCCCACGGCACTCTCTCTCGCCACCCCCACATGGCGCTCTCTCCTGCCTCCCCCCCACGGCGATCTCTCACAGCCCCCGCCCCACACAGCGATCTCTCTTGCCCCCCCCCACACAGAGATCTCTTCCCCCCCCGCCTCACACAACGATCTCTCTCGCCCCCCCCCACACAGAGATCTCTTCCCCCCCCCCGCCCCACACAGCGATCTCTCTCGCCCCCCCCCCATACAGAGATCTCTTCCCCCCCCGCCCCACACAGCGATCTCTCTCGCCCCCCCCACACAGAGATCTCTTCCCCCCGCCCCACACAGCGATCTCTCTCGCCCCCCCCACACAGAGATCTCTTCCCCCCCCCGCCCCACACAGCGATCTCTCTCGCCCCCCCCCACACAGAGATCTCTTCCCCCCCCGCCCCACACTGTGATCTCTCCCACCCCTGCCCCCCCCTCCCCCCCCCACGGCACTCTCTCTCGCCACCCCCACATGGCGCTCTCTTTCGCCCCCTCCCCCTCCACGGTGTTCTCTCTCGCCCTCCCCTCACACGGCGCTCTCTCCCGACCCCACCCCCCACAGCGCTCTCTCCCGCCTCCCCCCCCCACGGCGATCTCTCACAGCCCCCGCCACACACAGCGATCTCTCACGCTCCCCCTCCCCCACCTCCCCCCCTAAACTACAGAACCAGTGGGAAACTGTTTAACCTGCGCCGCCTCCAGACCAGGTCCAAGATCACCCCAACCTCTGTCGTTAGGCTGCAGTATGTGGACGACGCCTGTGTCTGCGCACATTCTGAGGCTGAACTCCAGGATATAGTCAATGTATTCACTAAGGCATATGAAAGCATGGTCATTACGCTTAACATCCGTAACACAAAGGTCCACCACCAGCCTGTCCTCGCCGCACAGCACTGCTCCTCAGTCATCAAGATTCGCGGCGCGGCCCTTGACAACGTGGACCATATCCCATATCTCGGGAGCCTCTTATCAACAAAGGCAGACATTGATGCGGAGATTCAACATCGCCTCCAGTGCACCAGTGCAGCTTTCCGCCATCTGAGGAAAAAAGTGTTTGAAGACCAGGCCCTCAAATCTACCACCAAACTCATGGTCTTCAGGGCTGTAGTAATATCTGGTCTCCTGTATGGATCTGAGGCATGGACCATGTACAGAAGACACATCAAGTCACTGGAGATATATCACCAACAATGTCTCCGCAAGATCCTGAAAATCCCCTGGGAGGACAGGTGCACCAACATCAGTGTCCTCGACCAGGCTAACATCCCCAGTATTGAAGCACTGACCACACTTGATCAGCTTCGCTGGGCAGGCCACATAGTTCGCATGCCGGATACGAGAATCCCTAAGCTTTATGCAGAGCTCCTTCATGGTAAACGAGCCAAATGTGGGCAGCAGAAATGTTATAAGGACACCCTCAAAACCTCGTTGGTAAAGTGCGACATCACCACTGACACCTGGGAGACCCTGGCAGGAGACCGCCCGAGGTGAAGAAAGTACATCCGGGAGGGCGTTGAGCTCTTCGAGTCTTAATACAAACAGCATGAGGAGGTCAGGCGCAGGATGCGGAGGGAGCGCGCGGCAAACCAGCCCCACCGACCCCTTCCCTCGACGAATGTCTGTCCCACCTGTAACAGGGTCTGTGGCTCTTGTATCGGACTGTTCAGCCATCAAGGAACTCACTTTGGGAGTGGAAGCAAGTTCTCCTCGATTCCAAGGGACTGCCTATGATGAGACACAGCGATCGCTCCCGCTGCCCCCCAACCCCCACACAGCAATCTCCCCCAGCCCCTCCCCCGCACAACGATCTCCCCTGGCCCCGCCCCCCTCCCCGCACAGCAATCTCCCACGCCCCCCCCCCCGCCCCCCCGCACAGCGATCTCCCCCACCCCCCCCTCCCCGCACGGCGATCTCCCCCGGCGCCCCCCCGCACAGCGATCTCCCCCGGCCCCCCCACTCCCCGCACGCTGATCTCTCCCGGCCCCCCCGCACAGCGATCTCCCTCGGCACCCCCCCCTCCCCACACGGTGATCTCCCCCACCCCCCCCCTCCCCGCACGGCGATCTCCCCCGGCCCCCCCTCATTGGATACAGGAGTAGTCCCAGAGGACTGGAGGGATGCTAATGTTCTACAAAGGCGAGATGGATAAACAAGGTTCTAGAGGTGGTGGGGATGTTATTGGAAGCCATAATCAGGGACAACATAAACTTTCATTTGGAACGGCATGGGTTGATCAAGGAGCATCAGCATGAATTTGTTAAGGGAAATCAAGTCTGACAAACTCGAGTGAGTTCTTTGATGAGGTAACAATCGTTTCAATCGTTTTTGCTGCAGCTGTGGTTGAAATTCCGCTCTTTGTTGTTTTTTATTCTGACCCGGAAGTTGTTCTTAATGGGAGTGGTGACTACATGAGAGGGGCGGATACAGGGCGGTGCCAACACTTGAGGGGCGGAAGTTGGGGGCGGGGCGGAGTGACCGCCATGATGACGTCATCACGGCGCCGCATTCCCACGGCTCTCCCCTTCACTTAAAGGGAAGAGCCTTCGCGATTTTGAAACTTCGGCCCACTGGGACACCAGGGAGGGTTTTGGCTGGGTTTCGGTAAGAGGGGGTGCTAGGCAGCTTGTTGGCGGCCTGGCCGAACCCGGGGGCATAATTGTCGGCCCGACATTGCAGTCAGCCAACAAAAAAAAACATGGCGGCAGTGGCAGTGCATCCTCCCCTTTAAGGGAAGTTGCACCGCTGCGGAAGGCCAAAGCCTCACTGGACCACCGGGAAAAACAGGTTTTGGCATCGCCGGGTTGCCGAAGATTTTCGGAGGGGATTTCGCCGTCGGTGCACCCAGTGATGACACGCTTAACATGGATTGGCAGCAGCATGGCCGCCAATTTGCGGTGGTAACAGGCCTTAAGGAGACGGACCATTTCGGCCGCAAGTTGTTGTTGTTGTAATGACATTTTTCACAGAAGCTGAGTGCACAGTTACCATCGTGTGACTTTTTCTCTTGTTGTTTATTTTTTAATTTACTCATTAAGCGCCCATCCCTAGTTTCCCTTGAGAAAGTGATGAGCTTTTGTGTTGCAATACAACGAGCTCATGGCAATCAGACTCGCAGCATTATTAGTGATTGTGGCGACCTCCGCTGTTTAAAACCTGGAACTACAATGTGCAGAGTTAAAGCTGCAATACTTTCTCCCACCACGCAGCAACAAAATGCAAGTTTGCTTCATTTATAAATTAGTTAGACGTAATCAGCAACTTTGAGTTACTGAGTTGTGGCTATCTTTTTATTGTAAAAAAACATTAAAAGAAATCTTTTTAATGACTTAAAAATTAAATTAGTTCTAGAATCTAATGTGAACTAAACATGTAACTAGTTAGTTTATTTATTTCTGTTTTCATCTCAAGTCATTTTAATTATTTATGTAGCCAACTAATAAAGCCCAAAAACAGGGGAAATTCTTATAATAAAAATATTCCTCATCACAACTGTTAACAGTTCATGCATTTGGAGTTCAGTATTTACTGCAGTCCCGGTTGTTCTGAATTGTAGAAGAATTCGACTGTTGTTGTTCATTTTCTTTTGGTTTTGCCTTTTTAGGTAATTTTAGTAAAAGCTGCTATGACCAATTTCACAAGTTTGAAAACTTTCAGCAAGTTCATCCAGTGTGCAGCCATTGAGCACACTTTGGCACAATGTTGACTAGGTGTCATCAACGCGCACATGTTCGAATGCCAGTCTGCCTACTTGTCTGGTAATTTGCAACATACAGTAAGAAAGAACTTGGATTTATATAGCGCCTTTCATGACTATCGGACAGCTCAAAGCTCTTTACACTCAACAAAATACTTTTGGAGTGTAGTCACTGTTGTGATATGAGAAATGCAGCAGTCAATTAGCGCACAGCAAGCTCTCACAAACAGCAATGTGATAATGACTAGATAATCTGTTTTTGTTATGTTGATTGAGGGATAAATATTGGCCAGGACTCCGGGGATAACTCCCCTGCTCTTTTTCGAAATAGTGCCATGGGATCTTTTACGTCCACCTGAGAGAGCAGACGGGGCGTCGGTTTCATCATAGGCGGTCCCTCGAACGAGGATGACTTGCTTCCACATGAGTTCACGGATGTTTCAATGAAGGACCTGATATTCCAGTCCTGAACTCCAATTGAAGGGTGGAAGATACCTGCGCATGGATTTTCTTAATGTGTGGTGACCGTTGCACATCAGCCACCACACGGGCTTGACAGAGCTAGGCCTTTATCCAGTGGCAAGGGCCAGGACGACTGGAGACCTGCTCTGCTGCACGGACCTAGTGCGCACACATATCGCAGTGTGGGCTGGCCCGTGCTGCCCCTGGGCCCTCGGCTCTTCTGGGCCCCGTACCCTCATTTGCCGCACCTCCGCCACGATCTCTCGCTGCTCCTCCGCCACAAACATTCGCCGCACCTCCGCCACGATCACTCACCGAATCTCAGCCATGATCCCTTCCCACTCGTCTGCTTTACCAGGGTCCTGCCGATGCTCCCACTCATGCTCCAAACAACGATGTTGGTCCTGATGACATCACCCAGTCGCCCACCTCGAAGCCGTTGCACACTTGGAGCAGCTCGCGCTGGATGTTGTAGCGGTATGCTCCAGCTCTTATACTTCCCGACCTGTGGAGCTGTTCTCTCACAGGTCAGGGGGCCACTATTATGTAGTGCATGAATGTTGATAGCTTGATTGCTTTGTTTTATATATGTGCCTCCTAAACTAGCACTCCTTCCAAGTGATTCCCTTGTGGAAGGAGTGAGCATGTTACTGGCAGTCTGCTGGGATTCTGTTGGCCCTAGACTTTCGAAGGATGTGCAGTATAAGGGACCTCAAATGTGAGTCAACAATTTAGCATTCACCGCCTCACCCGTCAGTATTCAATTCAAAAGTCATTCAATGTTTTGGACACACTCCCCAATGCCATGACACTACCAACCCAACACACCCAAAGTGCCATGACTTAAGTTTACAGGTTTGCACAAGGTATTTTGCTACGAGGTTGTTGTTAGCTAACTGGTCACTGCCTGACTCCATGATTGGAGCAGAGATTCTTTCTGTTGGGCGGTGGGGGTTGGGGGGATTCTGGACCCAATCCTTCTCTCCTTGACCTTTGCACTAAGGCTTGTAGCTCCTGGCCAATAAACTCTGTAAAGCCCAATTCTACAGTAATTTTGCTGGGTAAGCATCTGGTTTTGTACTCCCAATACAATTACAGGTGCTTAACAGCCTCCTAATTGCAGTTTATTGACGATTACGATGATGAGTGTTTCTTTCCTTTCATTAGCTAGCTCACTGTGTGGGACATATAAACCACATTTTAGCCCACAGACTAAAAATGAGTAACATTTCTCCTAAAAGCTCTAAGCACAGTTAACCTCTGAATAGCATACAAACATCAACTATTGGGCTTATTATTATTCACTGAACCACAGTGACACACTAACTCTATGAGCTCCACGTAGAAAATTAAAAACTTATGACAAGTACAATGCTTCTTTGAATCTGCCTCAAAGATGCACTCAAATGAGCTGCATCGGAACTCTGTGTGCAAATGCTATGCCACGTGTTCGGGTGCAACATCTCATTTGACACACGGAACCTCTGTCAGTGCAGCACTCCCTCAGCACTGCACTGGGAGTGTCAGCCTAGATTTATGTGCTCCAGTTCTCGGCTGTGAACATTTTATAGTGATGTTTAGGGAGTGGGACTTGAACCCACAGACTTCTGACTCATGTGCCACCCACTGAGCCAATACAAAATCCTGGTTAGACCACACCTGGAGCACTGTGAGCCGTTCTGGGCACCACACCTTAGGAAGGATATATTGGCCTTGGAAGGGAGTGCATTGTAAATGTACCAGAATGATACCCGGACTTCAAGGGTTAAGTTACGAGGAGAGACTACATAAATTAGGGTTGTATTCCCTAGAATTTCTATGGTTGAGTGGTGATCTGATCGAAGTTTTTAGAATATTAAGGGGAACAGATGGGGTAGATAGAGAGAAACTATTCCCGCTGATTGGGCAACCTAGGACTAGGGGGCAGAGTCTAAAAATTAGAACCAGAACTTTCAGGATTGAAATTAGGAAATACTTCTACACACAACTGATGGTAAAAGTTTGGAATTCTCTTCTGCAAATGGAATTTGATGCTGGATCAATTTTAAATTTTAAATGGGAGATTGCTAACTTTCTCTTAACCAAAGGTATTAAGGGATATGGGCCACAGGCATATATATGGAGTTAGATCACGGATCAGCCATCAGCAAAGTAATGGAAGATGTCGTTGACAGTGCTATCGAGCGGCATTTACCCACCAATAACCTGCTCACCGATGCTCAGTTTGGGTTCTGCTCCAGACCTCGTTACAGCCTTGATCCAAACATGAACAAAAGAGCAGAATTCCAGAGGTGAGGAGAGAGTGACATTCCTCGACATCTTGACTCAGCCCTAATAAAACTAAAGTCAATGGGAATCAAAGGAAAACTCTCAACTGGTTGGAGTCATATCTATCACAAAGGAAGATGGTTGTTGTTTGTCCTTAGATGCTCTAACAATGACTCCACGAGGCAGTGTGTTATACTTGAACTGTAGTGACCTTAGTCCTTTATTAGTTAACTCCAGAGTGAGGATCACACCTGGTGGCCTGCCTTTTATACAAGGCCAGGCACACCTGTACAGGTAACCTACGAGTCTCCCACTGCTGTGTCCACTGGTGGCACACCTTGATATAGTACCAACAGTGGCCATGTAAGATACATGACATCACTCCCCCCTGAACCTTCAGTGCAGATTGCCTCTGCATTAACTATGCTCTGGACTTAGCTCTATATAGGTTCTGTCTGATGGACCTCTAACGGGCCGGCTCAACCTCGGGTGGGTTGTTGGTGCAGTAGCGTGCTGGTGGTTGCTGTGTGTGTGTGTGTGTTCCTGACCACTCCATTCTCCCCCCTTCCCACGTTGGTGTGGCGGAAGCTCCTGGCATTCGTGTGCCTACAATTCAGGTAAGTGGGTTTTGCATTTCTTTTTCTTTGTGTGGTTCCGTGGTGCGACAAGAGCGTTAGATGCCTTGTCGATGTGGTGACCAGTGCATAAGGACGGCTAGTTCCAAAGCTGCTGGGTGGTGTCTCTACAGTCTGGTGGCGGTTCAGTGCCCGGTGCTGGCAGTAAGAAGCTGGCATAGCCTGCTCTCGGGGCTGTGAACATGGTCCCTAGCGGCAGGCAGGTTCACGGATGTCTGTGACCCACGCCCCTGTCCTTCCTTTACGCTCTGGGTCCCAACTGCTCCCCGAGGAGCTGTCGTCTAGCAGTGCACAAGGAACTGCTGACTCGCTGGCCTGAGCGTCGCTTGGTTCATAATCCTGGCTGGTGCTTGTTTCCTCTGGGGAAACATTGGTGGATGACCCTACATCTAGGGGTATGGCCTTAGTACAGTCTGCTCCTTCAGGCTCGTGGCTGTTGGTGCCATCGATTGCCTGAGAGATGGAGCCGACCCAGGGCATGGTATCACTACCGGTGCCTTTGCCCTGCTGATGTCGCTTGCCTCGCAGCTCATGTATGTTGGCTGCTTATGGCCACACTTCGTGGTGCCTGACTCTGGTCCCCGTGACGCAGGCTACTGCATTGGGTAGCTTGCTGGACCTGTGTGCACCCGATGGGTTTCTGCCCGCTGCATTGGCTGCGTGTGGTGAGAATCCTGCATCGCACAGCTTTTCCACACTTATGATGGACACTCTAAGGGTCTGATCATGATCGCGCGACTTTTCCTCGCTGGTTGCCAATGCACAGTTCAAATCATATATTACACATTGCACATAATTGCGTGACTTTTCCTCGCTGGTTGCATGTATGCAATTCCGATTATTGGTTACACATTTTACATGGTCAGTTAAACACTCTACATAGTCTGTTACACTTTTAGTCTCTAACTTACAATTTTTGTTACATTGCTTAATTGTATGGAACTGTCCCTTTTAATTGTAGTGGGTTGCCGGCCTCCTTTAAGAGAGCCTTGCTTGCTTTGCCATAATCCGCTTCTCCGTTTGGTGCCACGTGTTTCTCCATCAGCGCTGCACCTCGTGGTCTGGCCGCAGCCATCTTTGTCTTCAGCGCATCGCCTCGTGGTGCGGGCACCATCTTTGCTTCGTCCACGATGTCAACTGCGGCGATCCTCTTCTCCCCGGGTTCTGCCTCCGCAGTTGGGAAGTCGCTGCTGAATCTGACTTTCTTCCTCCTGAGTCCTGCCACTGGCGCCTGGAAGGGGCGTTCGGGTCATCTCAGCTGGATCATCTCCACGCAGTCATGCTGGGCGGTCTGTGTCTCAGGTGCCGTGTTAGCCTGCTCTCTGGTGCCGGATCCAGTCTCAGGTGGGAGCTTACATAGAAACATAGAAACATAGAAAATAGGTGCAGGAGTAGGCCATTCGGCCCTTCTAGCCTGCACCGCCATTCAATGAGTTCATGGCTGAACATTCAACTTCAGTACCCCATTCCTGCTTTCCCGCCATACCCCTTGATCTCCCTAGCAGTAAGGACCTCATCTAACTCCTTTTTGAATATATTTAGTGAATTGGCCTCAACAACTTTCTGTGGTAGAGAATTCCACAGGTTCACCACTCTCTGGGTGAAGAAGTTCCTCCGCATCTCGGTCCTAAATGGCTTACCCCTTATCCTTAGACTGTGACCCCTGGTTCTGGACTTCCCCAACATTGGGAACATTCTTCCTGCATCTAACCTGTCTAACCCTGTCAGAATTTTATATGTTTCTATGAGGTCCCCTCTCACTTGCTTTGCCTCTGAGCACAGAGGGCTTCGATCGCTGGAGGGGTGAAATCTTCCCACTTCCACTGGATCTTCTCCATCCACCTTCTGCCAAGTAGTGTTGGTCCATCACCTGCAACAATCCACAGAGGTAACTTGTGCACCGCACCATCATGGAGTAGCTTTACATTCATGCTACCAATGACTGGGATGATTTCATTGGTGTAGGTGCGCAGTTTTGCCTGAACCGTGGCAACTTGGGTCATTCTGCTGGATTGTCCCATAGCCTCTCAAAGGCTCTTGATTCATCACTGACTGGCTCGCCTCCGTGTCCACTTCCATGAAGACTGGACGTCCCTGTATTACAACTTCCATCATCAGTGGGAAGCACTCGGTGGTGCAGGTAAACACGCTATATACCTCCCCGTGGGACTGGGCTGCCTCTCTGCCTATTGATTCATAATCCGCACTGGGTTCCTGGTCATCTGTAGACTCTTCATCGACACAGTGAGTCCTATTTATCTGACACATTCACTGGAGGTGGCTCTTTGTCCCGCAGCCTTTGCAATCATAGTCTTTAAAACGGCACTGGTGAGCCCTGTGATTCCCTCCGCAATGCCAGCATGGTGCTACTTGATTAGCCCCCATCTGAGTTAAGGGACTCGGGGGCCTGTTCTCTCTTCCCTGAGAGGATTCGTGCTCTACAGTCCAGCTCCTGAACAGCACCACTCTGTGCACAGTACCTGCCGGGTTTGAGTCCTGAGGGTGAGACATCTGCCTAGAGCCGCAGGTCGAGGTCATGAATGACTGGCTCACAGAGATGGCCTTCTGCAGGGTGACTGTGGTATCCGCCGACAGTAGCTTATGAAGAAGGCCCTCATGGCCAATTCCAACAACAAAAATGTCCCGCAGCGCGTCGTTGAGGTGGGTGCCGAACTCGCACGGTGCTGCCAGCCTCCTGAGGTCTGCAGCATACTTCGCGACTTCCTGGCCTTCGGGCCACCGGTGGGTATAGAACCGGTGTCTGGCTGTGAGAATGCTCTCCTTGAGCTTCAGTTGCTCCTGGATCAGAGCTACGAGCTCCTTGTACGATTTGGTCATTGTCTTCACTGGTGCCAGCTAGTCTCTGACGAGGCCATAGACGTTGGGCCCACAAATGGTCAGTAGGGTAGTGCAGTGCTTATCAGCCAGCGTGGCCGGGTCATCTCCTGCCAGGTTGTTTGCTGTAAAAAAGTGTTCTAGCCCCTCCACATAGGCATCCCAATCATCACCATGGCGAACTGCTGCAACGTACCTAGGGTAGCCATTTTCACGTGAAAGTTCGTATTCTCATCGCCAGTTGTTGTGTCCTTAGATGCTCTAACAATGACTCCACGAGGCAGTGTGTTGTACTTGAACTGTTGTGACCTTAGTCCTTTATTAGTTAACTCCAGAGTGAGGATCACACCTGGTGGCCTGCCTTTTATACTAGGCCAGGCACACCTGTACAGGTAACCTACGAGTCTCCCACTGCTGTGCCCTCTGGTGACACATCTTGTGATAGTACCAACAGTGGCCATGTAAGATACATGACAGTTGTGGTGGTTGGAGGTCAATCATCACAGCCCCAGGATATCGCTGCAGGAGTTCCTCAGGGCAGTGCCTAGGCCCAACCAGATTCAGCTGCTTCATCAATGACCTTCCCTCCATCATAAGGTCAGAAATGGGGATGTTCGTTGATGATTGCACAATGTTTAGTTCCAATCGCAACTTTCAGAAAATGAAGCAGTCCATGCCCGCAATCAGCAACACCTGGACAACATTCAGGTTTGGGCTGATAAGTGACAAGTAACTTTTATGCCACACAAGTGCCAGACAATGACTATCTCCAAGAAGTGAAAGTCTAGCCACCTCCCCATGATATTCAACGGCATTACCATCGCCGAATCCCCCACCATCAACGTCCTGGGAGTCACCATTGACCAGAAACTTAACTGGACCAGCCACTTAAATACTGTGGCAACAAGAGCAAGTCAGAGGCTGGGTATTCTGTGGGGAGTGACTCAACTCCTGACTCCCCAAAGCCTTTCCACCATCTACAAGGCACAAGTCAGGAGTGTGATGGAATACTCTCCACTTGCCTGGATGAGTGCAGCTCCAACAACATTCAAGAAGCTTAACACCATTCAGGACAAAGCAGCTCGCTTGATTGGCACCCCATCCACCACCTTAAACATTCACTCCCTCCACTGGCGCACCGTGGCTGCAGTGTGCACCATCTACAAGATGCAATGCAGCAACTCACCAAGGCTTCTTCAACGGCACCTCCTAAACCCACGACCTCTACCAGCTAGAAGGACAAAAGCAGCAAATGCACGGGAACAACATCACCTGCAAGTTCCCCTCCAAGTTACACACCATCCTGACTTGGAAATATATCGCCGTTCCTTCATCGTCGCTGTGTCAAAATTCTGGAACTCCCTCCCTAACAGCACTGTGAGAGTGCCTTCACCACACGGACTACAGTGGCTCAAGGCAGTGGCTCACCACCACCTTGTCAAGGACAATTAGTGATGGGTAATAAATGCTGGCCTTTCCAACGGCGCCCACATCCCGGAATGAATTTTTAAAAAATGTAATCGAATGCGGAACAGGCTCGAGGGGCTGAATGGCCTATACCTGTTCCTATGTTCTAATGAGCCACAGCTGATGTAAGGTTAGCAAACCAGTTAATTATAAAATGTAAACATGCAAATTAAATAATTAGCGAGGTCCCACTTGCAGAGCTATCAACAATGGGCAAATCTTAGTGAGATTTTCGATTATTATTCAATGACGATCAAAGGCTTGGCCTCAAGCGAAATAAGGGAGCACTCTGTATGTCCCAACAATTATGCCCAGAGCTGGGAACATTTTATGGTGTTGTTTAGGAAGTACTTCAAAAGTATTTCATTGCCTATAAAGCGCCTTGGAATTATGTTTATTTTTATGGGTGACATACTGCAAAATAGATTAAACTTTCAAATTGAAAGGAGTAATTGTCACTCCAAATGAGTGGTACTTACTGGCACTGTGTTTAATCATGATAAAGTGTGCATGACAACATACACCAAAACTTCCAACAATGAAACCATGCGATGCTTAGGTTAACAAGACTAATAGAGTGAGGAGTGATGGGCCTGGTGTTTTGTTGTCACCTTTTTGTACGTGTGGCATTGGAAATATTGGGGTTCACATTTGTTCCCATTTCCTACATTACAACAAGTGACTACACTTCAAGAGGTTGTGAAAGGCACTATATAAATGTAAGCCCTTTCCTTTTCTTTACATGGGTTCCAAGTAACAAGTGGAACCGAGATGTGTTTTTGAGGAAACGAAATGAGCATTTTATGCATTTAATAAGTTCATTTAAATGTGTAAAACTGAACATATAATAGAAAGATGTGATGAAAGATTGATGAGGTAGCTGGAAGGGGAGGAGACTTGAAAAGATTGCAACTTTTCAATGATCATGTTAAATAGGTTGAATACATTTATTTTTGAGTTGCTGGAGCAGGTTACGTTAATGAATGAATTAACTTTCATTAACCCAGTGGTTCTGGGTCATGTCAATGAGATAATACTTGTATTGAAATCACGACGACTGTAAATAAGCACTACAAATAGACAACTGATATTTCCTAATAAAGAAACCTGTCCAAAGTTTTAGTTTTCCTAGTTTTCATTCGTTTCACTTCATTCTTTCCTCTTCCTTTCATTGTTTTGTAAAGAAATTCCATTAATTTTCTTTATTTCTCCTATTTTTCATTTTAAATATTTTCTATTGATTAATAGTTTTTTTTCCCTCTTCCTCTTTACCTATTTCTTCTTGTGGTAAAACAAGCTGAAGCCGATCCAGAGGGACAGAGAGAAAGAAAAAACAGCAAGATTGTGTGGAGCAAACAGAGTTAGAATGCAGGCAGTAGAGGAGCCAATGTGATAGCTTAGGATAAAATGGAGGTGGTTCCTGATCTTTGGAATCACACACAATCTGGGATAGCAAGGGAACAAGGTATATCCTGGGCTACATAAATTCAAATTTCACATGGGCCAAAGGGCTTATGATCAGCTAGCACCGTAAAATCAGAGATTTAACTGCTCTCTGGAAAGGGTGTAGACTTTGCCTGTGGTGGAAGGTGCATTCAGCACACTATGGCCGGAATTTTCTGGGGGGTTAGCAAGCAGGATTGGTGGTGGGTCAGGTGGGTCGGGAACCTGATCTGATCCTGGCCTCAACTCCACTTCCCTGCCCATTCCCCATAAACCTTGACCCCCCAATCATTCAAAAATCTGTCTAGCTCCACCTTAAATATATTCAATGACCCAGCCTCCACAGCTCCCTGAGGTAGAGAATTCCAAAGATTCACGACCCTCTGAGAGAAAAAATTCCTCTTCATTTCCGTTTTAAATGGGCGACCCCTTATTCTGAAACTATGCCCCCTAGTTCTAGATTCCCCCACCAGGGGAAACATCCTCTCTGCATCTACCGTGTCAAGCCCCCTCAGAATCTTACATGTTTCAATAAGATCACCTCTCAGTCTTCTAAACTCCAATGAGTATAGGCTCAATCTGATCAACCTTTCTTCATAAGATAGCCTTTTCATCTCAAGCATCAACCTCATGAACCTTCTCTGAACTGCCTCCAATGCTAGTTTTTCCCTCCTTATATACGGAGACCAAAATGTGGTCTCACCAACTGCCCTGTACAGCGGTAGCAGGACTTCTCTGCTTTTATACTCCATTCCCCTTGCAATAAAGGCCAACATTCCATTTGCCTTCCTAATTACTTGCTGTACCTGCATGCTAACTTTTTTGTGTTTCATGTACAAGGACCTGCAGATCCCTCTGTACTGCAGCATTTTCTAATCTCTCCCCATTTAAATAATCATTTGCCTTTTTATTTTTCCTACCAAAGTGGATAACCTCACGTTTTCCCACATTATACACCACCTGCCAAATTTTTGCCCACTAACTTAGCCTGTCTGTATCCCTTTGCAGATTCTTTGCGTCCTCCTCACATGCTGACTCTGCTTGTCTGTATTATGATTTTCTAAATGTTCTACGACTACTTCCTTAATAATGGACTCCAGCATTTTCCCAATGACAGATGTTAGGCTAACAGGTCTATAGTTTCCTGCTTTCTGTCTCCCTCCTTTCTTAAATAGGGGCATTACATTTGTGGTTTTCCAATCCATTGGGACCTCTCCAGAATCCAGAGAATTTTGGTAGATTACAACCAATGCATCCACTATCTCTGCAGCCACTTCTTTTAAGACCCTAGGATGCAAGCCATCAAGTCCAGGGAACTTGTTCACCTTTAGTCCCATTAGTTTGCCTAGTACTTTTTCTCTAGTGATAGTGATTATTTTAAGTTTCCCTCTCCCAATAGCCCCTTGATTATCAATTATTGGGATGCTTTTAGTGTCTTCTACCATGAAGACTGATATTTGTTCAAAGTCTCTGCCATTTCCCTGTTTCCCATTATTAATTCCCCAGTCTCATCTTCTAAGAGACCAACGTTTACTTTAGCTATTCTCTTCCTTTTTATATACCTGTAGAAGCTCTTACAGTCTGTTTTTATATTTCTTGCTAGTTTATTCTCATAAACTATCTTCTCTCTCTCAATTATTTTTTTAGTCATCCTTTGCTGGTTTCTAAAAGTTTCCCAATCCTCTGGCCTTCCACTATTCTTCACAACATTGTATGCCTTTGTTTCCAATTTCTTACCATTCTTTACTTCCTTATTTTGCCATGGATGGTCCATCCTCTTATAATTTTTCTTTCTCACTGGAATATACTTTGCTGAGAGTTATGATATATCTCCTTAAATGTTTGCCACTGCTCATCTACTGTCTTACCCTTTAATCTATTTTCCCAGTCCACTTTAGCTAGCTCTGCCTTCATAACTTTGTAATTGCCTTTATTTAAGTTCAGGACACTAGTGTGAGACCCAACTTTCTCACCCTCAAACTGAATTTGAAATTTTACCATGCTATGATCACTCTTCCCAAGAGGATCCTTTACTATGAGATCATTAATTAATCCAATCTCATTACACATTACCAGATCTCTAATAGTCTGCTCCCTGGTTGGTTCCACAATGTATTGTTCTAAGAAACCAACTCGAATACACTCTATGAACTCTTCCTCAAGGCTACCTTTGCCAATTTGATTTATCCAATCATTATGAAGATTAAAATCGGCCATAGTTATTGCCATACTTTTCTTACAAGCCTCCATTATTTCTTGATTTATACTCCGTCCTACAGTATACTCCCACCAGTGACTTATTTTCATTATTATTTCTTATCTCCACCCAAACTGATTCTACATCTTGATCTTCTGAGCCAATATAATTTCTCACTACTGCACTGATCTCATCCTTTATTAACAGAGCTACCACACCTCCTTTTCCTTTCTGCCTATCCTTCTGAAATGGGAAATACCCTTGAACATTCAGTTCCCAGCCTTGGTTACCTTGCAACCACGTCTCTGTAATGGTTATCAGATCATACCCATTTATTTCTATTTGTGCCGTCAACTCTTTTTACGAATGCTGCATGCATTCAGATAAAGAGCTTTTAATTTTGTCTTTTTACCATTTTTCCCTACTCTGACTCCACTTTCTGATGCACTCTTATGTTTATATGTCCCTTCCTGTCACACTCTGGTTGTCATTACCCCTATCACTACCCTGCACTATCGCCTTCTCCTTTCTCTTTGACTTTTTAAATTTCCACACACCTGATCCCTCCCCACCCCCTACTATTTAGTTTAAAGCCCCATCTACAGCCTTAGTTATTCGATACTAAGACACTGGTCCCAGCATGGTTCAAGTGAAGCCCGTCCCAAAGGAACAGCTCCCTCTTATCCCAGTATTGTTGCCAGTGCCCTATGAATCAAAACCTATTTCTCCCACTCCAATCTTTGAGCCACACGTTCATCTCTCTGATCTTATTTACGTATGCAAATTTGCTCATGGCTTTGGTAGTAATTCAGAGATTATTACCTTTGTGGTTTTGCTTTTTAATTTAGCCCCTCACTGCTCATACTTCCACAGCAGAAACTCTTTCTTTGTCCTACCTATGTCGTTGGTACCTATGTGAACCACGACAACTGGATCTTTCCCCTCCCACTCCAAGTTTCTCTCCAGCCCAGAGGAGATGTCCTTAACCATGGCACCGAGCAGGCAACACAACCTTTGGAACTCACGCTATCGGCTGCAGAGAACAGTATCTATCTCCCTAACTATACTGTCCCCTACCACTACCACATTTCTTTTTACTCCCCCCAACTTGAATGGCTCCCTGTACCATGGTGCTGTGGTCAGTTTGCTCATCCTCCCTGCTCTCATCCACACAGGGAGTAAGAACCTCATATCTGTTGGACAAGAGCAAGGGCTGAGGCTCCTCCATCACTCCATCCTGGGTTCCCATACCTGCCTCACTCGTAGTCACACACCCCCTGTCCCTGACCAGTGATGACTTTCCATTGATAAAGCTTCACTTCTCCTCTTGTGGAATTCTTTTACGGACGGTGTTGTCCCCTGTCACTTTGTCCCGTGTCTGCAGAATCCCAAATGCAGTTGACTGACACTTGATGAACCAGGTTGAAGTATACATTAGTCTATGGAACTCTCTGGCTTGCTTTCGACCCCAGTTATTATTATTGTGTCGCTTAACATACAAAAACAAAGCTGTTCCCATATCATTTTTTATCAAAAATGTAAACATTTAAAAAAAAATAATGATACAAATACTACTTGAAGTAAGAAATGAGCAGATACTGAATCTGCCACAGTCAGAAATGGGAAGCTGTAAGCAGGCTCCTCAATGCCAATGGCACCCACATCCACGAACTGAATCAAAATTGTTGGATCAGAAGTAGTAATGCAATCTGCTTAACATTCAAGTGAATGCTTGTCTCATAGTCATAAATCAAACTATCCTCCTTTGTTTCAGATCCAGACTGAGAGCAGAAATCACAGAGGAAGCAAACTGCGATTCTACTGAATGATAAAAACTAAATTGGCTTCAGTTAAAAAAGTAATGATCTTCCTATTTCTGACCTGTGGCAGATGTTTGAAGTGTACACTAGGTGATGAAAGGGATAAGCTACTGTGAAACCATAGCAGGATACAGCTGTTAAGTGTTTCATGTAAACAACTCAGGAAGATGTTTCCAGCCATGCATAGATAGCAGTGGTGCTTTGAGACCTTACTTTGGAATCTTACGGATAGAAAATGGTCACCTGGCATCTCAAGCATTTGAACAACACTAAGCTGTCATGTTGATAAAGAATACTATAACTTTGGCTGTCATCAAGTACGAGACAAGTGCAGTTAAACCATTAATTTTATAAAGCAAACACAGATGTAGGTGAGAGGTAAATTGGCCCTTGTTGTGCTGGTTACCAATATTTTGTGATAAATGGGTTTAAAACCAGGGATTCACAACTTCACTGGTCTAGGATCCAATATTGGCGCAGTTAAAGAGTGAATTAGTTCCTAGAAACAGCCGCAAGTCCAATAGACTCGTGTTAAAATTATCCACCATCCCATTTAACTGTGGCTTTCAAAAAACACTTCTGAGGCAAATGGAAATGGTGTGCCTTTATCAGGAGTTTCTGGTATCAGTAGGCAGCCTTCAAGACTGAACCTTTTCGACTTGTTGCTTCATGTGGTGGGTGGCTTTGAAACAGAGAAGGGAACACTGTTGAGATGGGGGTGGGAACTAATAAATGAGCATGAGGGAGGGACATACGTGAAAATGGGAAAATGAACAGTAGAAATTGACAGCATTGTTAAATCACAACAAAATGTAAAACGGTATGATAATGAAGTAGGAGGAAATATCTCACATTTTTAAAGCAGTTTATTGTCAATAAAATAACATTCATACTCTACTGGAACATTCTCTTTTATTTTAAAACATTCAATTATTAATCTTTGTTATACACTAAAAAGTTTAAGATTTTGGGTGACCCTGTTCTGTGCCTCCCATTAGAAATATAGAAACATAGAAATTAGGTGCAGGAGCAGACCATTCGGCCCTTCGAGCCTGCACCGCCATTCAATAAGATCATGGCTGGGGGGCACTTTGGCACGGAAGGATGGGGATGGTGGGGGGGGGTTGGTACCGGTCCCCACAAAAATGTACGGGAGTTAGCAGAGGTGCAAGAACAGTAGTGCCATAGTGCCATGCACCCTCCGATAGCCGATCTGGTGATGACCTTATCATCATGTGCGGCGACCCCTTTTCACCCTGCGGCGGATTGTGGCCAGTGCCTCACAGGTCATAGACCGGGCTGATCACCATCGCAGGGCGAACCTTAAAGGGGAGGTGCACTGTGCTGCACACCGTCATCTTTTATTTCCCCCCCCTTACCGGTGTGGCCGTTAGCCGCTGCTTTCACGGGGTCTGAGCTGCCAGCATGCAGCCCGGTGCTCCGTTTCAGTACTGGACTGCGGCCACTGCACCCCACAGCGCTGTTGGCCCAGTGGAGGCCATCAAAGGGCCTGCAGAGTTGTCCGTGTTCCTCCCCTTTAATGGAGGGGTGGGGCATTGAAACACGTCAGCGCTATGTGGACACCAGATATAACATTAACAGCAGGATCCCTATGACCAAAAGTAACAACTAGAACTTTATAGAATCATAGAAATTTACAGCACAGAAGGAGGCCATTTCGGTCCATCGTGTCCGCGCCGGTCGACAAAGAGCTATCCAGTCTAATCCCACCTTCCAGCTTTTGGTCTGTAGCTTTGTAGGTTATGACGCTTGAAGTGCATATCCAAGTACTTTTTAAATGTGGTGAAGGTTTCTGCCTCCACCACCTTCAGGCAGTGAGTTCCAGATCCCAACAACCCTCTGGGTGAAGACATTTTCCTGTAAATCCCCTCTAAACCTGCTACCAATTACTTTAAATCTATGCCCTCTGGTTGTTGACTCCTCTGCTAAGGGAAATCATCATCACCATCATCATCACCATAGACAGTCCCTCTCTAAAAATGAGTTCTCAGATGACTGTACAGTCCAATGCGGGAATTACAGTCTCTGTAAGAGGTGGAACAGACAGTCATTGAAGGAAAGGGTGGGTGGGGAGTCAGGTTTGTCGCACACTCCTTCCACTGCCTGCGCTTGGTTTCTGCATGCTCTCGGCGATGAGACTCGAGGTGCTCAGTGCCCTCCTGGATGCTCTTCCTCCACTTTGGGCGGTCTTGGGCCAGGGATTCCCAGGTTCCGGTGGGGATGTTTCACTTTATCAAGGAGGCTTTGAGGGTGTCCTTGAAATGTTTCCTCTGCCCACCTGTGTGCCAGCGCAGCCTTCAGTCCCCTGAGGAAGAGAGTGTTTGAAGACTAGGACCTCAAATCTGGCACCAAGCTTATGGTCTACAGAGCAGCAGTGATGCCCGCCCTCCTGTATGACTCAGAGATGTGGATCATATATAGTAGACACCTAAGGGAAACAGGTCCTTGCTATCCACTATACCCAGGACCTTCATCATTTTATACACCTCAATAAGATCTCCACTCAGCCTCGTCTGTTCCAAAGAAAACAAACCCAGCGTATCCAATCTTTCCTCATCGCTAAAAGTCTCCAGTCCAGGCAACATCCTTGTAAATCTCCTCTGTACCTTCTTTAATGCAATCACATCTTTCCTGTAATGTGGTGACCAGAACTGCATGCAGTACTCTAGCTGTGGCCTAACTAGTGTTGTGTACAGTTCAAGCATAACCTCCCTGCACTTGTATTCTATGCCTCAGCTAATAAAGGCAAGCATTCCGTATGTATTTTTAACCACCTTATAAGAACATAAGAAATAGGAACAGGAGTAGGCCGTATGGCCCCTCGAGCCTGCTCCGCCGTTCAATAAGATCATGGCTGATTTGATCATGGACTCAGCTCCGCTTCCCCACCCGCTCCCCATAACCCCTTATCCCCCTATCTTTTAAGAAACTGTCTATTTCTGTCTTAAATGTATTCAATGTCTCAGCTTCCACAGCTCTCTGAGGCAGCGAATTCCACAGATTTACAACCCTCTGAGAGAAGAAATTCCTACTCATCTCTGTTTTAAATGGGTGGCCCCTTATTCTAAGGTCATGCCCTCTAGTTCTAGTCTCCCCCATCCGTGGAAACATCCTCTCTGCATCCACCTTGTCGAGCTCCCTCATAATCTTATACGTTTTGATAAGATCACCTCTCATTCTTCTGAATTCCAATGAGTAGAGGCCCAACCTATTCAACCTTTCCTCATAAGTTAACCCCCTTATCCCCGGAATCAACCTAGTGAACCTTCTCTGAACTGCCTCCAAAGCAAGTATATCCTTTCGTAAATATGGAAACCAAAACTGCACGCAGTATTCCAGGTGTGGCCTCACCAATACCTTGTATAGCTGTAGCAAGACTTCCCTGCTGTTATCTACCTGGCCTGCTACCTTCAGGGATCTATGGACATGCACTCATTGAACTTCATTGCTTTCCTCAATGAACAACAAGAACTTGCATTTATATAGCGCAACTAATGTAGTAAAGTGTCCCAAGGCACTTCACGGGAGCATTACCAAACAAACTTTACACTGAGCCACATAAGGAGATATTAGGACAAGTGACCAAAAGCTTAGTGAAAGAGGTAGGTTTTAAGGAGCATCTTTAAGGAGGATCGCGAGGTGGAGAGGCAGAGAGGTTTAGGCAGGGAGTTTCAGAGCTAAGGGCCTAGGCAGCTAAAGGCACAGCCGCTAATGGTGAGGCGAAGGAAATTGGGGATGCACAAGAGGCCAGAATTGGAGGAATGCAGAGATCTCAGAGGACTGTCGGGCTGGAGCAGGTTACAGAGATCGGGAGGGGCGAATCCATCGAGGAATTTGAACACGCTGAGAATATTTAAATCATGGCATTGCCTGACCGGGAGCCAATGTAAGTCATCAAGCACAGAGTAATTGGTGAACGGGGCCTGGTGTGAGTTAGGACACAAGTAGCAGAGTATTGGATGAGCTCAAGTTTATGGAGGGTGGAAGATGGAAGGCTGGGCAGGAGAGCATTAGAATAGTGGAGTCTGGAAATAACGAGAGCATGGTGAGGGTTTCAGCAACAGATGGACTGAGGCAGGGGCGGAGACAGGCGATGCCACAGAGGTGGAAGTAGGTGTTGTTGATGGTGAGGATATGGATTGGAAACTCAGTTCAAATAGGACACCGAGGTTTCGAACAGTGTGGTTCACCCTCAGACAGTGGCCAGGGAAAGGGGTGAAATTGGTGGCTAGGGAACGGGAGTTTGTGGCGGAGTCTGAAGACAATGGCTTTGGTCTTCCCAATGTTTAATGCAGATTCTGATATGTTTTTGGATGATGTTGCCGAGGGGGAACATGTAGATGAGAAATAGGAGGGGACCAAGGATGCTGCAGGAGCAGGAAGAGAAGCCATTGCAGGAGATTCTTTGGCTATGATTAGATAAATATGAATGGAACCAGACGAGGACAGTCAAACCCAGCTGGACAACGGAGGAAAGGCATTGGAGGAGGATGGTGTGGTCAACTGTGTCAAAGGCTGCAGACAGATTGAGAAGGATGAGGAGCAATATTGCTCAAGGGTCAAGTCATATAGGATGTCCTTTGTGACTTTGATAAGGACCGTTTCAGTACTTTAGTAGGAATGGTAACCAGATTGAAGGGATTCAAACATGGCATTGTGGGAAAGATGGGCACGGATTTGGGAGGTAACAACACATTCAAGGACTTTGGAGAGGAAAGGGGGTTTGGAGGTGAGGTGGTAGTTTGCAAGGAAAGGACAGTAAAGAGAGTGTTTTTTGAGCAAGAATTGATGATGGTAATCAAAAAGCAAAATGACGGCATGAAAAAATATTGGCAAGTAGAATCAAAGAAAACCCAAAGATGCTTTACAATTATATAAAGGGCAAGAGGATAACTAAGGAAAGACTAGGGCCTATTAGGCACCAAAATTGTGATCTATGTGTCGAGGCAGAGAATGTGGGTAGAGTACTTAATAAATACTTTGAGGCTGTCTTCACAAAGGAGGGGGAAACGATGTCAACGTTGAAGTTCAAGAGGACGATAGTAAAATATTGGACAGGATACACATAGTAAAGGAGGAAGTATTAAGGGGTTCAGCATCCTTGAAAGTAGATAAATTGCCAGGACCAGATGAAATATATCTGAGGCTATTAAAAGAAGCAAAGGAGGAAATTGCGGAGGCTCTGACCATCATATTTCAATCCTCCCTGGTTACAGGAGTGGTGCCAAGGATTGGAGAACTGCTAACGTTGTACCATTGTTTAAAAAGGGAGGAAGGGATAAACTGAGCAATTATAGTCCAGTTAGTTTAATCTCGGTGGTGGACAAAATACTGGAATCAATTCTGAGGGACAATATAAACCTTCATTTGATAAGGTCCCACATGGCAGACTGGTCAGGAAAGTAAAAGCCCATGTGATCCAGGGCAAAGTTGCAAGTTGGGTCCAAAATTAGCTCGGAGGCAGGAAGCAAAGGGAAATGGTTGATGGGTATTTTTGTGACAGGAAGGCTGCATCCAGTGGGGTTCCGCAGGGCTCAGTGCTGGGTTCCTTGCTTTTTGTGGTATATATCAATGACTTGGACTTGAATGTTGGGGTATGATTAAGAAGTTTGCAGATGACACTAAAATAGGCTGTGTGGTTGTTAATTAAGAAGAAAGCTGTGGACTGCAGGAAGACATCTCTCACCATTTAAAAAATACTCTGCTTTTCTATTTTTCCTACCAAAGTGGATAACTTCACATTTCTCCACATTATATTCCATTTGCCATGTACTTGCCCACTCACTTAGTCTGCCTATATCCCCTTGAAGTCTCTTTGCATCCTCCTCACAACTTACATTCCCACCTAGCTTTGTATCATCAGCAAAATTGATTATATTACATTTGGTCCCCTCATCCAAACCATTGGTATAGATTGTGAATAGCTGGGGCCCAAGCTCCGATCCTTTCGGAACCCCACTATTTATAGCCTGCCAACCCGAAATTACCTGTTTATTCCGATTCTCTGTTTTCTGTCCATTAACCAATCCTCAATCTTTGGGCTTCATGGACTTCTTTGTCTCTAACATTGAGACCAACCGTTCGGCGGTATCTGCCTCTTTCCTTTCTCCCCCTAGCTCATCGGCCCAAACTTCCTCTAAGGAAACTCCTGCTCTAGCCCTAACCTCACATCTTTCTCCAGTTTCTCTCCAATCTCCCCCCATGACCTTTCTGAGCTCATCCTGTCCATGAGACCCACTTCCTGCTCCCTTGACCCTATTCACCAAACTGCTGACCACGCAACTTCCTTTTCTAGCTCCCATGTTAGCTAACATTGTTAATGCTTCTCTCTCCCATCAGGTACTGTACCCATCCCCCTCAAATCTGCCGTCATCACCACTTTCTTAAAAAAAACAACCCTCATCCCCTCTGTCCTTACAAATTCCAACCTCCCTTTCCTCTCCATCGTCCTTGAACGTGTTGTCACCTCCCAAATCCATGTCCATCTTTCCTGCAATTCCATGTTTGAATCTCTCCAATCTGGTTTCCGCACCTGCTACAGTACCGAAACAGCTCTCTTCAAAATCACAAATGATATCCTTTGTGACTGTGACAAAGGTAAACTATCCCTCTTCGTCCTTGACTTGTCTGCAGCCTTTGACTTGGTTGACCTCTCTATCCTTCTCCAACGCCTCTCCACCGTCGTCCAGTTGGGTGGGACTGCACTCGCCTGGTTACATAGAAACATAGAAAATAGGTGCAGGAGTAGGCCATTCGGCCCTTCGAGCCTGCATCACCATTCAATCAAATCATGGCTGATCATTCACTCAGTACCTCTTTCCTGCTTTCTCTCCATACCCCTTGATCCCTTTAGCTGTAAGGGCCATATCTAACTCCCTCTTGAATATATCCAATGAACTGGCATCAACAACTCTCTGCGATAGGGAATTCCACAGGTTAACAACTCTCTGAGTGAAGAAGTTTTTCCTCAGCTCAGTCCTCAATGGCCTACCCCTTATCCTAAGACTATGTCCGCTGGTTCTGGACTTCCCCATCATCGGGAACATTTTTCCTGCATCTAACCTGCAGTCCCGTCAGATTCTTATAAGTTTCTATGAGATCCCCTCTCATCTTCTAAACTCCAGTGTATAAAGGCCTAGTTGAGCCAGTCTCTCCTCATATGTCAGTCCCACCATCCCGGGAATCAGTCGAATGAACCTTCGGTGCACTCCCTCAATAGCAAGAACGTCTTTCCTCAGAATAGGAGACCAAAACTGAACATAATATTCCAGGTGAGGCCTCACCAAGGCCCTGTACAACTGCAGTAAGACCTCCCTGCTCCTATACTCAAATCCCCTATGAAGGCCAACATACCATTTGCCTTCTTCACCGCCTGCTGTAACTGCATGTCAACTTTCAATGACTGATGAATCATGACACCCAGGACCCGTTGCACCTCCCCCTTTCCTAATCTGCCGCCATTCAGATAATATTCTGCCTTTGTGTTTTTGCCACCAAAGTGGATAACCTCACATTTATCCACATTATACTGCATCTGCCATGCATTGGCCCACTCAGCTAACATAGAAACACAGAAACATAGAAAATAGGTGCAGGAGTAGGCCATTCGGCCCTTCGAGCCTGCACCGCCATTTAATGAGTTCATGGCTGAACATGCAACTTCAGTACCCCATTCCTGCTTTCTCGCCATACCCCTTGATCCCCCAGGTAGTCACGACTACATCTAGCTCATTTTTGAATATATTTAGTGAATTGGCCTCAACAACTTTCTGTGGTAGAGAATTCCACAACTTCACCACTCTCTGGGTGAAGAAGTTTCTCCTCATCTCGGTCCTAAATGGCTTACCCCTTATCCTTAGACTGTGACCCCTGGTTCTGGACTTCCCCAACATTGGGAACATTCTTCCTGCATCTAACCTGTCTAAACCCTTCAGAATTTTAAATGTTTCTATGAGATCCCCTCTCATTCTTCTGAACTCCAGTGAATATAAGCCCAGTTGATCCAGTCTTTCTTGATATGTCAGTCCCGCCATCCCAGGAATCAGTCTGGTGAACCTTCGCTACGCTCCTTCAACAGCAAGAATGTCCTTCCTCAAGTTAGGAGACCAAAACTGTATACAATACTCCAGGTGTGACCTCACCAAGGTGTAACCTGTCCCAGTCATCCTGCAGCCTTTTAGCGTCCTCCTCACAGCTCACACCGCCACCCAGTTTAGTGTCATCTGCAAACTTGGAGATTTTACACTCAATTCCTTCATCTAAATCGTTAATGTATATTGTAAAGAGCTGGGGTCCCAGCACTGAACCCTGCGGCACTCTACTAGTCACTGCCTGCCATTCTGAAAACGACCCGTTTATCCCGACTCTCTGCTTCCTGTCTGCCAACCAGTTCTCTATTCACGTCAGTACGTTACCCCCAATACCATGTGCTTTGATTTTGCACACCAATCTCTTGTATGGGACCTTGTCAAAAGCCTTTTGAAAGTCCAAATACACCACATCCACTGGTTCTCCCTTGTCCACTCTACCAGTTACATCCTTAAAAAATTCCAGAAGATTTGTCAAGCATGATTTCCCTTTCATAAACCCATGCTGACTTGGACCGATCCTGTCACTGCTTTCCAAATGCGCTGCTATTTCATCTTTAATAATTGATTCCACTACAGATGTCAGGCTAACCGGTCTACAATTACCCGTTTTCTCTCTCCCTCCTTTTTTAAACACTGGTGTTACATTAGCTACCCTCTAGTCCATAGGAACTGATCCAGAGTCGATAAACTGTTGGAAAATGATCACCAATGCATCCACTATTTCTAGGGCCACTTCCTTAAGTACTCTGGGATGCAGACTTTCAGTCCCCGGGGATTTATCGGCCTTCAATCCCATCAATTTCCCTAATACAATTTCCCACTTTATAAGGATATCCTTCAGTTCCTCCTTCGCACTAGACTCTCGGTCCCCTAGTATTTCCGGAAGGTTATTTGTGTCTTCCTTCGTGAAAACAGAACCAAAGTATTTGTTTAACTAGTCCGCCATTTCTTTGTTCCACATGATAAATTCACCTGAATCCGACTGCAAGGGACTTACATTTGTTTTCACTAATCTTTTTCTCTTTACATATCTATAGAAGCTTTTGCAGTCAGTTTTTATGTTCCCAGCAAGCTTCCTCTCACACTCTATTTTCCCCCTCCTAATTAAACCCTTTGTCCTCCTCTGCTGTATTACAAAATTCTCCCTGTCCTCCGGTTTGCTTCTTTTTCTTGCCAATTTATATGCCTCTTCCTTGGATTTAACACTATCCTTAATTTCCCTTGTTAGCCACGGTTGAGCCACCTTCCCCATTTTATTTTTACCCCAGACAGGGATGTACAATTGTTGAAGTTCATCCATGTGATCTTTAAATGTTTACCATTGCCTATCCACCGTATACCCTTTAAGTATCACACGCCAGTCTATTCTAGCCAATTCACGTCTCATACCATCGAAATTGCCTTTCCCCAAGTTCAGGACCCTAGTCTCTGAATTAACTGTGTCACTTACCATCTTAATAAAGAATTTTACCATATTATGGTCACTTTTCCCCAAGGGACCTCGCACAACAAAATTGTTATTAGTCCTTTCTCAATACACATCACCCAGTCTAGGATGGCCAGCCCGCTAGTTGGTTCCTCGACATATTGGTCTCGAAAACCATCCCTAATACACTCCAGGAAATCCTCCTCCACCGCATTGCTACCAGTTTGGTTAGCCCAATCTATATGTAGATTAAAGTCGCCCATGAGAACTGCTGTATCTTTATTGCACGCATCCCTAATTTCCTGTTTGATGCTGTCCCATCCTCATTACTGCTGTTTGGTGGTCTGTACACAACTCCCACTGGCGTTTTCTGCCCTTTGGTATTCCATAGCTCCACCCATACCGATTCCACATCATCCAAGCTAATGTGCTTCCTTACTATTGCATTAATTTCCTCTTTAACCACCCCACCTCCTTTTCCTTTCTGTCTATCCTTCCTAAATGTTAAATACCCCTGGATGTTGAGTTCCTAGCCTTGGTCACCCTGGAGCCATGTCTCCGTGATGCAAATTACATCATATCGCTTAACTGCTATTTGCGCAGTTAATTTGTCCAACTTATTCCGAATTCTTATCTATATAATCGTAGCCAGAGAATCACCTCCAACGGCTTCTCTTCCCGCCCCCCTGTGGTGTCTCCCAAGGAGCTGTCCTTCGACCGCTCCTATTTCTCATCTACATGTTACCCCTTGGCAACATTATCCGAAAACACAGCATTAGTTTTAGTTTCCATATGTACGCTGATGACACCCAGCTCTACCTCACCACCACTTCTCTCAACCCCTCCACGGTCTCTAAATTGTCAGACCACTTGTCCAATATCCAGTTCTGGATGAGCAGAAATGTTCCCCAATTGAATATTAGGAAGACCGAAGCCATTGTTTTCCGTCCCTGCCACAAACTCCATTCCTTAGCCACTGACTCCATCCCTCTCCTCAACTTCTGTCTGAGGCTGAACCAGACTATTTACAACCCTGGTGTCATATTTGACCCTGAAATGAGCTTGTGACCACATATCCGCAGCATAACTAAGACCGCCTATTTGCACCTCTGTAACATCGCCTGTCTCCACCCTTGGCTCAGCTCATCCGCTGCTGAAGCCCTCATTCATGCCTCTAGACTTGACTTTCCAATGCACTCCTGACTGGCCTCTCACATTCTACTCTACGTAAATTAGAGGTGATCCAAAACTCGCACCAAGCCCGTGCCCTAACTCGCACCAAGTCCCGCTCATTCATGACCCCTGTGCTCGCTGACCTACATTAGCTTCTGGTTAAGCAATGCCTTGATTTCAAAATTCTCATCCTTATTTTCAAATTCCTTCACGGCCTTGCTCCTCCCTATCTCTGTAACCTCATCCAGCCCCACAACCCCCGAGATGTCTGCGATTCTCTAATTCTGCGCTCTTGAGCATCCCTGATTATAATTGCTCAACCATTGGTGGCCGCACCTTCTGTTGCCTAGTCCCCAAGCTCTGGAACTCCCTTCCTAAACCTCTCCGCCTCTCTACCTCTCTTTCCTCCTTCAAGACATACCACTTTGACCAAGCATTTGGTCACCTGTTCTAATTTCTACTTGTGCGGCTCGGTGTCAAATTTGGGACGTTTCACTACATTAAAGGTGCTATATAAACACAAGTTGTTGTTGTTGCCTATGTTAATAGCTGTGTTAAACTTTTGGTTCTTTATACCCATACAAATTATTTCACACTTATCCACATTCAACATAGGAACATATGAGCAGGATTGTCCATTCAGCCCCTCGAGGCTGTTCTGCCATTGAATTAGATCATGGATGATCTGTACCTCAACTCCATTTGCCTGGCTTTGTTCCATTTCCCTTGTTATCATTACCGAATAAAAATCTTTCAATCCTAGCATTGAAAATGTCCATTGAGCATCAGCATCCACAAGCTTATGTGGAGCGAGTTCCAGATTTCCACTAAACTTTAGGTACAAAAGTGTTTCCCGATTTCATTCCTAAATGGCCTAGCTCCCATCGGAGGAAATAGTTTCTCCATATCTACCCGATCAAATTCCTGAATCATTTTAAATACCTTGATTAGATCACCCCTCAACGATGTAAACTTTATGGAATCTGTACTCATAATTTAACCCTTTAAGCCCCTGTATCATGCTGGTGAATCTGTGCTGTACCCCCTTCAAGGCCAGTATATCTTTCTTGAGATTCGGTGCCCAAAATAGAATACAGTTCTCCAGATAAATCTCACTGCCACCTATACTATCCAAACCGCCAGGTTTTAGGCTCCACAGTTCCTCATCATTGCTTCCGCCTCATCTTTTCCTTTCTTACTTATGGGGGGAGAAATTGCGCCTTGCCCCGATCAGGAACGGTAACCTTCTGGGGCTGGGACTGTTAATGCCCGGCCCGAAATTCCCGCCCCTAAAGCGGAATTGGGCATGTGTGCCCCTCGAAGGAAGTGAAGTGCTGTCTCTGGCACTCCGCTTCCTTGGAGGGGCGCTCCCGGTGCAGGAGTGTGGCGCTGAAGTCCAGTGCCTTGCTCAGGAGCCCAACATTACAGAGAGCATCCGCCTAGCACTGACGCGCTACAATGCCCCTCCCGTTCATTTAAAGGGGAGGGCCGCTGCGCACTCTGCAGGCCCTTTAGTGGCCAGCCAATGGGCGGCCAGGGATGCGATTGCCTGGGCTAGCGGCCTGACACCCAAAATGGAATGCTGGGCTGCATGATGGCTGCCCAGTCGTTGCGAGGGCTGTTATTGTTGAGCTGGCGCAAGAGTCGGCCGACAAAATATATTGGTGTTCCTGGACGCCAAAGGCCTCCCCTATAAAGGGCGGCGGATTTCTGACCATTTCGTGCCCCGTGGGGCGCAAAGGGGTCGGCGTGGGGTGGTAAAGGGTTGGGGCGCACGGCGATGATGTCATCGCCTGCATGTGTGCCAGCCCGGGGGGGCTAATCGTGGGGCATGGCGCTATGAGGACAGCGCCCCCCAAACCTCCAGGGCAATTTCCCAGGAGACATTATCACCCCCCCTTTGCCCGGACGATAAATCCATTGCGCCCCGTTAACACCGCCAGGAGGCGTTAACAGGGCTATAAAAAGGGGCAATTTTGGTTCTCTAATATCCATATCCAATATACATACACAATAGAAATATATCTCAAATATATGATTATAAACACCAAGAGTCTCAAGATGGCCTGCTCTAAGCCATATAAAATTCTGACGGGACTGGGCAGGTTAGATGCAACTAAAGATCATGGTTTAAAAACTAGTATTAAAACACTCTACCTAAACGCACGCAGCATTCGAAATAAAGTAAATGAGTTGAGGCACAAACCATTACAAATGGGTATGATTTGGTGGCCATTACAGAAACGTGGTTGCAGGGTGGCCAAGACTGGGAATTAAACATACAGGGGTATCTGACAATTCGGAAGGATAGACAAGAAGGGAAAGGAGGTGGGGTAGCTCTGTTAATAAAGGATGATATCAGGGCAGTTGTGAGAGATGATATTGGCTCTAATGAACAAAATGTTGAATCATTGTGGGTGGAGATTAGAGATCGTAAGGGGAAAAAGTCACTGGTGGGCATAGTTTATAGGCCCCCAAATAATAACTTCATGGTGGGGCGGACAATAATCAAGGGAATAATGGAGGCATGTGAAAAAGGAACGGCAGTAATCATGGGGGATTTTAACCTACATATCGATTGGTCAAATCAAATCGCACGGGGTAGCCTGGAGGAGGAATTCATAGAATGCATACGGGATTGTTTCTTAGAACAGTATGTTACAGAACCTACAAGGGAGCAAGCTATCTTAGATCTGGTCCTGTGTAATGAGTCAGGAATAATAAACGATCTCCTATAAAAGATCCTCTCGGAATGAGTGATCACAGTATGGTTGAATTTGTAATACAGATTGAGGGTGAAGAAGTAGTGTCTCAAACGAGCGTACTATGCTTAAACAAAGGGGACTACAGTGGGATGAGGGCAGAGTTGGCTAAAGTAGACTGGGAACACAGACTAAACGGTGACACAATTGAGGAACAGTGGAGGACTTTTAAGGAGATAGAAACATAGAAACATAGAAAATAGGTACAGGAGTAGGCCATTCGGCCCTTCGAGCCTGCACCGCCATTCAATGAGTTCATGGCTGAACATGCAACTTCAGTACCCCATTCCTGCTTTCTCACCATACCCCTTGATTCCCCTAGTAGTAAGGACTTCATCTAACTCCTTTTTGAATATATTTAGTGAATTGGCCTCAACAACTTTCTGTGGTAGAGAATTCCACAGGTTCACCACTCTCTGGGTGAAGAAATTCCTCCTCATCTCGGTCCTAAATGGCTTCCCCCTTATCCTTAGACTGTGTCCCCTGGTTCTGGACTTCCCCAACATTGGGAACATTCTTCCTGCATCTAACCTGTCTAACCCCGTCAGAATTTTAAACGTTTCTATAAGGTCCCCTCTCATTCTTCTGAACTCCAGTGAATACAAGCCCAGTTGATCCAGTCTTTCTTGATAGGTCAGTCCCGCCATCCCGGGAATCAGTCTGGTGAACCTTCGCTGCACTCCCTCAATAGCAAGAATGTCCTTCCTCAGGTTAGGAGACCAAAGCTGTACAGAATACTCCAGGTGTGGCCTCACCAAGGCCCTGTACAATTGTAGCAACACCTCCCTGCCCTTGTACTCAAATCCCCTCGCTATGAAGGCCAACATGCCATTTGCTTTCTTAACCGCCTGCTGTACCTGCATGCCAACCTTCAATGACTGATGTACCATGACACCCAGGTCTCTTTGCACCTCCCCTTTTCCTAATCTGTCACCATTCAGATAATAGTCTGTCTCTCTGTTTTTACCACCAAAGTGGATAACCTCACATTTATCCACATTATACTTCATCTGCCATGCATTTGCCCACTCACCTAACCTATCCAAGTCGCTCTGCAGCCTCATAGAATCCTCCTTGCAGCTCACACTGCCACCCAACTTAGTATCATCCGCAAATTTGGAGATACTACATTTAATCCCCTCGTCTAAATCATTAATGTACAGTGTAAACAGCTGGGGCCCCAGCACAGAACCTTGCGGTACCCCACTAGTCACTGCCTGCCATTCTGAAAAGTCCCCATTTACTCCTACTCTTTGCTTTCTGTCGGACAACCAGTTCTCAATCCATGTCAGCACACTACCCCCAATCCCATGTGCTTTAACTTTGCACATTAATCTCTTGTGTGGGACCTTGTCGAAAGCCTTCTGAAAGTCCAAATATACCACATCAACTGGTTCTCCCTTGTCCACTCGACTGGAAACATCCTCAAAAAATTCCAGAAGATTTGTCAAGCATGATTTCCCTTTCACAAATCCATGCTGACTTGGACCTATCATATTACCTCTTTCCAAATGCACTGCTATGACATCCTTAATAATTGATTCCATCATTTTACCCACTACCGATGTCAGGCTGACCGGTCTGTAATTCCCTGTTTTCTCTCTCCCTCCTTTTTTAAAAAGTGGGGTTACATTGGCTACCCTCCACTCCATAGGAACTGATCCAGAGTCAATGGAATGTTGGAAAATGACTGTCAATGCATCCACTATTTCCAAGGCCACCTCCTTAAGTACTCTGGGATGCAGTCCATCAGGCCCTGGGGATTTATCGGCCTTCAATCCCATCAATTTCCCCAACACAATTTCCCAACTAATAAGGATTTCCCTCAGTTCCCCCTCCTTACTGGACCCTCTGACCCCTTTTATATCCGGAAGGTTGTTTGTGTCCTCCTCAGTGAATACCGAACCAAAGTACTTGTTCAATTGGTCCGCCATTTCTTTGTTCCCCGTTATGACTTCCCCTGATTCTGACTGCAGGGGACCTACGTTTGTCTTTACTAACCTTTTTCTCTTTACATATCTATAGAAACTTTTGCAATCCGTCTTAATGTTCCCTGCAAGTTTCTTCTCGTACTCCATTTTACCTGCCCTAATCAAACCCTTTGTCCTCCTCTGCTGAGTTCTAAATTTCTCCTAGTCCCCGGGTTCGCTGCTATTTCTGGCCAATTTGTATGCCACTTCCTTGGCTTTAATGCTATCCCTGATTTCCCTTGATAGCCACGGTTGAGCCACCTTCCCTTTTTTATTTTTACGACAGACAGGAATGTACAATTGTTGTAGTTCATCCATGCGGTCTCTAAATGTCTGCCATTGCCCATCCACAGTCAACCCCTTCAGTATCATTCGCCAATCTATCCTAGCCAATTCACGCCTCATACCTTCAAAGTTACCCTTCTTTAAGTTCTGGACCATGGTCTCTGAATTAACTATTTCATTCTCCATCCTAATGCAGAATTCCACCATATTATGGTCACTCTTCCCCAAGGGGCCTCGCACAATGAGATTGCTAATTAATCCTCTCTCATTACACAGCACCCAGTCTAAGATGGCCTCCCCCCTAGTTGGTTCCTCGACATATTGGTCTAAAAAACCATCCCTTATGCACTCCAGGAAATCCTCCTCTACCGTATTGCTTCCAGTTTGGTTAACCCAATCTATGTGCATATTAAAGTCACCCATTATAACTGCTGCACCTTTATTGCACGCACCCCTAATTTCATGTTTGATGCCCTCCCCAACATCACTACTACTGTTTGGAGGTCTGTACACAACTCCCACTAACATTTTTTGTCCTTTGGTATTCTGCAGCTCTACCCATATAGATTCCACATCATCCAAGCTAATGTCCTTCCGAACTATTGCCTTAATTTGCTCCTTAACCAGCAATGCTACCCCACCTCCTTTTCCTTTTATTCTATCTTACCTGAATGTTGAATACCCCTGGATGTTGAGTTCCCAGCCCTGATCATTCTGGAGCCACGTCTCCGTAATCCCAATCACATCATATTTGTTAACATCTATTTGCACAGTTAATTCATCCACTTTATTGCGGATACTCCTTGCATTAAGACACAAAGCCTTCAGGCTTGTTCTTTTAACACCCTTTGTCCTTTTAGAATTTTGCTGTACAGTGGCCCTTTTTGTTCTTTGCCTTGGGTTTCTCTGCCCTCCACTTTTCCTCATCTCCTTTCTGTCTTTTGCTTTTGCCTCCTTTTTGTTTCCCTCTGTCTCCCTGCATTGGTTCCCATCCCCCTGCCATATCAGTTTAAATCCTCCCCAACAGCACTAGCAAACACTCCCCCTAGGACATTGGTTCCAGTCCTGCCCAGGTGCAGACCGTCCGGTTTGTACTGGTCCCACCTCCCCCAGAACCGGTTCCAATGCCCCAGGAATTTGAATCCCTCCCTGTTGCACCACTGCTCAAGCCACGTATTCATCTGCGCTATCCTGCGATTCCTACTCTGACTATCACGTGGCACTGGTAGCAATCCCGAGATTACTACTTTTGAGGTCCTACTTTTTAATTTAGCTCCTCGCTCCTTAAATTCGTTTCGTAGGACCTCATCCCTTTTTTTACCTATGTCGTTGGTACCAATGTGCACCACGACAACTGGCTGTTCTCCCTCCCTTTTTAGAATGTCCTGCACCCGCTCCGAGACATCCTTGACCCTTGCACCAGGGAGGCAACATACCATCCTGGAGTCTCGGTTGCGGCCGCAGAAACGCCTATCTATTCCCCTCACCATTGAATCCCCAATCACTATTGCTCTCCCACTCTTTTTCCTGCCCTCCTGTGCAGCAGAGCCAGCCATGGTGCCATGAACTTGGCTGCTGCTGCCCTCCCCTGATGAGTCATCCCCCTCAACAGTACCCAAAGCAGTGTATCTGTTTTGCAGGGGGATGACCACAGGGGACTCCTGCACTACCTTCCTTGCACTGCTCTTCCTGTTGGTCTTCCATTCCCTATCTGGCTGTGGACCCTTTCCCTGCGGTACGACCAACTCGCTACACGTGATACTCACGTCATTCTCAGCATCGTGGATGCTCCAGAGTGAATCCACCCTCAGCTCCAACTCCGCAACGCGGACCGTCAGGAGCTTGAGGTGGATACACTTCCCGCACATGTAGTCGTCAGGGACACTGGTGTCGTCCCCGAGTTCCCACATGGTACAGGAGGAGCATAACACCCGACCGAGCTCTCCTGCCATGACTTAACCCTTACACTTAAATTGGCAACAACAATGTTAAACGTTACTCACTGATATAGAAGAGAAAAAAGAAAAACTACTCACCAATCACCAGCCAATCACTTACCCTCTTGGCTGTGACGTCACCTTTTGATTTCTTTCTACTTCTTTTTTGCCTTCTCCCTGTAGCTGCACAAGTCCCGCCTTTTATAGGCCTCTCCACGCACCTCCTTGACCTTTCATAGTGCTCAACAAAAATATCTTCCAGTGAAGGGTGGTAAGAGAAGGGATAACCAGCCGTGGATAACCAAGGAAATAAAGGAGAGTATCAAATTAAAAACCAATGCGTATAAGGTGGCCAAGGTTAGTGGGAAACTAGAAGATTGGGAAAATTTTAAACGACAGCAAAGAATGACTAAGAAAGCAATAAAGAAAGGAAAGATAGATTACAAAAGTAAACTTGCGCAAAACATAAAAACAGATAGTAAAAGCTTTTACAGATATATAAAACGGAAGAGAGTGACTAAAGTAAATGTTGGTCCCTTAGAAGATGAGAAGCGGGATTTAATAATGGGAAATGTGGAAATGGCTGAGACCTTAAACAATTATTTTGCTTCGGTCTTCACAGTGGAAGACACAAAAACCATGCCAAAAATTGCTGGTCACGAGAATGTGGGCAGGGAGGACCTTGAGACAATCACTATCATTAGGGGAGTAGTGCTGGACAGACTAATGGGACTCAAGATAGACAAGTCCCCTGGTCCTGATGAAATGCATCCCAGGGTATTAAAAGAGATGGCGGAAGTTATAGCAGATGCATTCGTTATAATCTACCAAAATTCTCTGGACTCTGGGGAGGTACCATCGGATTGGAAAGCAGCTAATGTAACGCCTCTGTTTAAAAAAGGGGGCAGACAAAAGGCAGGTAACCATAGGCTGGTTAGTTTAACATCTGTAGTGGGGAAAATGCTTGAAGCTATCATTAAGGAAGAAATAGTGGGACATCTAGATAGGAATAGTGCAATCAAGCAGATGCAACATGGATTCATGAAGGAGAAATCATGTTTAACTAATTTACTGGAATTCTTTGAGGATATAACAAGCATGGTGGATAGAGGTGTACCGATGGATGTGGTGTATTTAGATTTCCAAAAGGTATTCAATAAGGTGCCACACAAAAGGTTACTGCAGAAGATAAAGGTACACGGAGTCAGAGGAAATGTATTAGCATGGATCGAGAATTGGCTGGCTAACAGAAAGCAGAGAGTCGGGATAAATGGGTCCTTTTCGGGTTGGAAATTGGTGGTTAGTGGTATGCCACAGGGATCGGTGCTGGGACCACAACTGTTTACAATATACATAGATGACCTGGAAGAGGGGACGGAGTGTAGTGATAACAAAATTTGCAGATGACACAAAAATTAGTGGGAAAGCGGGTTGTGTGGAGGACACAGAGAGGCTGCAAAGAGATTTAGATAGGTCAAGCGAATGGGCTAAGGTTTGGTAGATGGAATACAATGTCGGAAAATGTGAGGCCATCCACCTTGGGAAAAAAAACAGTAAAAGGAAATATTATTTGAATGGGGAGAAATTACAACATGCTGCGGTGCAGAGGGACCTGGGGGTCCTTGTGCATGAATTACAAAAAGTTAGTTTGCAAGTGCAGCAGGTAATCAGGAAGGCGAATGGAATGTTGGCCTTCATTGCGGGAGGGATGGAGTACAAAAGCAGGGAGGTCCTGCTGCAACTGTACAGGGTATTGGTGAGGCCGCACCTGGAGTACTGCGTGCAGTTTTGGTCACCTTACTTAAGGAAGGATATACTAGCCTTGGAGGGGGTACAGAGACGATTCACTAGGCTGATTCCGGAGATGAGGGGGTTACCTTATGATGATAGATTGAATAGACTGGGTCTTTACTCATTGGAGTTCAGAAGGATGAGGGGTGATCTTATAGAAACATCTAAAATCATGAAAGGGATAGACAAGATAGAGGCAGAGAGATTGTTTCCACTGGTCGGGGAGACTAGAACTAGGGGGCACAGCCTCAAAATACGGGGGAGCCAATTTAAAACCGAGTTGAGAAGGAATTTCTTCTCCCAGAGGGTTGTGAATCTGTGGAATTCTCTGCCCAAGGAAGCAGTTGAGGCTAGCTCATTGAATGTATTCAAATCACAGATAGATAGATTTTTAACCAATAAGGGAATTAAGGGGCGGGTAAGTGGAGCTGAGTCCACGGCCAGATCAGCCATGATCTTTTTGAATGGCGGAGCAGGCTCGAGGGGCTAGATAGCCTACTCCAGTTCCTAATTCTTATGTATATGTTCTTATGTATAAGAATGTTCCTGATGTTGGGGAAGTCCAGAACCAGGGGACACAGTCTAAGGATAAGGGGTAAGCCATTTAGGACTGAGATGAGGAGAAACTTCTTCATTCAGAGAGTTGTTAACCTGTGGAATTCCCTATCGCAGAGAGTTGTTGATGCCAGTTCACTGGATATATTCAAGAGGGAATTAGATATGGCCCTTACAGCTAAAGGGATCAAGAGGTATGGAGAGAAAGCAGGAAAGGGGTACTAAGATGAATGATCAGCCATGGTCTTATTGAATGGTGGTGCAGGCTCGAAGGGCCAAATGACCTACTCCTGCACCTATTTTCTATGTTTCTATATTTCCTGATGCTATTTCTTATGTTAACAGCCTTTGGAGTATCTATTTATAACCTTTTTCCAATCTTAATGATGGTTATTTATGGCAAATGTCTTGTGTTTTTAAGACAATTATTTATTCAAGCTATATTTCAATTACTATTCTGTGCATCTTTATCATAGTCATTAACGACTGTCAGGATTTTTCTTTTGACCAATTTTTCCCGTGAAAGGATTTGGAATATAGTTACATTTAAGTGCTGGGTTTTTAAAAAAATGCACATTCACACAAGTTAATACTAAAGGCAGTAGGCAGCAGGCATTGGGCGATTGTGTTTTAAAGCCTGACATTGATGCTGTTACCCATGACAATTGGGAATGATAAGGGGTGGTTATTTCATCACTGGAGCTCCCAGCAAACATTCATACTGTGAGGGTTTAGAATGTCCCTTCCTGCAGAGCCTAGCATGAAAGGAGCGACAAACGGAGGATGGTGTGTCGCAGGTTTGGTCAGCAGCTTGTGCAGCCAACCCTGGAACGATGGAATGGTCAGGTCCTAAGTCCCAATTGCCTATTGGGATAGGAATGGGGGGGGGGTGGAACAAGGACTGAAATGGTCAATTGGGTTTTTAACGAAAAGCAGTGAGGGTTTTTACCAAGAAACTCTGGAAGACAGTTAGAAGCCATTCTGTTTAAGTCAAGTAAAATGGCTGAACATTGTGTTTATTTTGTATTATTACTCAAAGATAAGTTGTATTGATTGATTTAAGTGAGTCCGATCATAGCTGTTCATCATTGTGAAATAAAGCAGCTCATTGATTTTATATCAGGTATCTTCTTACTCAGTCTGCCTTCAGAAAGATCGCACAGACCTGTGCGAGCATGTGCGAAAGACATGACTATCTGGTTAAGGTCACAAAGGGGTATTATTGTTACACACCTGGGTTACACTCTCGTTCCAATAGATGTCGGGAAGTGTGAGTCAATTGTCATATGAATAAGAGCTGACTGTCATAGAATCATAGAAATTTACAGCGTAGAAGGAGGCCATTCGGCCCATCGTGCCTGTGCTGGGTCTTTGAACGAGCGGTCACGCTTCGTACCACACCCCTGCTTTTTGTCCGTAATCCCTTTAAAATGATTAGCTTTTCACTCACAGAGTTCTGACTATGATCACGGGTGGGGGGGCTTGGCTACTATCGGGGAGGGGGTCTGACTACGATCGGGGGGACGGAGGTCTGGCTGTGATCGGGGGAGGGGTTCTGGCTACAACTAGGAGAGGGAAGGTCTGACTACGATCGGGGGGAGGTGGGGTCTGAGTACGATTGGGGGAGGGGAGGTCTGACTACGATCGGGGGGAGTTGGGGTCTGAGTACGATTGGGGGAGGGGAGGTCTGACTACGATCGGGGGGAGTTGGGGTCTGAGTACGATCGGGGGAGGGGAGGTCTGACTACGATCGGGGGGAGGTGGGGTCTGAGTACGATTGGGGGAGGGGAGGTCTGACTACGATCGGTGGGGAGGGGTGGTCTGAGTACGATTAGGGGGGCAGGTCTGACTACGATCGGGGGGAATTGGGGTCTGAGTTCGATTGGAGGAGGGGAGGTCTGACTATGATCGGTGGGGGGGGTCTGAGTACGATTGGGGGAGGGAAGGTCTGACTATGATCGTGGGGGGGGGTTCTGAGTACGATTGGAGGAGGGGAGGTCTGACTATGATTGGTGGGGAGGTCTGAGTACGATTGGGGGAGGGGAGGTCTGACTACGATCGGTGGGGGGGGCTCTGAGTATGATTGGGGGAGGGGAGGTCTGACTATGATTGGTGGGGAGGTCTGAGTACGATTGGGGGAGGGGAGGTCTGACTACGATCGGTGGGGGGGGGGCTCTGAGTATGATTGGGGGAGGGGAGGTCTGACTATGATTGGGGGGGGGTCTGAGTACGATTGGGGTAGGGGAGGTCTGACTATGATCGTGGGGGGGGGTCTGAGTACGATTGGGGGAGGGGAGGTCTGACTATGATCGGTGGGGAGGTCTGAGTACGATTGGGGGAGGGGAGGTCTGACTATGATCGTGGGGGGGGGTCTGAGTATGATTGGGGGAGGGGAGGTCTGACTATGATTGGTGGGGAGGGGGGTTCTGAGTATGATTGGGAGAGGGGAGGTCTGACTATGATCGGTGGGGGGGGTGCTGTCTGAGTATGATTGGGGGAGGGGAGGTCTGACTATGATCGGTGGGGGGGGGGTCTGAGTACGATTGGGGGAGGGGAGGTCTGACTATGATCGGTGGGGAGGGGGGTTCTGAGTATGATTGGGAGAGGGGAGGTCTGGCTATGATCGTGGGGGGGGTCTGAGTACGATTGGGGAAGGGGAGGTCTGACTACGATCGGTGGGGGGGACTCTGAGTATGATTGGGAGAGGGGAGGTCTGACTATGATTGGTGGGGAGGTCTGAGTATGATTGGGGGAGGGGAGGTCTGACTATGATTGGTAGGGAGGTCTGAGTATGATTGGGGGAGGGGAGGTCTGACTATGATTGGTGAGAAGGTCTGAGTATGATTGGGTGAGGGGAGGTCTGACTATGATCGTGGGGGGGGGGTCTGAGTACGATTGGGGGAGGGGAGGTCTGACTATGATCGGTGGGGGGGGGGGTCTGAGTATGATTGGGGGAGGGGAGGTCTGACTACGATCGGGGGGAGTTGGGGGTCTGACTACGGTTGGGGGAGGGGAGGTCTGACTACGATCGGTGGTGGGGGGGGGTCTGAGTACGATTGGGGGAGGGGAGGTCTGACTACGATCGGTGGGGGGGGTCTGAGTACGATTGGGGGAGGGGAGGTCTGACTATGATCGGTGGGGGGGGGTCTGAGTATGAATGGGGGAGGGGAGGTTTGACTATGATCGGTGGGGGGGGGGTCTGAGTATGATTGGGGGAGGGGAGGTCTGACTATGATCGGTGGGGGGGGTCTGAGTACGATTGGGAGAGGGGAGGTCTGACTACGATCGGTGGGGGGGGTCTGAGTACGATTGGGAGAGGGGAGGTCTGACTATGATCGGTGGGGAGGGGGGTTCTGAGTACGATTGGGGGAGGGGAGGTCTGACTATGATCGGTGGTGGGGGGGGGTCTGAGTACGATTGGGGGAGGGGAGGTCTGACTATGATTGGTGGGGGGGTCTGAGTACGATTGGGGGAGTGGAGGTCTGACTATGATTGGTGGGGGGGTCTGAGTCTGATTGGGGGAGGGGAGGTCTGACTATGATTGGTGGGGGGGGTCTGAGTACGATTGGGGGAGGGGAGGTCTGACTACGATCGGTGGGGGGGGGTCTGAGTATGATTGGGGGAGGGGAGGTCTGACTACGATCGGGGGGAGTTGGGGTCTGAGTACGATTGGGGGAGGGGAGGTCTGACTATGATCGGTGGCGGGGGGGGGGGTCCGAGTATGATTGGGGTAGGGGAGGTCTGACTCTGATCGGTGGCGGGGGGGGGGGGTCTGACTACGATTGGGGGAGGGGAGGTCTGACTCTGATCGGTGGCGGGGGGAGTCTGAGTATGATTGGGGTAGGGGAGGTCTGACTATGATCGGTGGGGGGGGGGTCTGAGTATGATTGGGGTAGGGGAGGTCTGACTACGATCGGGGGGAGTTGGGGTCTGAGTACGATTGGGGGAGGGGAGGTCTGACTACGATCGGGGGGAGTTGGGGTCTGACTACGATTGGGGGAGGGGAGGTCTGACTCTGATCGGTGGTGGGGGGGGGGGGTCTGAGTATGATTGGGGTAGGGGAGGTCTGACTCTGATCGGTGGTGGGGGGGGGTCTGAGTATGATTGGGGGAGGGGAGGTCTGACTATGATCGGTGGGGGGGGGTCTGAGTATGATTGGGGGAGGGGAGGTCTGACTCTGATCGGTGGCGGGGGGGGGGGGTCTGAGTATGATTGGGGGAGGGGAGGTCTGACTCTGATCGGTGGCGGGGGGGGGGTCTGAGTATGATTGGGGGAGGGGAGGTCTGACTCTGATCGGTGGCGGGGGGGGGGGTCTGAGTATGATTGGGGGAGGGGAGGTCTGACTCTGATCGGTGGTGGGGGGGGTTTAGCTGTGATCGGCGGAGGATTTTTGAGTACAATTGGGAGGAGGGGCGGTCTGGTCACGATCGGGGGAAAGAAGGGTATCTTCCTTCCTGTGGGTGTCCTGCTCATCGGCTCAAAAGATCAGATTAATAGGAGGACACGCGGAAGGAAAAATGAAACCACGTGCAGCTCGTCATTGGCCGAATGGCCTCATTCTGTGCTGTAAATCCCTCCCTATCTCTGTAATCTCCTCCAGCCCCACAGCCCCCTGAGATATTTGTGCTCCTCCAATTCTGGCTTCTTGAGTGTCCCTGATTTGAATCTTTTTTTTTTCATTCATGGGATGCGGGTGTCGCTGGCAAGGGCAGCATTTATTGCCCATCCCTAATTACCCTTGAGAAGATGGTGGTGAGCCGCCGCCTTGAATCGCTGCAGTCCATGTGGTGAAGGTACTCCCACAGTGCTGTTAGGGAGTAAGTTCCAGGATTTTGACCCAATGCCAATGAATGAATAGTGATATGCTTCCAAGTCAGGATGGTGAAGGACTTAGAGGGGAAAGTGGAGGTGTGGTGTTCCCATGCGGCAGCTGCCCTTGTCCTTCTAGGTGGTAGAGGTCGCAGGTTTGGGAGGTGCTGTCGAAGAAGCCTTGCCGAGTTGCTGCAATGCAGCCCCAGTACTCCAGTGATGGAGGGTGTGAATGTGGAAGTTGGTGGATGGGGTGCCAATCAAGCGAGCTGCTTTTTCTTGGATAGTGTCGAGCTTTGTGAGCATTGTTGGAGCTGCACTCATCCAGGCAAGTGGACAATATTCCATTACACTCCTGTTATGTGCCTTGTAGATGGTGGAAAGGGAGTCAGGAGGTGAGACACTCGCCGCAGAATACCCAGCCTCTGACCTGCTCTTGTTGCCACAGTATTTATGTGGCTGGTCCAGTTAAGTTTCTGGCCAATGGTGACTGCCAGGATGTTAATGGTGGGGGATTCAGCAATGGTAATGCTATTGAATGTAAAGGGGAGGTGGTTAGACTCTCGCTTGTTGGAGATTGTCATTGCCTGGCACTTGTGTGGCGCGAATGTTACTTGCCACTTATCACCCCAAGCCTGAATGTAGTCTAAGTCTTGCTGCATGTGGGCATGGACTGCTCCATTATCTGAGGAGTTGTGAATGGCACTGAGCACTGTGCAATCATCAGCAAACATTCCCACATCTGACCTTATGATGGAGGGAAGGTCATTGATGAATCAGCTGAAGATGGTTGGGCCAAGGACACTGCCCTGAGGAACTCCTGCAGCATTGTACTTGGGCTGTGATGATTAACCATCTTCTTGTTTGCTGGGTATGATTCCAGCCACTGGAGAGTTTTCCCCCTGATTCCCATTCAATTCAATTTTATTAGGGCTCCTTGATGCCAGACCTGGTCAAATGCTGCCTGGATGTCAAGGGCAGTCACTTTCATCTCGCCTCTGAAATTCAACTCTTTTGTCAATGTTTGGACCAAGGCTATAATGAGGTCTGGAGCCAAGTGTCATGGTGGGCCAAACTTTTGGTCATTTGCCCTAATTGCTCCATCATTGGCAGCTATACCTTCAGCTGTCAAGGCCCTAAAATCTGGAATTCCCTCCATAAACCTCTCCATCTCTTTACCTCTCTCCTCCTTCAAGACGCAGCTTAAAACTTACCTCTGTGACTAACCTTTTGGACATCTGCCCTAATGTCTCCTTATGTGGCTCTGTGTCAACTTGTGTTTTATAATACTCCTGTGAAGCGCCTTGAGACTTTTCACTACGTTAAAGGTGCTATATAAATACAAGTTGTTGTTGTAATTTTCTATGATTCTTGCCCACCACGTCATCCATTTGGGTTGTTCACTGACACATAAAGAGAATTACTTCACTTTGGCAACAACAAAATGTTTTCAAAAAAGTAATTCCGTAGAGTTTATAACAAGTTAAAGTTATATGGTTTGCTATATCGATTGTTATCTGTTTTGTCTCGTAACTTCACAGTGGAAAGGAAATTCTTCAGCAAAGCCAGGAGGTGTGTGGCTAGGAGATGTGCCTGATACTGAAACATGTCTGGGCTGGCAGGCTGCACCTACATTGTATACAATTAATCATCAGGTTCCATCACTATGACCCCACCGTGCTGTTAATTCAAGGCCACCGTAATAAGTCCAAAAATTACAAGGGATTTTCTGCACCATTGAATGCTTGTTGTTGGTTTAGTGAGGAATCATGAACGGTTCAATTGTTAGTCCTGAGGCCTGGCAAATTTCAAATCATGTTCCAATCTACAGGTTTACTTCAGCAGTCGTGTTTATAGCAAGGAAACTGTCGTTGTGGTTGAGTTTTGTTTAGAAATGATAGATGGACCAGTATGAGAACATAAGCACCCAAGAACAATATTATTTTTTGTGCAGTATTGTCTACAGGAATGAATGCACAGCTTGTAATTATATAATGCCTTTCATGACTTCAGGACATCCCAAGTCTCTTTTCAGCCAATGAAGTACTTTTGAAGTGTAGTCACTGTTGTAACTCGGCAGCCATTTTGTGTACAGCAAGCTCCCACTAACAGCAATATGATAATGGCTAGATAATGGCCCGGATTTTGCATGGCTAAGAACAGTGAGGCTAACAGCGCTCACCGTTATTATGGAGTAAATAGGACAGAAACTTCCGGAGTCCACACATGCGCATTTAAATGAGGAAATCCAGAAGGTTACATAAGAACATTAGAACATAAGAAATAGGAGCAGGAGTAGGCCACCCGGCCCTCGAGCCTGCTCCGCCATTCAATAAGACCATGGCTGATCTGATCATGGACTCAGCTCCACTTCCCCGCTCACTCCCCAGAACCCCTTATCCCCTTATTGTTTAAGACACTGTCTATATCTGTCTTAAATATATTCAATGACCCAGCCTCCACAGCTCTATGAGGCAGCAATTCCAGAAATTTACAACCCTCTGAGAGAAAAAATTTCTCCTCATCTCAGTTTTAAATGGGCAGCCCCTTATTCTAAGATCATACCCTCTAGTTCTAGTCTCCAATTAACTCTGCTTGAGTGCAGCTGAACACAGCCCAGTGCTGAGGCCTGTGCCCCGTTATTTGCCTCAGGAAGGAATTGGAGCACTTAATTTAGCGCTCCACTTCCTTCCGGGGCTGGTAACCCAAATTTAGCGATCGGGGCGGGACTTTCGAGCCTGCCGCAAAGCTTCCTGCCTCCCGGTTGTTACCACCTCCAAACGGGACGATAATGAATTTCTAGACCTGCATGTCTCAGTGAGGATTCTTCACTCTGATTGGTTGAAGAGCCTCGCTGTTGCTTGTGCTGCTCACAGATGCCACATATCCCCTGTAGAGAGCTCTGCGCTAGATCAGGCGCTAGATCTGATGACAGCAAGGCTCTGCTCAAAAACGCGGGAAAGCTCTGTGAGCAGCTGTCAGCGCCAAGAACGGTCAGCGACGTTACTTTGCCAGCGACCACAAAATCCGGGCCATTCTGTTTTAGGTGTTGATTGAGCAATAAATATTGGCCAGGACACCGAGGAAAACTCCCCTGCCCTTCTTCCAATAGTGCATGGGATCTTTTACGTCATATGTACACACATTAATGAGATCATGTCAATGTGTGACTGATCTTATCTGTCTGAACAATTTTTAACTTTAATTTATAAATGGCCTTTACTGCGGTGGACGTACATCTGCTGTTGCATAGACTTGGTCTGGGGATGGTTGTAACAGATATAAAAAGGAAGAAGTATGAATGCTGGAAATCTGAAATGAAGGCAGAGAATGCACAGGACATCAGTCAGCACCTGAAAGAGAAAGGTAGGGTTACATTTCACTTAGGTAGCTGTGATGAAGAGTTTCACCCAAAACATTAACCTATCTTTCACTTTTGAATGCTGACAAAGCTACCTGTGCATTCTCAACATTCTCTGTTATATGGCAAACTTTCAGCTGAGTTCTTGACTGACTTAGGAACTTAACCTTTCCAAAAAAAATCCAACGTAACAACTATACCACATTAAAAGATAGAATTGCATTTTATAGCGCCTTTCACAACTTCTGGATGTTCGAAAGCGCTTTACAGCCAATGATGTACTTTTGAAGTGTAATAATTGTTTGTTTTTTTATTCATAGGATGTGGGCGTCACTGGCAAGGCCAGTATTTATTGCCCATCTTTAATTGCCCTTGAGAAGGTGGTGGTGAGCCACCTTCTTGAACTGCTGCAGCCTGTGAGCTGAAGGTACTCCCACAGTGCTGTTATGGAGGGAGTTCCAGGATTTTGACCCAGCGACGATGAAGGAACGGCGATATATTTCCAAGTCATGATGGTGTGTGACTTGGAGGGCAACGTGGAGATAGTGGTGCTCCCATGCGCCTGTTGCCCTTGTCCTTCTAGGTGATAGAGGTCGCAGGTTTGAGCAATGCTGTCGAAGAAGCCTTGGCTAGTTGCTGCAGTTCATTTTGTAGAAGGTACACACTGCAGCCATGGTGGTGGAGGGAGTGAATGTTTAAGGTGGTTGTAAAGTAGGAAATGCGGCAGCAAGTTCCCACTAACTGCAATGTGATGATGACCAGATAATCTGTTTTGTTAACCATGTCACCTTTGCCTGAGATAAGCTCTATTCAGTCAGGCAATCCAAATTCTATTGAATAAAAACACAACTGTAAGACTTTCTCTCCACAGTAACTCTGCACCGGATCATTCCCTTAAATCTAATGGTTCCAACAGCCTCCTGATCCAAAGGCTGAAGGGACTCCGGGGCTGGCATTGGACTGGCCGAAGGAACTCCAGGGGCCGGGGCTAGCGTTTTATAGAGGGGAAAAAAGGCCCTAGCCTGCTCAATCTAGTAACATCCTCTCAATTCCGGTGTCTGATTTCTGCACTTGCTCCAATATCTTTACTTTAAATGGTAGGCTGGCGATTATTCTGATTGTCATTTAGCCACAGCTCCGAGAGACCGATTTTGGACTGCGAGGGTATATGGAGCGTCCTCCTCCGTTTCGGCTGCCCCCAAAAGTTTGCCACCACCCTCCGCCTGATCCACGATGACATGCAAGCCATGATCCTGATCCACCACAGACCCAATCCACGTCCGGACCGGGGTTAAGCAGGGCTGCGTCATCGCACCAACGCTTTTCTCGATCTTCTTGCTGCAAAGTTCCATCTCACTCTCAACAAACTCCCCGCTGGAGTGGAACTAAACTATAGAACCAATGTTCAACCTTCGCCGCCTCCAGGCTAGATCCAAGGTTGCCCCATCCTCTGTCATCGAACTACAGTACATGGACGACGCTTGCGTCTGCGCACATTCAGAGGCTGAACTCCAAGTCATCGTCAACATCTTCACCAAGGTGTACGAAAACATGGGCCTTATACTAAACATCCATAAGACAAAGGTCCTCCACCAACCTGACCCCGCCTCACAGACTGTCCCCCGGTCAGCAAAATCTATGGCGTGGCCTTGGATAACGTGGGACACTTTTCATACCTCGGGAGCCTATTATCAGCAAGGGCAGACATCGATGACGAGGTCCAACACTGCCTCCAGTGTGCCACCGCAGCCTTCGGTCGCCTGAGGAAAAGAATGTTTGAAGACCAGGACCTCAAATCTGGCTTATGGTCTACAGGGCAGTAGTGATACCCACCCTCCTGTATGGCTCAGAGACGTGGAGCATATACAGTAGACACCTCAAATCACTGGAGAAATACCACCAACGATGCCTCCGCAAGATCCTGCAAATCCCCTGAGAGAACAGTATTCTCAATCAGTCCAACATCGCTAGCATCAAAGCAACCACACTCGACCAGCTCCGTTGGGGGGGGGGGCCACATCGTCCACATGCCTGACACGAGACCCTAAGCAAGCGCTTTTCTCAGAGCTCCTTGATAAAGTGCAACATCCACACCGGCACCTGGGAATCCCTGGCCCAAGACCGCCCAAATTGGAGGAAGAGCATCTGGGAGGGCGCTGAGCATCTCGAGTCTCGTCGCCGAGAGCTTGCAGAAATCAAGCGCAGATGGCAGAAGGAGCGTGCGGCAAACCAGGCTCCCCACCCATCCTTTCCTTCAACCACTGTCTGCCCTACCTGTGACCGAGACTGTAATTCTCGCATTGGACTGTACAGCCACCTGAGAACTTACTTATAGAGTGGAAGCAAGTCTTCCTCGATTCCGAGGGACTGCCTATGATGATAATTCAAAGGCAATGGTGTTACTAACATAGAAACATAGAAAATAGGTGCAGGAGTAGGCCATTCGGCCCTTCGAGCCTGCACCACCAATCAATAAGATCATGGCTGATCTTGCACCTCAGTACCCCTTTCCTGCTTTCTCTCCATACCCCTTGATCCCTTTAGCCATAAGGGCTACATCTAACCCCCTCCTGAATATATCCAACGAACTGGCATCAACAACTCTCTGTAGTAGGGAATTCCACAGGTTAACAACTCTCTGAGTGAAGAAGTTTCTCCTCATCTCAGTCCTAAATGGCTTACCCCTTATCCTTAGACTGTGTCCCCTGGTTCTGGACTTCCCCAACATCAGGAACACTCATCCTGCATCCAACCTGTCCAGTCCCGTCAGAATCTTATATGTTTCTATGAGATACCCTCTCATCCTTTTAAACTCCAGTGAATAAAGGCCCAGTCGATCCAGTCTCTCCTCATATGTCAGACCAGCCATCCCGGGAATCAGTCTGGTGAACCTTCGCTGCACTCCCTCAATAGCAAGAATGTCCTTCCTCAGATTAGGAGACAAAAACTGAACACAATATTCCAAGTGAGGCCTCACCAAGGCCCTGTACAACTGCAGTAAGACCTCCCTGCTCTTATACTCAAAACCCCTAGCTATGAAAGCCAACATGCCATTTGCCCCCCTCACCGCCTGCTGTACCTGCATGCCAACTTTCAATGACTGATGTACCATGACACCCAGATCTCATTGCACCTCCCCTGAGACAAGTTGGCACATGATAAGCTCTGAAAACTCTGAATGATATGAATTTGAGTGTGAATAGTGCACTCATTATTTTATCCCAGATGGATTTGGCTTGAACTAATCACTGTGCCTGCTGAACCAAGAAATCCAATTCAGAAGAAACTTCTTTACCCAAAGAGTGGTGAGAAGGTGGAATTCATTACCACAGGGATTAGTTGAAGTGAATAGTATAGATGCATTTAAGGGGAGGCTAGACAAGCATATGAAGGAGGGAGAAATAGAGGCTTATGTTGATAGATTTAGACGAGGAAAGACGGGAATGGGCTCGAGTGGAGCATAAACACCAGCATGGACTGGTTGGGCCGAATGGCCTGTTTCTGTGCCGTATATCCTATGTAATTCTATGCATATGTAATCTGATAAGATGTGGACAAAATGAACTGGAACTGCTAAAGGTAAGCTTTCTGTTAAAATAGAAATGAGTTGACAACTTTATTTCTCCTCCTTTTCCCACCAGTTTTCTTCCCTCCCCTCCTCTCTTGAATGCATTGATTCCTTGCTTAGTTAAAACTCCATTGGTGCCAGCAACTCTCCAGTACTATGCCCAAGAGACTGTTCTTTCTCTGTGTGTCTAGACAATGAAGAGTCAACTATTTGATAACATGTGTTTGAAAAATTGGTCATTGAATATCAACAGATTTCTTTTCCAGTATTGGGAGGGGAGTGGAGGTGGCGCAGTGCAGGTGGGTGAAGCATTATAACCAAGCTCAATCATATTCCCACCTGACATCTACACACACATATCTGCAGCAGTAATCACTGGATAGCAAGCAGGAATGGGCAAAATGAATGGTCACTTGGAAAAACATGGACAGCCAACGCAGATTTGTTAAAGGCAGATCGTGTTTGACTAACTTGATTGAGTTGTTTGATGAATTAACGGAGAGGGTTGATGTTTTATGTATGGACTTTCAAAGGGCGTTTGATAAAGTGGCAAACAATAGATTGGGCAGCAAAATTGAAGCCCATGGGATTAAAGGTACTGTGGCAGTGCGGATACGAAATTGGCTAAGCAAAGAGTAGTGGTGAACGGTTGTTTATCAG